>NC_056741.1:485229251-485321751 GCF_019279795.1 Protopterus annectens | reverse complement strand
AGGGAATTGTAGGACTAGACATGTGGTGTACATGGCGAAGTGTAACAACTGTCCGTGTTTCTATGTGGGAAAGACAGATAGATGTCTCCGAAATAGAATATATGAGCACTGTTATAAAATCAAGAAGCAGGACACTAAGAATGCACTATAGAGACATCTTGAAGGGAACAGTAAATGTAATACATTTAATTTTGGCATACTTGAATGTGTAAAAGTAAATCCTAGAAGGGGAAGTGTCAAATATGTATTAGGAGAGAAAGAGACCAGAAGGCAGATCAAATTAAATTCTTCTGTTCATCCTGGGTTGAATGATTCAATTTCTATAAAGCCAATATTGGAAAACAACAGGTAATGGAACATTTCATGATATTTTATTATGTATTTGGTCATATGATTGACAAAATTAATTTATAATTAATATTCATATTACTTATTTTGTCTTTATAAAGATATTAGGTGTATATGAATTTCAGACACTATATTTAGTATGGCATCGTTTGAACAGAGAGCACTGGCACTTTAAACAGTATTGGATCAATTAATTGGTTAATGATATGCTATTTTTAAATGAAATTAGTATAAAAGGTTGGTGAATGTAATTAAAGGTTGTTCTGATGAAGTCTACATGTTAGATGAAATCGCTTAACTTGAAGCATTTGTTTTGGTTTTTTTAGCCTTTTAAATAATTTTTAATTATTAAAGTGATTGGAAAAGCATTTTCAGTGCACAGTGACTTTCCTTGGGATCCTCAAACTTTTTTTGGTGTTTCTTTACATTGTCGAGTGTTCGGGACTACTTGTGGTATTCTCATGTGTATAGAAATTCATGAAGCTAAGCTGGGGAAGTGTAAGGGGAAAGCAAACTGGGCTGTAGTTGTAACAACACAAAACACTGCTAGACGGTCAGGTAACTGAGAGAGATAGAGAGACAGAGAAACAAACACAGAATCAGAGCTAGACAGACAGACAGGAAGAGTGGGATGACAGAGACAAACAGATCCAAGTAACTCCATAACCACAGAATGAATAGTGAAGGGCTATTCCTATTAGATATGCATGTAACTCTGACCCATATGGTTACATGCTACCTGGCTATTTCACATTAATTCTTTTGTTAGGGATTGGGCAGGAATAAGTATGAAGGGCAGAGTGAGGGGGTCAGACAAGGACTAGGCGGCATGCAACTGAAGGGGTCAGACAAGTACTAGGCAGCATGCAACTGAAGGGGTCAGACAAGTACTAGGCAACATGCAACTGAAGGGGTCAGACAAGTACTAGGCAGCATGCAACTGAAGGGGTCAGACAAGTACTAGGCAGCATGCAACTGAAGGGGTCAGACAAGTACTAGGCAGCATGCAACTGAAGGGGTCAGACAAGGACTAGGCGGCATGCAACTGAAGGGGTCAGACAAGTACTAGGCAGCATGCAACTGAAGGGGTCAGACAAGTACTAGGCAGCATGCAACTGAAGGGGTCAGACAAGTACTAGGCAGCATGCAACTGAAGGGGTCAGACAAGTACTAGGCAGCATGCAACTGAAGGGTCAGACAAGTACTAGGCAGCATGCAACTGAAGGGGTCAGACAAGTACTAGGCAGCATGCAACTGAAGGGGTCAGACAAGTACTAGGCAGCATGCAACTGAAGGGGTCAGACAAGTACTAGGCAGCATGCAACTGAAGGGGTCAGACAAGTACTAGGCAGCATGCAACTGAAGGGGTCAGACAAGTACTAGGCAGCATGCAACTGAAGGGTCAGACAAGTACTAGGCAGCATGCAACTGAAGGGGTCAGACAAGTACTAGGCAGCATGCAACTGAAGGGTCAGACAAGTACTAGGCAGCATGCAACTGAAGGGGTCAGACAAGTACTAGGCAGCATGCAACTGAAGGGGTCAGACAAGTACTAGGCAGCATGCACATGTTAAAAAGGAAGGGAGAATAGTATGCCTTAATTACATTATTGTGCTGGCCAGGAGCCATCCATAGATCCCCAAAAACCCAGAAAATACAAAGAAAGCAAAGCTGGTAAATTTTAAACACTTTTTTGAGATCTGACCTAGACTGTTGATGAGTATTATTTTAAGAAAGTTGTGCTGCCCTCTTGTCATTATCCACTTAGTGTTTTGCCCATCCACAGTGCTAGCAAGCAATGGCTATTTGTTATTTACTGAAAACTACAGATTTTACTGTAAAGAAACAGGAAGTATAGGTGTTACCAGTGATGAGAAGTAACATATCCAGGAAGAAAAAGGCAGAGCAGTAGGACTAGTGGCTGAGGAAATACAGGGTGGGACCAGAAAGTAGTTAGACAATGGGAAGGCATGTGAGAAGGAATAGACTTATATGCACAGAGTATAATCCATAAGATCTATCTGTCTATCAATCTATCTATCAATCTATTCATCTGTCTGTCTATCTACCCTTTGTTAACCAGGTTACTCCCATTAATTTAGTCTCCTGTTTTCAATGAAGACCCAGGCTGGTGTTTATACTGTCTAGGGGGAATTTGGTCAGGACAGCAGGGAATGTTTCCTACTTTTTATGAACCTATGAACCTATAAATATCATGGGATCTTTTATATACATCTCATTTGCCGCAAATTCAGGCAGATGCAGCTTTGGTTTAATGTCTCATCTGAAGGAAGGCACACTCAAGAGTAAAACACCCCCTGTTTCTACACTGCAGTGTCAATAATGGAAATTTAATTCCATCACCTGCGGTAGAAATAGAATCCAGAGCTTTCTAATGTTTGATCAACCAAAGACAAGTGTGAGACCTGTTGATCCATTAAAATTGTAATACAGGAGGGTGTGCTGAACAACTAGGGAGCTGCAAACAGCAGCTATCAAGGTATCAGTGTGAGAGGGATACAGGTATGGAAACATCTGATAGGCACACATTATCTGCAGGCCTCCAGTAACAGCCAGATGGGAAAATAAGCACTTTAAAATGGAATCAACAGATGAGGTACCAGGAAAAGGATATTACTGGGAGTTTTCAAATTACAGGAAACAGACTGGATTACTACAGAATCAATAGTATCAAAGGAAAAAAGGAAATAAAATAAGACAACAAAAGTGAGACTAGAAGGAGCTTGCAGATTAAGTAAAAGAAGGCACTATGAAGAAAAAGAGAAGTTCATGTGTAGTTAGTAGACTGGCAAAACAGGAGACCATTGAGCAACCTAGTCCACTTTCTCCAACAACAAACAAATGTCTGCTTAAGTGACATGCCCGAGTTTACATACAAAAGTCAACTGGAGGTTGAGGGAATCAAACCCTGGACCAGGGAAGCATAACAACTCATAACCTTAATCCTTTCCATTATTATTATTATTATTATTATTATTATTACTATTATATTATTTTATTGACCAGGTTAGTCCCAGTATGATAATGGTCTCGTTTCCAGAAAGAACGAATGCGCTATTTATACAGTCTAGAAGAAATTTGACCAGGACAATTCCCAACTTTTTGCAATAAATGTCATGGAATCATTTAAATCCCTGTCGGCTAACAACAACTCAGGCAGGTGGCGCCTTGGTTTAGCATCTTATCTGCAGGAGATGATACTCAGCAGACAGCAGTGCAGAACTCCCTAATGCAACACCACAGTGTCAGTAATGGGAATGTAATCCAAGACCAGTAGTGAGAATAAAATCCACAGTTTCCTGATCTTGCAGCACCAAAGATAAATGTTCTGCCTACTGAGACAGTGACACCACTAGCGCTACTAGTACTATGATACAATTAGATATTGTGCTCTATAAATCAGATTATGTAAGAGCTGCAATGAAGACTTCTCTGGCAAAGAATGGCCATGCCTCAGTGTGGTTCACAACAATGGTACTTGCAGTGAAACTGAACTAAGAAAGAATAAAAGGAAAAGATGACCACAATTTCTAATAAAAGAGGTAAAACTGCAATCAAGATATGTGGAAATAATTTTCAGATGGTAGATAGTGGACAATTATAATGCTTTCCCAGAATTAGTGGCCCACTACGAATCAACATAGACGTAAGGTAAATGATAAGAAATGTGGAACAGAGGACAGAGAGGAAAGGCAGTTCCAGGTTTATGACTTAAATATCTAAGAATAGGTCTTGCTTTTGCTTGTTTGATCTCTCAATCTCAATCCACATTTGTTTGCGCCAGCTAACATTAGCTGGCATTTACCTTGAATTTTTGTCAGTTACTTCTTTGTAGAGCAAGATTTCTTACTTTTAGCAAGATATTAGTGGTATGAGGTATGACGTTAATGTACCTTGGAAAAGGCAGGTGAGGCACTACATTCCCCAGCAATGATTAGAATGTCTCTTAGTTGACCTTGAAGTGAGAATAACAAAGTCTGGTGAAGAGGGATATCGGGGGAGGAGTATGACTTTTTTCCTGCCGAAAATACTTATTTTATTTGTCAATCCTTCTCACAAGTTGAGCAGCATATGTATATAAATTTAAAGAATGTATATATTCAATCTGTAATTTACAAGTTCTTGTAACAAGCCAAGTGTGAGTCATGGCTTCAGGTAATGAAGATTTATAGCAAATCCAAGCATGTATGTAGTACTTGGGAATGATAAGTCTCACTCCGATGTGTTTGCTAAGCCCGAGACCTGATTATCGAACAAACAATGTAAAACACATAGCACTGGGGTCATTTGCATGCTGAAATATTATAGTGTTACTGTCTCCCAGCAAAAGCTGCTATTAGAATACCAGCTGCTATCCTGTATGCATTAATAGCCATAGCAAAGCATCATGTCGTGTCCATCATACAGAGTTGTTTGGGAGTGCTTCTGTTGTCACCTGTTGTCAACTGATCGTATGTCTGTGCATTGTGTGCAGTTGCTTTGTCACCACAAGGTCTGTGCATAAGTTTGCAATATTTGCACCATATGCATTCTCTACACCAAACTGACAGGCACCATCATTTTTACCTGGAAAATATTTGCACCATATAAATAGGCCATATCCACTGGATGGACTGCACTGATAATTTAAATACACCTTGTAAGCAGCTCATGCATGAACTGCTTGGAAACATTGCATTAAGGCATGGAGTAACTTTGCAGTTCCCTATAGCACTGAAAGCAATCTCATCTACATGTAAGTGTCTTCATAAGCAGCTGGAGTCAGGAGATAAGGGAAACTCCAGATGTAAGCAATCTGTTAGAGGATCTGTGTCAAGAGGGGCTAGGCAGGAGGGGTTCCTCAGGTATCAACAAGGAAAGGAATAAGAAGCATCTGATGGGGAGGCACCATGTGCAGGCCCCAGTAACAACTATAAGTAATACTTATAACTATATTGGTAGGGAGTTTGAGTAATATGATTTAACCTTTACTGTTATCCAACAATAAGGTTCACTAAACACTCTCTACTTACATCACTACTAGGGACATAAAAATGAGGTAGATAGGAGCTGAAGGCTGTTCATTTTGGAACTACATTTCTAGGAACATAATAACTGGGGGATGATATGAGATGGAATTTCTGGGCATTACGTTGCTTTTAAGGTCATGACAAACGAGGCATGGAAGTTGGGATGAGCACTACCTTGGGCATGAGCCCTTAATGTACTTTTAAAATAGGGGTGAAAGATAGACAGTGCACTATCCTAAATGCAACCATTCAATTCACTTCCACAAAAGTGAAGGAGATGGGATGGAGACTGCAACACACAACAGCACTGCATTTACTTTTACAAGCTAGGCAACAGTTGCATATATCCTGGGGGTAGGGAAGTTGGGGGTATCCTAAACATAAGCATTTACATTAGTTACGGTCACAGTGATCAGATACAACTTGTGGGTGAGGGTATGTGGATGTACATGTTACTACTAAAATAATTCAGTCAGGATCAATAAGTCAGTATGCCCTGTTCATCAGAAAGGGAACTTTCATGCACCTTGTAAACTCCTCCAAATACAGACTAGGAGAGAACTGCAGCTGCCCATGATGTACAGATAAAGAGTGGTGTGTTTTATTCTAGAATGGAAATGTAAAAGGAACTGAATATCTGCTGCAATTATTTGACAGTTAACAGTATGTACAATGTTACTAACTCTATGCCATTATGAAATATATTTGTCATAAATGAGCATTTGCTAAACCAGCACTATTTCCTCCTGATCTCTTGTAACCCTAACAAGTCATTCCTGTGTCCATCATTTTGATTAAGTTAATAAAGATATCAACAACAAAAAAAAAAAGGAAAGAAAAGAAAAGAAAACAGAAAGAGACGTGGGATATTCCATTGAAGGGATAATAACTTAATGATTAGCTGATGTGTGATTCAACTAAATGCAGTTCAACCGATCAGTTTCACCAAATCCCCCAGGTGCTGACAGTCCTCCTCTCAGATAATTATCAAGTATAACATATACTAAAGTACTGCATTGGGAGACAGCTGTGATTCTCTTGGTAGTGGGGTCAGCCTGTTTTTTTCTGCCTAGAAACTTCTCAGCTAAAGACAGTTTACTGAAACATATATGGGGAATTATATTTCATCTAGTTGTTTTTGGCCATCTGGAGTAGACCATCTGTCCATTCAGCACAATAAATAATACAAAATTCTGATGGGTATTACCAGAAGAACCAGATAGAAGAATAAGAAAAGCTCTTCTGGTGTTGTATACCCTGCATATCACACGCATCGCTTTTGGCAAAATAGCACAAAGCAAGAGAATACAATATAATGCAGATAATCCAATACTGCAAGGTCAGAGAGACTCACCCTCTAAAGGAACACCAGGAGTAATGCTTTCAACTTAAACAGGTATGGGGTGCTTTCTGATATTTCCACAAAGACAAGGAAGTGTGATGCATTAAAACAAGTCATCATAACAGTGAGGTGACAGACGAATATTTCACTCTCAATGTCCATAAGCCATCATAAGCATTAGGTGTGCAAGAAACTGCCCTGAGTGCATATGCACTCCAACAATGCAAAGCATTATGGGAATATGCAGATTTACGTGAGAAACAAAAATTATATGAAATGGCTGAATTAAGATAGCCAATGTTTTTCATGTCCAGATGAGTCACTTCATTTGTCAGAGATGGATGCATTCAGCACATAGCTGTGCTTTGTTTATTATACACTTATACTCCGAGTATTAAGCGATGGATGTATTCAGCGCATAGCTGTGCTTTGTTTCTTACACACTTATACTCAGTGTTTTAAGAGATGCATGCATCCAGCGCATAGCTGTTCTTTGTTTCTTATACACTTATACTCCATGTATTAAGAGACGTACGCATTCAGTGTATAGCTGTGCTTTGTTTCTTATACACTTATACTCAGGGTATTAAGATATGCATACATTCAGCACAAAGCTGTGCTTTGATTCTGATACACATACTCCCTGTATTAAGAGACATACGCATTCAGTGCATAGCTGTACTTTGTTTCTTATACACTTACATTCAGTGTATTAAGAGATGAATTCAGCGCATAGTGTATTAAGAGATACAATCAGAACATGCCTGTGCTTTGTTTCTTATACACATACCGAGGGTATTAAGAGATGCATGCATTCAGCACATAGCTGTGCTTTGTTTCTTATACACTTACACCCAGTGTATTAAAAGATGCATTCAGCGCATAGCTGTGGTTTGTTTCTTATACACATACTCAGAATATTAAAAGATGCATGCATTCAGTGCATAGCTGTGCTTTGTTTCTTATACACTTACACTCAGTGTATTAAGAGATGTATTCAATGCATAGCTGTGCTTTGTTTCTTATACACTTATAATCTGAGTATTAAGAGATGTATGTATTCAGAGCATAGCTGTGCATTGTTTCTTATATACTTATACTCAGTCTATTAAGAAATGCATGCATTCAGTGCACAGTTGTGCTTTGTTTCTTATACACTTACATTCAGTGCATAGTTGTGCTTTGTTTCTTATACACTTATACTCAGTGTATTAAGAGATGCATGCATTCAGCGCAGAGCTGTGCTTTGTTTCTTATACACTTATGTTCAGTGTATTAAGAGATGCATGTATTCAGCGCATAGCTGTGCTTTGTTTTTTATAGACTTATACTCAGTGTATTAAGAGATGCATACATTCAGTGCATAGCAGTGCTTTTTTTCTTATACACTTATTATATTAATGTGCCTTGTTTCTTATACACTTATGTTCAGTGTATTAAGAGATGCATGCATTCAACGCATAGCTGTGCTTTGTTTCTTATACACTTACATTCTGTGTATTAAGAGATGTATGCATTCAGAGCGTAGCTGTGCTTTGTTTCTTATACAGTTACACTCAGTGTATTAAGAGATGCATTCAGCACATAGCTGTGCTTTGTTTCTTATACACTTAAACTCTGTGTATTAAGAGATGCATGCATTCAGCACATAGCTGTGCTTTGTTTCTTATACACTTATACTCAGTGTATTAAGAGATGCATGTATTCAGCACATAGCTGTGCTTTGTTTCTTATACACATACTCAGTGTATTAAGAGATGCATGCATTCAGAGCATAGCTGTGCTTTGTTACTTATACTCAGTGTATTAAGAGATGCATGTATTCAGCACATAGCTGTGCTTTGTTACTTATACTCAGTGTATTAAGAGATGCATGTATTCAGCACATAGCTGTGCTTTGTTACTTATACTCAGTGTATTAAGAGATGCATGTATTCAGCACAGAGCTGTGCTTTGTTACTTATACTCAGTGTATTAAGAGATGCATGTATTCAGCACAGAGCTGTGCTTTGTTACTTATACTCAGTGTATTAAGAGATGCATGTATTCAGCACATAGCTGTGCTTTGTTACTTATACTCAGTGTATTAAGAGATGCATGTATTCAGCACATAGCTGTGCTTTGTTACTTATACTCAGTGTATTAAGAGATGCATGTATTCAGCACATAGCTGTGCTTTGTTACTTATACTCAGTGTATTAAGAGATGCATGTATTCAGCACATAGCTGTGCTTTGTTTCTTATACACTTATACTCAGTGTATTAAGAGATGCATGTATTCAGCACATAGCTGTGCTTTGTTACTTATACATACTCAGTGTATTAAGAGATGCATGTATTCAGCACATAGCTGTGCTTTGTTACTTATACTCAGTGTATTAAGAGATGCATGTATTCAGCACATAGCTGTGCTTTGTTACTTATACTCAGTGTATTAAGAGATGCATGTATTCAGCGCATAGCTGTGCTTTGTTACTTATACTCAGTGTATTAAGAGATGCATGTATTCAGCACAGAGCTGTGCTTTGTTACTTATACTCAGTGTATTAAGAGATGCATGTATTCAGCACAGAGCTGTGCTTTGTTACTTATACTCAGTGTATTAAGAGATGCATGTATTCAGCACAGAGCTGTGCTTTGTTACTTATACTCAGTGTATTAAGAGATGCATGTATTCAGCACAGAGCTGTGCTTTGTTACTTATACTCAGTGTATTAAGAGATGCATGTTTTCAGCGCATAGCTGTGCTTTGTTTTATATACTCAGTGTATTAAGATATGCATGTATTCAGCGCATAGCTGTGCTTTGTTACTTATACTCAGTGTATTAAGAGATGCATGTATTCAGCACAGAGCTGTGCTTTGTTATTTATACTCAGTGTATTAAGAGATGCATGTATTCAGCACAGAGCTGTGCTTTGTTACTTATACTCAGTGTATTAAGAGATGCATGTATTCAGCACATAGCTGTGCTTTGTTACTTATACTCAGTGTATTAAGAGATGCATGTATTCAGCACAGAGCTGTGCTTTGTTACTTATACTCAGTGTATTAAGAGATGCATGTATTCAGCACATAGCTGTGCTTTGTTACTTATACTCAGTGTATTAAGAGATGCATGTATTCAGCACATAGCTGTGCTTTGTTACTTATACTCAGTGTATTAAGAGATGCATGTATTCAGCACATAGCTGTGCTTTGTTACTTATACTCAGTGTATTAAGAGATGCATGTATTCAGCACATAGCTGTGCTTTGTTACTTATACTCAGTGTATTAAGAGATGCATGTATTCAGCGCATAGCTGTGCTTTGTTACTTATACTCAGTGTATTAAGAGATGCATGTATTCAGCACAGAGCTGTGCTTTGTTACTTATACTCAGTGTATTAAGAGATGCATGTATTCAGCACAGAGCTGTGCTTTGTTACTTATACTCAGTGTATTAAGAGATGCATGTATTCAGCACAGAGCTGTGCTTTGTTACTTATACTCAGTGTATTAAGAGATGCATGTATTCAGCACATAGCTGTGCTTTGTTACTTATACTCAGTGTATTAAGAGATGCATGTATTCAGCACAGAGCTGTGCTTTGTTACTTATACTCAGTGTATTAAGAGATGCATGTATTCAGCACAGAGCTGTGCTTTGTTACTTATACTCAGTGTATTAAGAGATGCATGTATTCAGTGCATAGCTGTGCTTTGTTACTTATACTCAGTGTATTAAGAGATGCATGTATTCAGCACAGAGCTGTGCTTTGTTACTTATACTCAGTGTATTAAGAGATGCATGTATTCAGCACAGAGCTGTGCTTTGTTACTTATACTCAGTGTATTAAGAGATGCATGCATTCAGCGCAGAGCTTTGCTTTGTTTCTTCTACACTTATGTTCAGTGTATTAAGAGATGCATGCATTCAGAGCATAGCTGTGCTTTGTTACTTATACTCAGTGTATTAAGAGATGCATGTATTCAGTGCATAGCTGTGCTTTGTTACTTATACACTCAGTGTATTAAGAGATGCATGTATTCAGCACATAGCTGTGCTTTGTTTCTTATACACTTATACTCAGTGTATTAAGAGATGCATGTATTCAGCACATAGCTGTGCTTTGTTACTTATACTCAGTGTATTAAGAGATGCATGTATTCAGCACAGAGCTGTGCTTTGTTACTTATACTCAGTGTATTAAGAGATGCATGTATTCAGCACATAGCTGTGCTTTGTTACTTATACTCAGTGTATTAAGAGATGCATGTATTCAGCACAGAGCTGTGCTTTACTTATACTCAGTGTATTAAGAGATGCATGTATTCAGCGCTGTGCTTTGTTACTTATACTCAGTGTATTAAGAGATGCATGTATTCAGCACAGAGCTGTGCTTTGTTACTTATACTCAGTGTATTAAGAGATGCATGTATTCAGCGCATAGCTGTGCTTTGTTACTTATACTCAGTGTATTAAGAGATGCATGTATTCAGCACAGAGCTGTGCTTTGTTACTTATACTCAGTGTATTAAGAGATGCATGTATTCAGCACAGAGCTGTGCTTTGTTACTTATACTCAGTGTATTAAGAGATGCATGTATTCAGCACAGAGCTGTGCTTTGTTACTTATACTCAGTGTATTAAGAGATGCATGTATTCAGCACAGAGCTGTGCTTTGTTACTTATACTCAGTGTATTAAGAGATGCATGTATTCAGCACAGAGCTGTGCTTTGTTACTTATACTCAGTGTATTAAGAGATGCATGTATTCAGCACAGAGCTGTGCTTTGTTACTTATACTCAGTGTATTAAGAGATGCATGTATTCAGCACAGAGCTGTGCTTTGTTACTTATACTCAGTGTATTAAGAGATGCATGTATTCAGCACATAGCTGTGCTTTGTTACTTATACTCAGTGTATTAAGAGATGCATGTATTCAGTGCATAGCTGTGCTTTGTTACTTATACTCAGTGTATTAAGAGATGCATGTATTCAGCACATAGCTGTGCTTTGTTTCTTATACACTTATACTCAGTGTATTAAGAGATGCATGCATTCAGAGCATAGCTGTGCTTTGTTACTTATACTCAGTGTATTAAGAGATGCATGTATTCAGCACATAGCTGTGCTTTGTTACTTATACTCAGTGTATTAAGAGATGCATGTATTCAGCGCATAGCTGTGCTTTGTTACTTATACTCAGTGTATTAAGAGATGCATGTATTCAGCACAGAGCTGTGCTTTGTTACTTATACTCAGTGTATTAAGAGATGCATGTATTCAGCACAGAGCTGTGCTTTGTTACTTATACTCAGTGTATTAAGAGATGCATGTATTCAGCACATAGCTGTGCTTTGTTACTTATACTCAGTGTATTAAGAGATGCATGTATTCAGCGCATAGCTGTGCTTTGTTACTTATACTCAGTGTATTAAGAGATGCATGTATTCAGCACAGAGCTGTGCTTTGTTACTTATACTCAGTGTATTAAGAGATGCATGTATTCAGCACAGAGCTGTGCTTTGTTACTTATACTCAGTGTATTAAGAGATGCATGTATTCAGCACATAGCTGTGCTTTGTTACTTATACTCAGTGTATTAAGAGATGCATGTATTCAGCACAGAGCTGTGCTTTGTTACTTATACTCAGTGTATTAAGAGATGCATGTATTCAGCACAGAGCTGTGCTTTGTTACTTATACTCAGTGTATTAAGAGATGCATGTATTCAGCACAGAGCTGTGCTTTGTTACTTATACTCAGTGTATTAAGAGATGCATGTATTCAGCACAGAGCTGTGCTTTGTTACTTATACTCAGTGTATTAAGATATGCATGTATTCAGCGCATAGCTGTGCTTTGTTACTTATACTCAGTGTACTAAGAGATGCATGTATTCAGTGCATAGCTGTGCTTTGTTACTTATACTCAGTGTATTAAGAGATGCATGTATTCAGCACAGAGCTGTGCTTTGTTACTTATACTCAGTGTATTAAGAGATGCATGTATTCAGCACAGAGCTGTGCTTTGTTACTTATACTCAGTGTATTAAGAGATGCATGTATTCAGCACATAGCTGTGCTTTGTTACTTATACTCAGTGTATTAAGAGATGCATGTATTCAGCATGGAGCTGTGCTTTGTTACTTATACTCAGTGCATTAAGAGATGCATGCATTCAGCACAGAGCTGTGCTTTGTTTCTTATACACTTATACTCTGTGTATTAACAGATGCATGCATTCATCACAGACCTGTGCTTTGTTACTTATACTCAGTGTATTAAGAGATGCATGTATTCAGCACAGAGCTGTGCTTTGTTACTTATACTCAGTGTATTAAGAGATGCATGTATTCAGCACAGAGCTGTGCTTTGTTACTTATACTCAGTGTATTAAGAGATGCATGTATTCAGCACAGAGCTGTGCTTTGTTACTTATACTCAGTGTATTAAGAGATGCATGTATTCAGCACAGAGCTGTGCTTTGTTACTTATACTCAGTGTATTAAGAGATGCATGTATTCAGCACATAGCTGTGCTTTGTTACTTATACTCAGTGTATTAAGAGATGCATGTATTCAGCACAGAGCTGTGCTTTGTTACTTATACTCAGTGTATTAAGAGATGCATGTATTCAGCACAGAGCTGTGCTTTGTTACTTATACTCAGTGTATTAAGAGATGCATGTATTCAGCACAGAGCTGTGCTTTGTTACTTATACTCAGTGTATTAAGAGATGCATGTATTCAGCACAGAGCTGTGCTTTGTTACTTATACTCAGTGTATTAAGAGATGCATGTATTCAGCACAGAGCTGTGCTTTGTTACTTATACTCAGTGTATTAAGAGATGCATGTATTCAGCACAGAGCTGTGCTTTGTTACTTATACTCAGTGTATTAAGAGATGCATGTATTCAGCACAGAGCTGTGCTTTGTTACTTATACTCAGTGTATTAAGAGATGCATGTATTCAGCACAGAGCTGTGCTTTGTTACTTATACTCAGTGTATTAAGAGATGCATGTATTCAGCACAGAGCTGTGCTTTGTTACTTATACTCAGTGTATTAAGAGATGCATGTATTCAGCACATAGCTGTGCTTTGTTACTTATACTCAGTGTATTAAGAGATGCATGTATTCAGCACATAGCTGTGCTTTGTTACTTATACTCAGTGTATTAAGAGATGCATGTATTCAGTGCATAGCTGTGCTTTGTTACTTATACTCAGTGTATTAAGAGATGCATGTATTCAGCACAGAGCTGTGCTTTGTTACTTATACTCAGTGTATTAAGAGATGCATGTATTCAGCACATAGCTGTGCTTTGTTACTTATACTCAGTGTATTAAGAGATGCATGTATTCAGCACAGAGCTGTGCTTTGTTACTTATACTCAGTGTATTAAGAGATGCATGTATTCAGCACAGAGCTGTGCTTTGTTACTTATACTCAGTGTATTAAGAGATGCATGTATTCAGCACAGAGCTGTGCTTTGTTACTTATACTCAGTGTATTAAGAGATGCATGTATTCAGCACAGAGCTGTGCTTTGTTACTTATACTCAGTGTATTAAGAGATGCATGTATTCAGCACAGAGCTGTGCTTTGTTACTTATACTCAGTGTATTAAGAGATGCATGTATTCAGCACAGAGCTGTGCTTTGTTACTTATACTCAGTGTATTAAGAGATGCATGTATTCAGCACATAGCTGTGCTTTGTTACTTATACTCAGTGTATTAAGAGATGCATGTATTCAGCACATAGCTGTGCTTTGTTACTTATACTCAGTGTATTAAGAGATGCATGTATTCAGCACAGAGCTGTGCTTTGTTACTTATACTCAGTGTATTAAGAGATGCATGTATTCAGCACATAGCTGTGCTTTGTTACTTATACTCAGTGTATTAAGAGATGCATGTATTCAGCACAGAGCTGTGCTTTGTTACTTATACTCAGTGTATTAAGAGATGCATGTATTCAGCACAGAGCTGTGCTTTGTTACTTATACTCAGTGTATTAAGAGATGCATGTATTCAGCACAGAGCTGTGCTTTGTTACTTATACTCAGTGTATTAAGAGATGCATGTATTCAGCACAGAGCTGTGCTTTGTTACTTATACTCAGTGTATTAAGAGATGCATGTATTCAGCACATAGCTGTGCTTTGTTACTTATACTCAGTGTATTAAGAGATGCATGTATTCAGCACAGAGCTGTGCTTTGTTACTTATACTCAGTGTATTAAGAGATGCATGTATTCAGCACAGAGCTGTGCTTTGTTACTTATACTCAGTGTATTAAGAGATGCATGTATTCAGCACAGAGCTGTGCTTTGTTACTTATACTCAGTGTATTAAGAGATGCATGTATTCAGCACAGAGCTGTGCTTTGTTACTTATACTCAGTGTATTAAGAGATGCATGTATTCAGCACAGAGCTGTGCTTTGTTACTTATACTCAGTGTATTAAGAGATGCATGTATTCAGCACAGAGCTGTGCTTTGTTACTTATACTCAGTGTATTAAGAGATGCATGTATTCAGCACAGAGCTGTGCTTTGTTACTTATACTCAGTGTATTAAGAGATGCATGTATTCAGCACAGAGCTGTGCTTTGTTACTTATACTCAGTGTATTAAGAGATGCATGTATTCAGCACAGAGCTGTGCTTTGTTACTTATACTCAGTGTATTAAGAGATGCATGTATTCAGCACAGAGCTGTGCTTTGTTACTTATACTCAGTGTATTAAGAGATGCATGTATTCAGCACAGAGCTGTGCTTTGTTACTTATACTCAGTGTATTAAGAGATGCATGTATTCAGCACAGAGCTGTGCTTTGTTACTTATACTCAGTGTATTAAGAGATGCATGTATTCAGCACAGAGCTGTGCTTTGTTACTTATACTCAGTGTATTAAGAGATGCATGTATTCAGCACAGAGCTGTGCTTTGTTACTTATACTCAGTGTATTAAGAGATGCATGTATTCAGCACAGAGCTGTGCTTTGTTACTTATACTCAGTGTATTAAGAGATGCATGTATTCAGCACATAGCTGTGCTTTGTTACTTATACTCAGTGTATTAAGAGATGCATGTATTCAGCACATAGCTGTGCTTTGTTACTTATACTCAGTGTATTAAGAGATGCATGTATTCAGCGCATAGCTGTGCTTTGTTACTTATACTCAGTGTATTAAGAGATGCATGTATTCAGCACAGAGCTGTGCTTTGTTACTTATACTCAGTGTATTAAGAGATGCATGTATTCAGCACAGAGCTGTGCTTTGTTACTTATACTCAGTGTATTAAGAGATGCATGTATTCAGCACAGAGCTGTGCTTTGTTACTTATACTCAGTGTATTAAGAGATGCATGTATTCAGCACATAGCTGTGCTTTGTTACTTATACTCAGTGTATTAAGAGATGCATGTATTCAGCGCATAGCTGTGCTTTGTTACTTATACTCAGTGTATTAAGAGATGCATGTATTCAGCACAGAGCTGTGCTTTGTTACTTATACTCAGTGTATTAAGAGATGCATGTATTCAGCACAGAGCTGTGCTTTGTTACTTATACTCAGTGTATTAAGAGATGCATGTATTCAGCACAGAGCTGTGCTTTGTTACTTATACTCAGTGTATTAAGAGATGCATGTATTCAGCACATAGCTGTGCTTTGTTACTTATACTCAGTGTATTAAGAGATGCATGTATTCAGCACAGAGCTGTGCTTTGTTACTTATACTCAGTGTATTAAGAGATGCATGTATTCAGCACAGAGCTGTGCTTTGTTACTTATACTCAGTGTATTAAGAGATGCATGTATTCAGCACAGAGCTGTGCTTTGTTACTTATACTCAGTGTATTAAGAGATGCATGTATTCAGCACATAGCTGTGCTTTGTTACTTATACTCAGTGTATTAAGAGATGCATGTATTCAGCACAGAGCTGTGCTTTGTTACTTATACTCAGTGTATTAAGAGATGCATGTATTCAGCACAGAGCTGTGCTTTGTTACTTATACTCAGTGTATTAAGAGATGCATGTATTCAGCACAGAGCTGTGCTTTGTTACTTATACTCAGTGTATTAAGAGATGCATGTATTCAGCACAGAGCTGTGCTTTGTTACTTATACTCAGTGTATTAAGAGATGCATGTATTCAGCACAGAGCTGTGCTTTGTTACTTATACTCAGTGTATTAAGAGATGCATGTATTCAGCACAGAGCTGTGCTTTGTTACTTATACTCAGTGTATTAAGAGATGCATGTATTCAGCACAGAGCTGTGCTTTGTTACTTATACTCAGTGTATTAAGAGATGCATGTATTCAGCACAGAGCTGTGCTTTGTTACTTATACTCAGTGTATTAAGAGATGCATGTATTCAGCACAGAGCTGTGCTTTGTTACTTATACTCAGTGTATTAAGAGATGCATGTATTCAGCACAGAGCTGTGCTTTGTTACTTATACTCAGTGTATTAAGAGATGCATGTATTCAGCACATAGCTGTGCTTTGTTACTTATACTCAGTGTATTAAGAGATGCATGTATTCAGCACAGAGCTGTGCTTTGTTACTTATACTCAGTGTATTAAGAGATGCATGTATTCAGCACAGAGCTGTGCTTTGTTACTTATACTCAGTGTATTAAGAGATGCATGTATTCAGCACAGAGCTGTGCTTTGTTACTTATACTCAGTGTATTAAGAGATGCATGTATTCAGCACAGAGCTGTGCTTTGTTACTTATACTCAGTGTATTAAGAGATGCATGTATTCAGCACAGAGCTGTGCTTTGTTACTTATACTCAGTGTATTAAGAGATGCATGTATTCAGCACAGAGCTGTGCTTTGTTACTTATACTCAGTGTATTAAGAGATGCATGTATTCAGCACAGAGCTGTGCTTTGTTACTTATACTCAGTGTATTAAGAGATGCATGTATTCAGCACAGAGCTGTGCTTTGTTACTTATACTCAGTGTATTAAGAGATGCATGTATTCAGCACATAGCTGTGCTTTGTTACTTATACTCAGTGTATTAAGAGATGCATGTATTCAGCACAGAGCTGTGCTTTGTTACTTATACTCAGTGTATTAAGAGATGCATGTATTCAGCACAGAGCTGTGCTTTGTTACTTATACTCAGTGTATTAAGAGATGCATGTATTCAGCACAGAGCTGTGCTTTGTTACTTATACTCAGTGTATTAAGAGATGCATGTATTCAGCACAGAGCTGTGCTTTGTTACTTATACTCAGTGTATTAAGAGATGCATGTATTCAGCACATAGCTGTGCTTTGTTACTTATACTCAGTGTATTAAGAGATGCATGTATTCAGCACAGAGCTGTGCTTTGTTACTTATACTCAGTGTATTAAGAGATGCATGTATTCAGCACAGAGCTGTGCTTTGTTACTTATACTCAGTGTATTAAGAGATGCATGTATTCAGCACAGAGCTGTGCTTTGTTACTTATACTCAGTGTATTAAGAGATGCATGTATTCAGCTAGTGGCAAGTTTGTTAAGGTTGCTTTTGGAAAGATTAGTATAAATGGCAGAAGCATAAAGCAGGGTAGAGATCAGATGAGTTTGGGCTATAGTGGTTCTGGCTGTAGGTGTAAGGAAGGGTTTGATTCTATACAGGGAACCCAGTTTTTTTGTTGACAGATTTTATGGTAGTGTTGATATGATTGTCATAGCTAAGGTTGTTGTCAATGTTTATGCCTAGGAGATGGGTTGTGGTATCAGGGGATATGGTGGTTCCATTGTTAGAGGTTATAGTGAAGTGAAATTATGGTGATTTTAGAGTGGGAGTAAAGAGTAATAATTTTGTTTTTTTTTTTTTTTTGCATTCAGGAGGAGGCAGTGTTGCATGAAACAATTTTTAACAGTATGAAATACAGACTGGGTGAGGGTCTGGAGTGTGGTTGGGGACCTAGCAGAGCAGATTAAAGTAGAATCGTCGGCATACTGAATGCAGGTGGCTTGAGGAATTTTAGTATTTAGGTCATTATTAAACAATGAAATGAGAAGAGGGCCTAGGATGGAACCTTGATGTACTACAAGGTTTATGGGGAGGGGAGTTGACAGCATATTATCCCAAAGGACTGCTTGATGTCGGTTGTCTAAGTAGGATTTAAACCAGAGTAACGCCTGTGCGTCCAGTGAATGTGCTTTTAATACCTCTAAAAGCATATTATGGTTGACCATATTGAAGGCTTTAGAAAGGTCGATAAAAAAAGCGGAGGAAAGAGTATTATTGTTACAATTTTTGTTTATACAGTCAGAAAAGGATAGCAGGGCAGTTGAGGTACTATGGAATGGTCTGAAACCATGTTGGCAGTTGGCAAGCAAATTGTTGTGAAGAAGATGGTCAAGTAGTTGTTGGTGGATACATTTTTCCATTATTTTAGCTATAGGAGAGAGTACGGCAATAGGTCTAAAGTTGGAAATGTCAGTTGATATCCACCTTTGTGTAAAGGAATGATGTGAGATACCTTCCATATAAGGGGGATTTTACTTTCTGAAATAGTTCTATTAATAAGGATAGAAATAGGGTAGGCTATAACTTTAGCTGCAATTTGCAGGTATTCTGCTGGTATACAGTCAGCAGAGGGGGTGCATGGCTTGAGTTTTAGAAGGAGGTTACAAATGAGGGATGTAGGAATTGGCTGTATGTGAAAAGAAGGAATAGAGTTTGATGTGGTATTAGGTGGGAGGGAGCTGGTAGGTGGTAGAGAATTAGCTAGAGTTTGTATGGCTTCAATAAAGTAGTTATTAAAGGAATCAGCTATTAGTTTAGGGTTATTTTGGGTGATCCCTGATGGGGTGGGAGATTTGGTATGACCTGGATGAAGTAGTTTGTTCATAGCTTACCAAAAATTTTGTGGTTTATTTTGTGGGCTTGTTGGAGGTGAATGTAAAAGTTTCTTTTATCTAGTAGGATGTATTTTTTTGTCGCATTTCTTAATTGTTTAAAGTAAAGGTGGCCAGAAGGGCTTTTAGATGCTCTCCACTTGGCCCAGATTTTATTTCTTAGGAGGATTTTTTGCCTTGTTTGTTTTGTGAGCCAAGGGGCAGTTTTGGTCTTTATTCTGGATGAGCGATGGGGGGCATGGAAGACTAGGATTTGAAGGAATTTAGTATTAAAGTAGGTAACTGCTTCATCAAGTGGAAGATGAAGCAGTGGTGACCAGTCACAAGCCTTCAGTTCTGTTTGGAAGTTCTCAGGGTGAAAGTTTTTTTTTTGAGCGGGAGGTTTTAAAAATAGTAGGATTGGGCCTATGAAGTTTTTGTTTAATTATATAGGTAAGAGCATGGTCACTGATGTCATCAGGAGGGGTTCCTGGCTTATAAGTAGTAGGATGATTGTTTATGAGAATCCAGTCAAGTAAGGTTTCCTTACCACTTTGTTTGTGGATTCTTGTAGGGGTGGTTATCATTTGCGGGAAACCAAAAAGCAGGTAGATGAAGATTCTGCAGAGAGACAATCAGAGAGTAGCAAGTTCCAGGTAGAGAGAAGGCGGCCAGAGGTAAGTAGAGTAACGTACAGCAGGTTAGAGGCAAAAGGGACCAAAATAAAACTAGGAGAGGTATAATGGAGCTAGAGGGTGTGATAAGAGAGGGATAGGAGCAGTAAAACAATGCACAAAGATTCACAGCTAGGCAAGGGGAAAAACCTGAGAGAAGATCCAGATAAGAAAAAAGCTATGGAATGTGGTGTAAGGATTATATGCCTAAAGCAAGCTTAGATCACCACCTAGTGGGCAGAGAGTATAATACAAGAAAAAAACTGTGATAGAAGTGGCAGGTAGGGGTGCAATAGATAATGGGTCCAAGGGTATGGAGATATGGCAGTAGGATCACCGATAGAGAGGAGTATGGCTGCTAGAGTCCTGGCACAGAGGCTTAAATAACTATCTATATTTACTACAGGAATAACTTACGCAGAAACAGTTTATAATTTATACTACATACAGTGTAGGTTAAGCAGATACATCTAAGAAGTAGGACTTGGGTATAGCATACTTTCTTAGTCCGTAGGAGCTGGGAAGAAAAAAATCCAGTCACTGGGCAGCAGTAATCTTTGGTCAGGCACTGGGATGGCTGGAATAGAATGAAAGGGGTCTTTTACAGACTAGGCAGGTCCTGTAGAGCAGGATAGGAGATACAGAGCTAGGAGGAAATTTAAAATGATAAAAACAATTAGAGTAGGTTGGGGCTTAAGGCAACATCACTAATAATAAAACAGTTACAACAATCCATAAAAGTACCAGTTAAAGTGGTAAATAGACAATATATCATGCACATTAAATGACAATTTATAGTAACAGTTTCCTGGTCAACAGCTAAAGCATGCTATAAGTCAACAGTACTCAGTGGGCATGAAAAGGCTGGAATTACATTCAGTAAGTTAAATGGTAGTCTTGTAAATATAAATATATAGCTATAAAAGCTACAACCTAGGCAAGCTATATATAAACAAATCATCTAGTACTGCTACTAACAATAGAATGTGCCATGTAACAGCCACTTGGAAATAGGTTAAGTCTCACACTGGGGTTACCCAAAAGAGGACAACAAAGATAAGTCACTTAGACAAAGGATTTATGGGATGCACACTAGGAGAGATAAGTAGGAACAGCGTACTGGAACAATATTTAACAGGGGTGCTAGCTACTCATCAGAGTAAGCAGGCATTAGCAGTAAAGCGTACAACAATTAGTTAAATATAAAGAGAAATTGGCCCAGTCTGTGTTCAACAATTGAAAGGGTTCAGATAATTAGAAAAAGCCCTAACAAGTAGGGAATGTTATCTGCAGTTAAGGCGGAAAGGAAAGAATAATTATATGGACACACAGTAGGAGCGTATACAAAAAAGCAGGGTGCCCAGATACTGAAATAAGCACTCCAAGATGGGGAGTTGTTAGTATAGTTCATTGCTTGTTTCAGATAGCCATGCCCATGCAGGACAGTAAAGCTGCATTGGGTTGGTATAAGGGTAGGGCGCCTTCGTAAAATAGCAAGAAGACATATATAAGTTACGCCAAGGAAGGCTCGCAACCTTTTGTAATTATAGCTGTTAAACAGTACTTCCTACGTGAAAAAAGGACCCTGCACTAAAATATTTGTTATCAGCAAGGATGTGCTAGCAGGGTAAAACAGTGTGCTATGATGCAAGGCATGTAAAGTGGTGGTAGCGATGACCACGTGGGAGGCGCTGCTAATAAAGGTAGCATTTTAGTGCACTAGGATCTCTCACGCTCTTAATTATATATATGACGCTGTTATAATCAGGTCGCCCAGTAAAAGAAATGAAAAGAGATGACTACATGAGAGATGCCGCTAATTAAAGTAGCCATTTAGTGCATTAAAATTCCTCACAACCTTAGTTACATAGACGACACTGTTTTAACCGGGTCGCCCAGTAGAACAAATCAAAGGAGATGACCACATGGGAGACGCCGGTAATCCAAGTAGCCATACAGTGCACTAGAAGCCCTCGCACTCTTAATTTTGTAATATGTAACAGTTACAACCAGGTTGCCCAGTAGAAACAAATCAAAGGCAGTAATCTTCTAATACTTCCCATATAACAGCGGCAAATACTCAGTCGACATAAACTAGCATGCAAGCAACAGTGTTTGCAATATGTTACGCTTCAGGAAAGTACAAACATGATAAAACGAGTGAAAGTCACAGGCATTAATTGCAGGAATTAGGACACCTAAGTCAGACAACAACAATAATCCACAGTGAAGACAGCAGTAAAAGAAATTGCATAACCAAATGCATTTCTCATTCACTAAATACAGTCAGAGTACACACTAGCATTGTCTATAAGAGACTAGAATGGATATTTAATCAAATACAACTGTCATGATGTACTAGAAATAAAAGCTGTATCGCTACAATACTTACAAATATAAGATATATTGCAAGGTACTTACAAATACACACAGTTCCTCTGGGACCAGGAAACAATCAGCAGCCGGGGCAGGAGCTGGGGTAATAAAGATGGCGCTGCCAAGGGATTTCCCCCTATATGCCCTTTGGGCAGGATATGATGTAGGTGGGGGTGGAGACAGAGAAAGATGGGGGCAGGTAAAAAGGAGGCGGGGCAAGGGAAAAACAGGTGATACATCAGGATAGTAGGATAAGCAGAGGTATAATGTAAGAGAAGGGGAAGGGCTAAATGATGTGAGAAAGTGCACGCGGGTTGTGGATAAGGTATAGAGCTACAGAAAGACCAGGTAAGTTGCAGGGTAAAGAGTTGCAGAGCAGGTAGATGAAGATTCTGCAGACAGACAATCAGAGAGTAGCAAGTTCCAGGTAGAGAGAAGGCGGCCAGAGGTAAGTAGAGTAACGTACAGCAGGTTAGAGGCAAAAGGGACGAAAATAAAACTAGGAGAGGTATAATGGAGCTAGAGGGTGTGATAAGAGAGGGATAGGAGCAGCAGAACAATGCACAAAGATTCACAGCTAGGCAAGGGGAAAAACCTGAGAGAAGATCCAGATAAGAAAAAAGCTATGGAAAGTGGGGTAAGGATTATATGCCTAAAGCAAGCTTAGATCGCCACCTAGTGGGCAGAGAGTATAATACAAGAAAAAAAACTGTGATAGAAGTGGCAGGTAGGGGTGCAACAGACAATGGGTACAAGGGTATGGAGATATGGCAGTAGGATCACCGATAGAGAGGAGTATGGCTGCTAGAGTCCTGGCACAGAGGCTTAAATAACTATCTATACATACTACAGGAATAACGTACGCACAAACAGTTTATAATTTATACTACATACAGTGTAGTTGAAACCGATACACCTAAGAAGTAGGACTTGGGTATAGCATATCTTCTTAGTCCGTAGGAACAGGGAAGAAAAAAATCCAGTCACTGGGCAGCAGTAATCTTTGGTCAGGTGCTGAGATGGCTGGAATAGAATGAAAGGGGTCTTTTACAGATTAGGTAGGTCCTGTAGAGCAGGATAGGAGATACAGAGTTTCTTAGTCCGTAGGAGCAGGGAAGAAAAAAAATCCAGTCACTCGGCAGCAGTAATCTTTGGTCAGGCAGTGGGATGGCTGGAATAGAATGAAAGGGGTCTTTTACAGACAAGGCAGGTCCTGTAGAACAGGATAGGAGATACAGAGAAATACAAACAGTTCCTCAGGGACAAGGAAACACTCAGCAGCCGGGGCAGGAGCTGGGGTAATAAAAGCATTTAGCTTTTAGCACAGAGCTGTGCTTTGTTACTTATACTCAGTGTATTAAGAGATGCATGTATTCCGCACAGAGCTGTGCTTTGTTACTTATCCACTTATACTCAGTGTATTAAAAGATGCATGTATTCAGCACATAACTGTGCTTTGTTTCTTATAAAATTATACTTAGTGCATTAAGAGATGCATGTATTCAGCACATAGCTGTGCTTTGTTTCTTATACACTTATACCCAGTGTATTAACAGATGCATGTATTCAGCACATAACTGTGCTTTGTTTCTTATACAATTATACTTAGTGTATTAAGAGATGCATTTATTCAGCACAAAGCTGTGCTTTATTTCTTATACACTTATACTCAGTGTATTAAGAGATGCATGTATTCAGCACATAGCTGTGCTTTGTTTCGTATACACTTATACTCAGCGTATTAAGAAATGCATGTATTCAGTGCATAGTTGTGTTTTGTTTCTTATACACATACTCAGTGTATTAAGAGATGCATGTATTCAGCACATAGCTGTGCTTTGTTTCTTATACACTTATAGTCAGTGTATTGAGATGCATGTATTCAGTGCATAGCTGTGCTTTGTTTCTTATACACATACTCAGTGTATTCAGAGATGCATGTATTCAGTGCATAGCTGTGCTTTGTTTCTTACACACTTATACTCAGTGTATTAAGAGATGCATGTATTCAGCACAGAGCTGTGCTTTGTTACTTATACTCAGTGTATTAAGAGATGCATGTATTCAGAACAGAGCTGTGCTTTGTTACTTATACTCAGTGTATTAAGAGATGCATGCATTCAGAACAGAGCTGTGCTTTGTTACTTATACTCCCTGTATTAAGAAATGCATGCATTCAACACAGAGCTGTGCTTTGTTACTTATACTCAATGTATTAAGAGATGCATGCATTCAGCACAGAGATGTGCTTTGTTACTTATATTCAGTGTATTAAGAGATGCATGTATTCAGTGCATATCTTTGCTTTGTTAGTTATTCTCAGTGTATTCAGAGATGCATGTATTCTGCACAGACCTGTGCTTTGTTACTTATACTCAGTGTATTAAGAGATACATCTATTCAGCAGAGAGCTGTGCTTTGTTCCTTATACTCAGTGTATTAAGAGATGCATGTATTCAGCACAGAGCTGTGCTTTGTTACTTATACTCAGTGTATTAAGAGATGCATGTATTCAGCACAGAGCTGTGCTTTGTTACTTATACTCAGTGTATTAAGAGATGCATGTATTCAGCACAGAGCTGAGATTTGTTACTTATACTCAGTGTATTAAGAGTTGCATGTATTCAGCACAGAGCTGTGCTTTGTTGCTTATACTCAGTGTATTAAGAGATGCATGTATTCAGCACAGAGCTGTGCTTTGTTTCGTATACACTTATACCCAGTGTATTAACAGATGCATGTATTCAGCACATAACTGAGCTTTGTTTTGTTACACTTATACTCAGTGTATTAACAGATGCATGTATTCAGCACATAACTGAGCTTTGTTTCTTATACAATTATACTTAGTGCATTAAGAGTTGCATGTATTCAACACATAGCTGTGCTTTGTTTCTTATACACTTATACCCAGTGTATTAACAGATGCATGTATTCAGCACATAACTGTGCTTTGTTTTTATACACTTATACTTAGTGCATTAAGAGATGCATGTATTCAGCACATAGCTGTGCTTTGTTTCTTATACACTTATACCCAGTGTATTAACAGATGCATGTATTCAGCACATAACGGAGCTTTGTTTCTTATACACTTATACTCAGTGTATTAACAGATGCATGTATTCAGCACATAACTGTGCTTTGTTTCTTATACAATTATACTTAGTGTATTAAGAGATGCATGTATTCAGCACATAGCTGTGCTTTATTTCTTATACACTTATACTCAGTGTATTAAGAGATGGATGTATTCAGCACATAGCTGTGCTTTGTTTCTTATACACTTATACTCAGCGTATTAAGAGATGCATGTATTCAGCGCATAGCTGTGCTTTGTTTCTTAAACACTTATACTATGTATTAAGAGATGTATGTATTCAGCGCATAGCTGTGCTTTGTTTCTTATACAAATACTCAGTGTATTCAGAAATGCATGTATTCAGTGCATAGCTGTGCTTTGTTTCTTATACACATACTCAGTGTATTAACAGATGCATGTATTCAGCACATAGCTGTGCTTTGTTTCTTATACACTTATACTCAGTGTATTGAGATGCATGTATTCAGCGCATAGCTGTGCTTTGTTTCTTATACACTTACTTATACTATGTATTAAGAGATGCATGTATTCAGCGCATAGCTGTGCTTTGTTTCTTATACACATACTCAGTGTATTCAGAGATGCATGTATTCAGCGCATAGCTGTGCTTTGTTTCTTATACATTATACTCAGTGTATTAAGAGATGCATGTATTCAGCACAGAGCTGTGCTTTGTTACTTATACTCAGTGTATTAAGACATGCATGTATTCAGAACAGAGCTGTGCTTTGTTACTTATACTTAGTGTATTAAGAGATGCATGCATTCAGAACAGAGCTGTGCTTTGTTACTTATATTCCCTGTATTAAGAAATGCATGCATTCAACACAGAGCTGTGTTTTGTTACTTATACTCAATGTATTAAGTGATGCATGCATTCAGCACAGAGATGTGCTTTGTTACTTATACTCAGTGTATTAAAAGATGCATGTATTCTGTGCATATCTGTGCTTTCTTAGTTATACTCAGTGTGTTAAGAGATGCATGTATTCAGCACAGAGCTGGGCTTTGTTATTTATACTCTGTGTATTAAGAGATGCATGTATTCAGTGCATAGCTATGCTTTGTTACTTATACTCAGTGTATTCAGAGATGCATGTATTCTGCAAAGAGCTGTGCTTTGTTACTTATACTCAGTGTATTAAGAGATACATGTATTCAGCACAGAGCTGTGCTTTGTTACTTATACTCAGTGTATTAAGAGATGCATGCATTCAGCACAGAGCTGTGCTTTGTTACTTATACTCAGTGTATTAAGAGATGCATGTATTCAGCACAGAGCTGTGCTTTGTTACTTATCCTCAGTGTATTAAGAGATGCATGTATTCAGCACAGAGCTGTGCTTTGTTACTTATACTCAGTTTATTAAGAGATGCATGTATTCAGCACAGAGCTGTGCTTTGTTACTTGTACTCAGTATATTAAGAGATGCATGTATTCAGCACAGAGCTGTGCTTTATTACTTACACTCAGTGTATTAGGAGATGCATGTATTCAGCACAGAGCTGTGCTTTGTTACTTATAATCAATGTATTAAGAGATGCATGCATTCAGCACATAGTTGTGCTTTGTTTCTTATACACTTATACTCAGTTTATTAAGAGATGCATGTATTCAGCACATAGCTGTGCTTTGTTATTTATACTCAGTGTATTAAGAAATGCATGTATTCAGCACAGAGCTGTGCTTTGTTACTTATACTCAATGTATTAAGAGATGCATGCATTCAGCACAGAGATGTGCTTTGTTACTTATATTCAGTGTATTAAGAGATGCATGTATTCAGTGCATATCTTTGCTTTGTTAGTTATTCTCAGTGTATTCAGAGATGCATGTATTCTGCACAGACCTGTGCTTTGTTACTTATACTCAGTGTATTAAGAGATACATCTATTCAGCAGAGAGCTGTGCTTTGTTCCTTATACTCAGTGTATTAAGAGATGCATGTATTCAGCACAGAGCTGTGCTTTGTTACTTATACTCAGTGTATTAAGAGATGCATGTATTCAGCACAGAGCTGTGCTTTGTTACTTATACTCAGTGTATTAAGAGATGCATGTATTCAGCACAGAGCTGAGATTTGTTACTTATACTCAGTGTATTAAGAGTTGCATGTATTCAGCACAGAGCTGTGCTTTGTTGCTTATACTCAGTGTATTAAGAGATGCATGTATTCAGCACAGAGCTGTGCTTTGTTTCTTATACACTTATACCCAGTGTATTAACAGATGCATGTATTCAGCACATAACTGAGCTTTGTTTCTTATACACTTATACTCAGTGTATTAACAGATGCATGTATTCAGCACATAACTGAGCTTTGTTTCTTATACAATTATACTTAGTGCATTAAGAGATGCATGTATTCAGCACATAGCTGTGCTTTGTTTCTTATACACTTATACCCAGTGTATTAACAGATGCATGTATTCAGCACATAACTGAGCTTTGTTTTTTATACAATTATACTTAGTGCATTAAGAGATGCATGTATTCAGCACATAGCTGTGCTTTGTTTCTTATACACTTATACCCAGTGTATTAACAGATGCATGTATTCAGCACATAACGGAGCTTTGTTTCTTATACACTTATACTCAGTGTATTAACAGATGCATGTATTCAGCACATAACTGTGCTTTGTTTCTTATACAATTATACTTAGTGTATTAAGAGATGCATGTATTCAGCACATAGCTGTGCTTTATTTCTTATACACTTATACTCAGTGTATTAAGAGATGGATGTATTCAGCACATAGCTGTGCTTTGTTTCGTATACACTTATACTCAGCGTATTAAGAGATGCATGTATTCAGCGCATAGCTGTGCTTTGTTTCTTAAACACTTATACTATGTATTAAGAGATGTATGTATTCAGCGCATAGCTGTGCTTTGTTTCTTATACACATACTCAGTGTATTCAGAGATGCATGTATTCAGCGCATAGCTGTGCTTTGTTTCTTATACACATACTCAGTGTATTAAGAGATGCATGTATTCAGCACATAGCTGTGCTTTGTTTCTTATACACTTATACTCAGTGTATTGAGATGCATGTATTCAGCGCATAGCTGTGCTTTGTTTCTTATACACTTATACTATGTATTAAGAGATGCATGTATTCAGCGCATAGCTGTGCTTTGTTTCTTATACACATACTCAGTGTATTCAGAGATGCATGTATTCAGTGCATAGCTGTGCTTTGTTTCTTATACATTATACTCAGTGTATTAAGAGATGCATGTATTCAGCACAGAGCTGTGCTTTGTTACTTATACTCAGTGTATTAAGACATGCATGTATTCAGAACAGAGCTGTGCTTTGTTACTTATACTTAGTGTATTAAGAGATGCATGCATTCAGAACAGAGCTGTGCTTTGTTACTTATATTCCCTGTATTAAGAAATGCATGCATTCAACACAGAGCTGTGTTTTGTTACTTATACTCAATGTATTAAGTGATGCATGCATTCAGCACAGAGATGTGCTTTGTTACTTATACTCAGTGTATTAAAAGATGCATGTATTATGTGCATATCTGTGCTTTGTTATTTATACTCAGTGTGTTAAGAGATGCATGTATTCAGCACAGAGCTGGGCTTTGTTATTTATACTCTGTGTATTAAGAGATGCATGTATTCAGTGCATAGCTATGCTTTGTTACTTATACTCAGTGTATTCAGAGATGCATGTCTTCTGCAAAGAGCTGTGCTTTGTTACTTATACTCAGTGTATTAAGAGATACATGTATTCAGCACAGAGCTGTGCTTTGTTACTTATACTCAGTGTATTAAGAGATGCATGCATTCAGCACAGAGCTGTGCTTTGTTACTTATACTCAGTGTATTAAGAGATGCATGTATTCAGCACAGAGCTGTGCTTTGTTACTTATCCTCAGTGTATTAAGAGATGCATGTATTCAGCACAGAGCTGTGCTTTGTTACTTATACTCAGTTTATTAAGAGATGCATGTATTCAGCACAGAGCTGTGCTTTGTTACTTGTACTCAGTATATTAAGAGATGCATGTATTCAGCACAGAGCTGTGCTTTATTACTTACACTCAGTGTATTAGGAGATGCATGTATTCAGCACAGAGCTGTGCTTTGTTACTTATAATCAATGTATTAAGAGATGCATGCATTCAGCACATAGTTGTGCTTTGTTTCTTATACACTTATACTCAGTTTATTAAGAGATGCATGTATTCAGCACATAGCTGTGCTTTGTTATTTATACTCAGTTTATTAAGAAATGCATGTATTCAGCACAGAGCTGTGCTTTGTTCCTTATACTCAATGTACTAAGAGATGCATGTATTCAGTGCATAGCTATGCTTTGTTACTTATACTCAGTGTATTAAGAGATGCATGTATTCAGCACAGAGCTGTGCTTTGTTATTTATACTCTGCGTATTGAGATGCATGTATTCAGTGCATAGCTGTGCTTTGTTGCTTATACTCAGTGTATTAAGAGATGCATGTATTCAGCACAGAGCTGTGCTTTGTTACTTATACTCAGTGTATTGAGATGCATGCATTCAGCAGAGAGCTGTGCTTTGTTACTTATACTCAGTGTATTAAGAGATGCATGCATTCAGCACAGAGCTGTGCTTTGTTACTTATACTCAGTGTATTAAGAGATGCATGTATTCAGCACAGAGCTGTGTTTTGTTACTTATACTCAATGTATTAAGATATTTATTTATTCAGCACAGAGCTGTGCTTTTTTACTTATACTCAGTGTATTAAGAGATGCATGTATTCAGCACATAGCTGGGCTTTGGTTCTTATACACATACTCAGTGTATTCAGAGATGCATGCATTCAGCATGGAGCTGTACTTTGTTACTTATACTCAGTGTATTAATAGATGCATGCATTCAGCACAGAGCTGTGCTTTGTTACTTATACTCAGTGTATTAATAGATGCATGCATTCAGCACAGAGCTGTGCTGTGTTACTTATAATCAGTGTATTAAGAGATGCATGTATTAGTCACAGAGCTGTGCTTTGTTTCTTAGCTCATTCTGCCTCAGTTCTAACAGAAAAATCAATTGTGCTTCTAAGTTATCTGGTAGCTGGTGCTGTGTTCATTTATAATGTATGTTGCATTTATGCTCCACCTGCTGCTGTTTTCCCATGAAACAATTAATCACCAAATAACTAGAGCAACACATCACATTTCCTGTGTTTTGAGCAAAATCAATAGTAATCTGCTCATAATATGTTGTCCTTAAGAAATGGTTATTATAAAGCTGCCCCCAAATCACAGCAGAAAAATATGAGAAATGTCAAAGGGCCACAGAAAAAAAAAATCCTCAGCGAATTTCTCTGAGGTTTTTAAATCAAGTATATAATGGTATTTCAGCAAGAGAAGGGGAACACAAAGGATCTTTACTTCCATACTTCTTTGTGTTACATTGTGACATCTGTCACAGAAACATTATATCACAAAAAAGGATTGACTATGGTTGTATGCTCAAATATGTGAAGGATTCTAAGACAAAGCACATGGTTCTAAAAAGGTGCCCCCAATAAGTAGGTAAGAACAACAACAAAAAAGTGAACCCTAAGAAAACTGAATTCAAATTAAACCATGTCTACAAAATGAGTTTTGAAAGAAAACAATAGAGAATAGACCTCATATCCTTCACTTACCAGTCACTCACTTTAAAAGCCAAACTAGAAAAATACAATAACTTAGGCATGAGATAAACGTTTTTCTGTATCCAAACTGTTGGTACAGTATTCCTAATCTATGCCACTGTCGGTTATAACTACTTATGAACAGTGGCGTTACACATTGGCACCTTTTTGAATAGCTTAATTATTGAAATCAACAAGGCAAATGTTGTCCAGATGAGGTGTACTTTCTTATAAAAATGGATTTATAATGCTACTACACTTCTGTACTATGGGTCCAAGGAGTTCATATTTTTTTTCTGAAATGAGATGAGCAAGTCTGGACTATAGTTCTGAACCACTCCCCAAGTTTGAGAATGACTTGGTCTATACATGTATGGTGGCTATTAGAACATTACTGCTGCTGGATGCCATAGTTCAAATAGTAGGAATCCAATCAGTTGTCTTGAGCAATGTGAAGAAAGAGATCTGGCCAATCCTCAAAGAGACACCCACAAGACTTGCGATGCAGGTTAGCCACTGGATAACACTGAATTGGAAATGAGATGCAATCGCCAACAAGCGGTAAGGCATGAGGTACTCCTGTGTATATTAATATACTAGACATTTATTTATATAAAAAATTTGAGCAAAGAAGACTGTTTATAGTGGTTGACCACTGGGATGGTCAAAAATGTACTGCTCATTGTTAGCAATACCCTTTTCCTTCTTGTTGAAAAGACAGATGAATCGTTCATCTAATTACAAAAGAAGTTCATAGCTGGAACGTTTCTTGTGATGCCAGGTTTGATAGAAATGTATCTGTAGAACCAGGGTAGTGTAGTTGGGAGGAAACTGGGCAAATATTTAACTCAACTTCTTCATATGAGTAACACTTCAAGAACTCTGAACTACCATAGGTAAATATATATTTATAATTACTTCATGTATTTAAAATTGTTAACTGGGAAAGTTCAGCTGGGAATCCAACCTTCAGTGAAATCCCAGGAGATGTCTCCAAAGACATGATAACTTAAAGGAGTTTGACCATTTCACTGATTATAACCCAACCGTTGTGGGTTTGAGAAGCAGAATCCAAAAAATTCACCTCAAAAGCAAATGTTGAGAGGTACATTTTTTAATGCATTTTAAGAACAAATAATAAAATTAATGTATGATTACATACTCAGTTATAATTCTTTGTAATACATGGGCACTTTCACTGCTCTAAAGTATTGCTATTAAAAAAAGTGTTGGGAGCATGAAATTATACCAGATTTTGCATTGCCACACAAACTGTATCCAGAAATTAAATATACTTGCAATCAACCATCATCCTTAAAAGTTAAGACACTTCACTCTGTCACACTTTGTTGTTTGTGTGGAAGCAGAAAGTAACAACTTTCAAGGTTTGTCAGAAAACTTCCTATGCAGTTCTGTGGTGTTATCTTTGTGGCAGTGTAAGCCTTACTAATAACTCGGTTCATCAACATGACCGCTCCTATAACAAGTTTATTATAGCAGGGACGTACATATAACAAGGTTAATTTTCTTGAATTTGAAGTCTGAACAGTATGCTCACTTTGTTACAAAATTATAGCAATGCAGGGAGAGTTTGTTTTACTGCTTTTGGGGAAAAGCATCTTCCCCTCTCACTCTGTATTAGAATAATTCAAATTGTGATTTAATAATTACATTTGTGAAACATTTTGACAGTTTGGACAAATATCTGTTTTTTGTTGCCTTGCTTGGTAGTAGTGTGGGTTATAGTTCTTGAGCTGCTGGTTGATGAGGTTGAGTTTTTCTTGAGACCTTCGTACTGAAATCATACTAAACATACACACCATTTTCTTAAATGATGGAATAGATGCTACTGTAGTAGTAGTTGCAGTGATGGCTGAGGACTCTTTGTTAGATGCTACAGCTGACATCAGACAGCTAAATGGGAAATTATGGAAATATATGGCTTTTTCAGACTCTCACAATGTTAAGGAGGGCATTTCGCTTTACATCCATGCTGATTTAAGTCTGTCACTGCTTTTGAAAAATAAGGCATTGAGAAACTTGGGCATTGAACTTCAAAATTAGTTGGTAGTTTTTAACACATTTGCTAAAAACTAAAGCAAGATTAAAAAAAATGTGTTTCTGGAGTGCTGAAAAAGAGGAGAGTATATGAACTACATGGCTCTCAATGAGTGACGGCTCAGGTGTTCCCATTGACGGTACTAAACTGGAGGCTGCATATACATAGTCAGTCAAGGCCTCAGGAACGACTCAGCTTTATCAACCAGCAGCTTAAGGTCTGTCACCTACAACAGGACTGCTGGCTAATACTTCTCACTGCATAGCGATTTGTTTTAAGATATGGTATGCTAAAAACTTTCAGTCTTGAAGCCCTGGTAAACAATATTTTCTTAGCGTTAAAAAAACATTTTTGACAATAACCATTCAATGCTAACAAGAGACCTAAGGGTATCATTGTATAAGGTGATTTAAGAAGGTAAGAAAAATAACTTGACATTTTATTTGGAATTTTCAGAGACATTGACATCACTTTTCCCTAATGGTATCATTTGATTTACTGATGAGGTTGTGGCAATGGACTGGACATGAAAATAATATGGCATTTCTAGGAGCTATCAAAATCTAGCAGAAACAATTTCCATTGTTGAGACTGCCAAAAAAAATTATTTGGACTCCTTGAAAAGTACCATATACATTATCATTCTGCCTCTGTATTCTGACTCTGAAGAGAGTACTTAGTGACTGCAGTTGAACGCATGATTATTTTTCCCTCTTTTCTGACATGTTTTCTACTAACTTGCTTGCTGAGTCAAGTTTGGAGTTTGATTTTCTGTGCTTTGGAAGGGAACCCATTGTCCTAGTCTAGGAAAGGTGAGTACTGGTGTTTAATATTTAAGAACAGAAGAGTAGTATCGGTGTGCACTTTGGCCAATATTAGGAAAATTATGTTGGGTTTTTGTAAATATTGGTTCATTTCAATTGAAAGAGTTGTAAACCTACTTGTTAAATAATTGGCTTTGGGGATGGGATCTGCAGAATTATCCCTCTTCCTCTTTGTATTCTGTTAGTTGAAGATGGACTGATTAAGATATACAACTTTAACTGGGAATTGTGGGTATATGGCATGGCATAATGGGTAATAACGTGCCTCTTGGGGGGGGTTAGTTTTCCCAGAAGGAGAAGGAGGTCCATGGTTTGGTATGAGAGTTAGTTCATGAGTCTTTGTCACATTTCACTGAATATAAACCAGAAAGGTTATCAAGAAAATACTGACTCCCTCTATTTAGAGTACCTGGCTATTTACTACATTGAATAACCTGCTTTATGATTGGCTGTCCACTATGCTGAATAACTTTGGCTGTTCACTATGCTGAATAACCTGGTTTATGACTGACTGTCCACTATGCTGAATAACCTGCTTTATGACTGGCTGTCCACTATGCTGTATAACCTGCTTTATGACTGGCTGTCCACTATGTTGATTAACCTGATTTTTTTCATAACTGGTTGCTTGCTGAATATAGGGGAGGATGGCAGTCAATTCATGTTGTGCATTGGTCAGATGAATAGAACAAATTGATAGGGTTTGCCAGGTTAGAGCAAATATCAGAGAGTACATATGAGCTGTATTTGGGAAAGCTAAGTTTTCTGACTGGGATGAAGCACTGTGGCATTGTTGTTTAATATTTAGATGCTAAATTAAAGGAGGAGGGAGATGGTAATTTCTCCTTCCCTGGCTGCATCTTAGATTATATTAGAGCATAATTATATGAAATGTGTTTCAGTGACTAGGTTGTATATCATACACATATTAGGTGCTTGTGGTTGATAATTTTATATCATAAAGAAATTGTTTCTTCATTTCTAAAGTTAATTGCTACTAAATTTGCGAGGATGTTTTAGTTATTTTATTGATATTAGAAAATAAACATTTAATAGGACAGTTGCGGGAACAGAGTGTAATCTCAGTGCTATTATCTTTAGATAATTGGTTTGATAATGACCATCTGCAAGTTAGCTATGGTAGGTTTAACAAGATGAGCTGGCAGTTGTTAATAGATGCACCCTTCCTGAGACATTGCAAATTGTTTTAAAATAAGACAATAAGTACATAATTTGTGGCAGTTTTAAAATATTTTAGCACAATGTAAGGATGCAGGGATAAGGCAATGGCAATATAAACCACAGTTATTGATGCAATAAATTAGCTCCACTGAAAATATGACAATGTATACAAAGTTTATATATATGTGTATATGTGTATATATATATATATATATATATATATATATATATATATATATATATTAAATATAGATATAGATAACATGGTGCCAGTAAATGTTTTTATCAGTTTTATTTTTGTAGCTCATAGAACATACATAGAGTTTGGAGTAACGACTGGACAAACGATTGTGTTATGATGCTATGACTCTGCTTCTTTACAAAGATAGAAATGAAGGTATTTTTGCTGTAAAAATAAAATAGTGCAAAAATAAAGATGCACATTGCAATACACACAGACAACTTATACTAACACAATTACATCTATTGACAAGACAGTAGTTGGTTGGCATGCTATGCTTCCCACAAAAACACTTATTTACAGAGAGACTGGTAGTGTAATACTTTCCACAATACAAGTATTAACATTTTATTGCCATCTAAATCAGTTTCTAGTATTTTACTACACTGATATTTCTTCACATTTTCTTGTTTTTAATTTGTCAACCTTGTTGTCTTGCTTTTAAGCAAGGCTGCAACAGTCCTTCCTGAGAATGCATTTAATGCCAATACTTAAAAAAAGAAACAAACAATAAATAAATACATAAAAATTAAGATCTAAGGGCTTGTACTACTGGACTGCCATGCTCAGGATAATTTTCTGAAACATTTTCTACCACTAAAACTCACATGACATATTTAATTCCATTAGAGCCCTTCATCTAAATCATGCAATACTTACATCTAAGTAACTTGTCAAATCGTTGGTTATCCTTCGCACATCCCTAACATTCATATCACTTGGTCTCAGTGAGTATGGGTTGTCACATTCATTTAATCATCAAATGTCTGCACTAATCCAGAGATGAGTGCATTTTTAATCTGCCTCAAAGCAATGACAGATATCCACAGGCCTGCCGGGGGGGGGTTCATTTCATTTGTAATTCAGTCATAATATTTGACCATTGGCAAAAATCTTCCTTTAGTGAAAGTGAGCTTGGTGTCATCCTATATAGTACAGGAGGAAAAGTCAAGCTGTGTGTAGATGCACACACTATATCTATGACTAATGTTTCAAACTGCGTCGTGGAAACACACACGAGGAGACTATAATTTAAGTCATGCTGTGTACAAACACTGTGCGCAAGGTTTTAGTTTTGAGTAACTTGCAGTTCAGCAGCTTTTCTGTTCATGTTTTCCAGAAATATTACACATTATTTCTATTTTTTCAAATTAAATGTTTCTTGTTTATGATCAACACACTTGTATTCTATGAATTAATATATTGGACTGCAAGATTTCTAAGAAGTATCATTTCAACGGGGAAAATGATCCTTCCTTCTAAGATTCAGTGAATTTAAAATGAATTACAATACATACAGATCAAAGTACTACCCTATGTGGAGGGGTAAATGAGGTAAAGAACTGCTGACAATATTTGTCTTGATTTTTTTGTATATTTCTCTCAGCACTCATTTAGTGTGGGATTTAAGTGAGCTGTCTTATCCTAGACCCATTTTTAGTTGCCAGCTTTTTGAAATCCTATCATCTATTTTTGGAAAAGAGTTCCTTATTTTCATTAAATACTGAAACGTAAAAAGAGGCAAACCTCAAGTGTGCCCCCTTTAACTTGCTCACTTATTTCCATGCCTTACTTTGAGCATTTTTCTGCCACTTTACAACATTCTGACCTTGGCCAACCACCTCTTCTCACTATTGTACCTCTCCTAAGTCACCCTTGAAGAAAAGGAAAGTTACGTATTATTTTATACCCCAGTCTATTCAGTGATTCCCTGAAATTTTCTCCCACCACCTCCAGAATTGCAGTTCCAGGGTTCTTCATTCCTTTATTCTCATGATAATAGACACCACTAGTTCTTTCTCTTTGCTTCATCTGTTATCATCCTTTCAAGCTTCATTCTCACTGAGTATCCTGGTTACCTTTCCCATAGGGTCAGCACAGGTTTCATTTCCATAAACACTCCACTCCCCTCTGCCAACCATCCTCTATGGTTCATAGGTTCATAGGTTCAAAGGTTCATAGGTAGCTACTAGGTTATCTGCCCAAAGGCATTATAAGCCTAGCCGGAATGTGTTGGCTTTCGCCGCCCCCTTAGATTAGTTCCCTGTGCCTCTGTCCAGCGATTCCACTGAAGTGATCCCTGGGGTCAACTTCCTGTTTCCCATGCACTCATCAAGGATTCTCTTGAAAAGTGTTAGTGAGGAGCTCTAATGTAGATTGGAATTTTGTTCCAGAGCATGGGAAGTCTCTGGGACAGGAATCTATCCCTCCAGCACGTCCTATTTATTGTTGTGGTGAGGTTTAGATCCCTAGACCATGTGGCTCGAGGGGATATGGTTTTCTTTAGGTGGAGCATGTCCATCAATTCTGGGTTGGACATGGTCTTGTATGTCAGTAAGAGATCACCTCTGAGTAGGGGGTATGCAACCGAGTACAGCTGGAGTTTCTTCAGTCGAGCTGCATAGGGCATCTGTTTGAGGCCAGTGATCCTCTTGGTGAGGTAATTCTGTAGTCTTTCCAGCTGTTGCAGGTGTCTTGTAAGGTACATCCCAAATGGGGTGTTGTACTCTATGATGGGTCTGATGAGTGATGCGTAGAGGGGCACAATGACCTCTTTTGATCTGGATGCAAACGCTTTTGTGATTAGATGGGCCACATAGAAGGATTTTCTAACCACTTTGGCAATGTGATTATCAAAGGAGAGATTACTGTCTACTTGGGTAGCCAGATACCTTATTTTGTCTTCCGTATTTAGGGGGCTACCACCTATGTGGTAAATTGTGGGTACTTTGTTTTTTCCAAAGGTGATGACTATGCACTTTTTGGCATTTAGTTCGAGGCCATGGTTTTGGCACCAGGTATCTGTCTCAGTGAGACCCTTTTAGAGGATAAAGCACCCTGAACCACTGCTAGGTAAGGCACACTGATTTAATAAGCCGAACAGATCACTTGAAAATACACAAACGCTGAAAGTAATAACCATACGTTTTCGTCCAAAACTTCATCAGATAATGCAAACACATGCAATTATACATATTTTAAAAGTTTTAAATACCTTTTAGTACATTTTATATTGGTGCATGAGTCATATTGTTTTTAAATCAAGATTAGATGTGGTTTCCTATGTACTACAGTGTTTTATATACTGTTTTCAATGCATTTTTATGTATTTATTTATCTAATTGTGGTTAGAGCATTTTCATTGGTTGATTTAAATGGTTAGTGGAGTATATAAGTGCTTAATTGCATGTGTTTGCATTATCTGATGAAGTTTTGGACGAAAACGTATGGTTATTACTTTCAGCGTTTGTGTATTTTCAAGTGATCTGTTCGGCTTATTAAATCAGTGTGCCTTACCTAGCAGTGGTTCAGGGTGCTTTGTTTGCTTACAAGTGTTTTTGCATCCTCCTTTCACGTTTACCCTTTTAGAGGATGTCTGTGTCAGCTGGATTGTCAATTATAGCCCCTAGTTTGCAGTCGTCTGTGAACTTCACCAGCCATAGCCTGTGCTTGCTTGTACCTTTGTGAAGTATATGCTGAACAGGAGGGGTCCTAGGACTGAGCCCCAGGGGAATGCCACTTGTAACTGGTTTAGAGTCAGACCTAGCTCTCGCAACTCTTACCATGTGGGTTCTGTCCGTGAGCCAGTTGGCAACCCATCTCATGACGTAGGAGGTTATGTTCAGGCTGGTGGGGAATGGTGTCAAAAGCCTTTGCGAGGCCTAGGTAGAGTGTGTGGACCACCTTTTCCTCGTCTAAAGCCTTGGTAACTGTCTCAAAGATGTCCACCAGGTTTAGGAGGCATGATCTGCCCTTAACAAAGCCGAAGTGGGTAGGGTCCAGTGTTTGGAGGTTCCCAGTGATTTGTGAAGTGGAATAACTGTTGCTGTGTGCCACTCTATGGGCACGCAGCCTGTGGAGAGGCTGAGTTTGAACAGTGTGTTTAGGTGAGGGGTTAGTTCATCTTTGAGCTCATGCAGGATGCAGCTTGGGACACCGCCCAGTCCCATTGATGCTGTATTTTTGGCTTTGGAGAGGGCTGTTTAAAACTGAGTGTCTATGATTTCAGGGGCACTACATTCTTCTGGTATGGTTATGGGTCCTTTTGGTGGTGAGAGGGGGGGTGAAGTTTGCACTGAACCTGTCTTCCAGGATGTTGGCGATATCAGTCAGTTCAGTGTATTTCATGCCATTCTGCACTAACTCTGAGCAGATCTGGGAATTGCCACTTAGATTCTTGGCATAGCTAAAGAATGCCTTGTGGTTATCTTTGGAGTCCTTGGCAATTTTTCTTTTGAAGCTAGTCTTGGATGATTTTATGAGAGATTGTAGTTTCTTGCTGATACTGATCAGGGATGTCTTCCCCTCTTGGGATTTTACTTTTTTCTGTACTAGTTTTATCCTTCTGTTGTATAGCTTGTTTGTGGCAGGGGTACACCAGACTGGTTTCCTTTTCTTGGAGGAGTGAGTCTTGGTTTTGTTTGGGATAGCACGATATGCTTCCATCTTTGTCCTTTACTTCTTCATCTTTCCTGTTATACCTTCTTATATTAACTACCATCATACTAAATTCAGATACTGCCATAGATCTTGGAGATAGATCTCATTTACCTTTAAATATTCATAAATTGGTTCTTGCATTTTGTTCAAATGCATACCCTCATGCTTTTATAAGAAGGATTATGTCAGCTTAACACATATTAATTCTTATTTTGGATTCTTAAAGTTAATGGCTCCAGAATTTCCTGTTCATGAGGCAGGCACGCGCACGCACACACACACACACACACACACACACACACACACACACACACACACACACGCACACACACACATACTCACATACTCACACACACACATACACACACACACACACACACACACACACACACACACACACACACACACACACACACACACACACATACACACAAACAATTACAGTGTGTTACAGTGCATCATTTTGTGATACAGACTTATACCAGTAGGAGTGGCATATGCAGAGCAGAAAAGTGATATAATGTGACTTTTACATTAAACTGCAGATAAAAATGCTGCAGAAAATTATAACAATGCACTTGGCAGACACAGAATGAGACAGACAGCAGAAGGATGGGTTACACTTCATGCATCAGGCTACATCAAGTTATCTTATTAAGCTAATGCATCTAGCAAAATGAAGAGCGGGATTATTGGCAGTTTAAATACATTACGCATTCACTTGTTGCTTGCAATAGCATTTTAAGTACACTTCTGACACTCCTGGGCACAGTATAAATATCCTGAAATGTGTTCATCAACCAAAGTGCAAAGAAAAATAGCATTAGAGCATTCTGACACTGGGCAATTTTATTACACAGAAACTGTAGCAATTATGATGTGAGGTGGATACCAAAGTACTCTATGATGAATACTAATGTAATGTTCAGTTACATGTGCAAGTAAAATAAACAGTGACTTCGCCTCATGCAATGTTGCTGTGAAATGTTGACCAAGTTGGCACCTCAAGCTACCCATTATTTAAATATGAGGTTAAATGCAAAAAGCACCTGTCATTACAGCTTGTAACCCATCATGGGCATGACACTCTAAACATCCATTAAAGCTAATAAGTCAACCTGCATTGTAGACTGTATTCAGCAGCATACATTTCTAGTGTGTATTACTGTAGAAGCAGATGTTGTAAAATAATTAATAGAATAATATGAAAACCACAATAATACATTAAAAGGTGAAAAGTTACACTGTGAGATGAGGTACTCCTCTCCCAAGAATCCTCCAATATGCAACACTTTTTCCCCACCCAGACTTACATTTTCCCAGTCATGATCACATCAGTTGAGAAAAGTGGAATACTCTCTTATTTATGTTTCATAGCTCAAGATTCCATTACAAATACTACAGTAATCCAAAAGAAAAAAAACATCAAAATGTATTTGTCTAGAACAAATTTAGCATATTTTAAATAAAGTTGCCTGCAGTCTCCTGTTGTTTGGACTTGTCTTGTTTTTCTAATGCTGTGATAATGAATACTACATCAAAGCTGTCATGTGACTTTCCCTAAATCAAAGGCACAGAGAACAGCAGTTACTTGAACAGAAGTAAAACATACTACAGGAGTTTCCCGACTTCCCCTTCAGTCTAGTTTATTACACCCTATATAGCTATTTTTTGAAGATTTTACTGTCTGCATTGATGATAAAGCCTGTGAACTCACCATGAAGCTCTAAGATCTGTTAGACTGCTTCAGTATCATTCAGGCTGTTCACACAGCACTGTTTCCCATAAGCTTAGGCATTGGACTCGGTCCTCCAGCTTGATATATAGACATTTCTGCCTGGCGGTGGAACCAATCTCCCGATCAGGCCACTATAAGTCTTTGCACCCTGATTTATCTGGTTACTAACAAAGTGCTTTATGCTGCTGAATGTGAAAAGGCCGACTATTTCCTTGCAGGCAAGATTTCCTCAATGAAGTGATCCTTTCTACAGAACGTGATCATAGGGTTTGTGGTATCACTAAGGTGGGCTATCCAAAATAATGTTGGGCTGAGTTTAAATCTGAAAAACATAAAAGCTCATGATATGGGGCTAGCTATATGTTTAACCACTTGTGACTCAGAGCCTGGCTAGGCTTTCAAATCCTTGTCTCACTTTTTTGAGTCCATTTACTCTTGAGATTGCTTGCTGCTCTTCAAGACTAGGAGTTTGTCCGTTTGTTTTAACATAGGCATTGATCACCTAAAGTCTTGAAAAATAACTTTGAATGTGAATAGTCTGGAGCATTATCATCCAATCTCTACCCTTTCATTTATGTGGAAGGTGATAAGAGAAGGTGCTTTATGCTCAGCTATATCCTTATTAAGCTAGCCCTAGACTGTTAGATCCTTGTCAGACAGCTTTTAGATTTCAGCACTGAATGGAGATGATAAAGTAGTAAATGACCTCCTGTTAGTGATACATTTCCATCTAGGCCCTATTTCATTTCTGCCAGCATATGACACTGTGGATCACAAACACTTGGGTGAGATTCTGAGGGTACACTTTGGCATATCAGGCCTGGTTATAGAGTAATTTGCCTCTTGTCTCTATGGCTATACTCAACATGTTGTAGCAGTTTTGAGCCCACGCTATACCTCAGGACTTTGTCTTGAATCCCTTGTTGTGCATGGTGTAGGAAATGCATTGTTTATGGGATATATGCTGGTGCTATCCAGCTACTCCTCATCTCCTTTTCTTCAGAGTCTGTGCCAGATTTTACACCATTAGAGGACTGTTGGATGTAGTCATGACACAGATGCATGTGAACTAGTTAAAACTCAATCCATGTAAAACTGAGGCTATCTATGCTTATGCCATCATCTGCACATTGAAACATCTACTGCTGCATCTACTGATGACGTATGGGGGAGATTCAGCTGGAAGTTGCTTCATATAGAAGACATTTTGGTCTTATCCTTGGCCTCAAAATCACATTAAAGGATCAGGTGTCACCTCGTGTCAAGACAGGATACTTCCATCTTAAAACTATAGCCAACTAAGTTCCTTCATCAAACTTAGTGATAGTGAGATACGTTCTATTTTTTCACACCTTGACTACTGCTACAACCTTTACCTAAGACTTATGAATGATGATTTAATATATCTAAACTGAGTGCAAAATTCTTCAGAGATGCTATTGACTGGAACACCTGGAAAATGTCACCTGTGCTGACTGCTGGCATACCCTCACCTACCAAGCACTAACCCATCCAGGACCTGTCTATGTGGAAGAGTTGCTGCTTCTCTAAGATCTTGCATGGCAGCCCAGGTCAGTAGGGATAGGGCTGTTCTGAAGACCCATTTGGAGAAATTGCCATCCCTGAGAAGGACATCTAAGATGGAATATGTTTCTAGGAGATACAAACTTGAACAGCTTTACAGGAGGGTATATTGTAATTCTAAATGGGGTTCTCTAGCACCTTTTGATCACCTTTGGGTATTGAAAAGTTATTTAAAAAAATGATGACAGTTTTGTCTTATTTTGTACTTACTGATGCTGCCAAATGCAGTTTTGTGTTGGTGCCGAGCAGAAATAAAAGTCTTAGCAGCTTTTCCGTGCTGAAACCAAAGTCTGATTAACTGATGCTTTAGTGCCTTGTAAAAACAAAGTGTGATTAGTACACATAAACTGTGCAGACTATTAAACTTTTAAACTTTGCCCAGTACTATTAAAATAACTTGTCTATGTACCAGATGACACGTACAATACTATACAGTTTGCAGGGTTTACTGTTTCAGATGCTTTTCAAACAGTATGGATGATGATCTCCAGTACTCAGATCTAACAAGAAATCAGATCTAACATCATACACTTTTAATGTCCTTTATACATTCTTCTGTACCATCTGTATCTTGTCCATGAAACGGTATGTTGTTGTTTAATACCTTTGGAATTTGCAGTCTGTTACTTTGGTATTTTCTGATGTCATATAGTCTATTCTGTTTCACGATGAATGACTTTTAGGGAGTCTTTTCTTTTGTGAATGATTCCGTATGAAAACAGTTTTCCCATACTCTCTGCACCTGTTTTTTCATCTGTTTATACCAAGTAATACATTCAGTTTGGATGTCATTTTTTCCCTTGTTTCTCAGCTAAGAACAGTTTAACCCTTTAATATATGTATGGTAGCAAACAGAAATGTTTATGCATCTATTTTCCTACATATATTATAGCAAACAGAAGTATATATGCATCTATACATTTCTAAATATATATATATATATATATATATATATATATATATATATATATATATCTAGCAGATATTTTGTATTTTGTAAGAGTTTGATGATCTTATTGCACTCCTGTGTTTTATGTCATATTTGTGGATTGTGCTATTTTAACACATTTATGCCATTGATACTTTTATTTTTTGCAACTTGCCCAGGTTTAGGCATTGCAATATTAATAACAAATAAGCAACTACCTCTCCATATTCCATTTTAAAATATGACAGTGATACTACAAAGCTGCTCTTTCATCACTCATACTGTTAATTCAGTAAGGGGATGCATTCAGGGATTCCCATACTAAGCCTCTTCATCATTAATTAATATACATTTGGTAAAGCTACACCATACATATTTTAATATGGATTTGCTTTTCTTCTGTCTTGCAGGGCAAATGTGACATTCTATCAGCATTATCATGTTGCTTTGTCTCTTTGTATTTATGACATAGGGGTGTGCTCCTAGGCAGGTTTCAAACATTTAATGTATGCTGCTGCTGTCAAGCAAAAAAATACTATTTCATGGGTGATAAACGGACACCAAAAAACAATGACCTCTTGCCAATATGTACCTTCTATTTGTTGGATTGTTTGTGTATGGATGCATGGATGAATGCATTCATTGACTTATTTATTTATTGATTGTCAGTAAGATTAACCTTTGTGGAAGTCCATTTTCAGAGGGAAACCACAGGGAAAAAGCCCCGAGATATAATAATAATAACACACAAAAACGCTAATGCTTAACATTTATTAACAGGAATATGAAATTAAATATAATTGATATTTGTAAAGGTATGCATCTCAAGCAGTTACAGAGTAAATATTTAGATGCAATTAACTGACAGAGGTAACTATACAGACCCAAAAATGCAAACATTGTTATATTACTTAAGTACAACAGAATATATTTGCTGTTTCAAGCAGCACACAATAATTCTTCACCTGATGGAATCACCAAGCAGACAATACTTGTAACTAAGACAGAATAGGTAGACATCATTATTTAGGCTGGGTTGTACAGGTAGACAGAACTGACAATTATGAACAATAATGACAGTTGCGTAACATGAATGTAGAATAAAACTGACAATCTGATAGTATGCTGGAGTTACTGTGCATGGCAATTATAAACAGAAGCTGATTACATAAGTTGTAGAGGATTATGACTGGGTCTCTGATCATAACAAGAAAAGTATGGGTTCAAGACATGGATGTCAAGAAATTCACCTTGAGCGAATCTTAACATCCATGCTAAAAATACATCGGCTCCTTGGTTATTATCAGAAATATCCAATCATAATTTGTTGTAGTGCATGGAGCTTTACTTTATCCCATATACACAACAAAAATTAGAAAAAAAGGGCAAAATCAGCATAATAGTGGTAAGTGTATTTACAGTTTAGAAAGATATAACACTTTAATTGCTGCCACACACAGAGCATCTACCAAGAAGAGCATTGAGAAACCAGTAAACGCTGTTCAGAAATAAAACAAAAATCTGGATGAAGCATTTAAGTTTGTTTAGTGGTCTCCTGATGCTCTGGTGGTGCATCCACTGAGCACTGTTATTTGCTTACCAATTGTTAACCTTGTCTGACATGAGTTAAAGCAAGAAAAAGAGTTTCCCAAAGGGGTACTTAGCTTTAGAAGGCTTCTCTCTGGTGTGGACCAACCGGCACACTGAAACACTGCTTCAGGCTCCGATGGTAAGAAAAAACTAATGAAATGCCATTGGCTGGTTCCCTTTATACCCAAGCATACTGATGTCAAGGAAGGGTGTCCACCAGACTTAGGAGGAGGGAGATGTTTACTCTGGTAGTCGAGCCAGCCAAGGGCTTCCGCAGCAGTAAATCCCACAAGTCAGGACTGCAGCAGTGAAGAACATCAATTGTTAAGCAATTTTCTGACATCAGAAAGGTGCTTAATAAGCCTGTCTTTTCACCTCTTCTGGAGCATTCACTACAATACATTAATACACTATGTTAAGGCTAGCTACTCAAGGAACACTTTTTATAAATTTATGAATGCAATTGCTACAGAGATTATAACTAACCAAATTCTTTATAACCCTATCCTTACTTTCAGCACTTGCCAAGCTCAAAAACAGCACTGATTTGAAATGTTGGGACTTCCGAGAGTGAATCCTGAAACACAGAGACAGAATGGCTGAAAAAATGGATTTGCACATTCTAAGTCTAAGATAGCCATTTCTGAGAACATTCCCTTTTCTCTGAGGTATGGTGATTTCAGAGTTATTATATGTAAGTATGGGGATATCAGGGGCCTGTCCATACATTGGGAGGTGCAGGGGGCTCACCCCCTGCAAAAAAAGAAGTTTGAAAGAGAAAAGTGATGTTCAAGATTCATTCTTCTCCCACATTCTCAGTCTTGTTTTTCAGAGTGTTGGCACTTGGCATTTAGAGTGCCAGCACTTCAATAGAGAGCCCTCAAAATGACTTCTGATGGCATTCTTGCATCATATATACACATTTTAAAACAAATTTTAAAAATTCTTCCTTTAGCACTCTTAAAATCTTCACTATCAATGCCCAGAGCCTTAATAACAAAATTCACCATGTACAAGCCTGGATTAATCACAACCAACCTGACATCTTAGCCATCTCCGAAACCTAACACACCACCCCCCTCCCTAACTATTAACCTTTGCAACTTCTCCCAAGTAATCCATTCTACAACCCATCCTAACAAAAATCACCCCCCAGGGACCATTATAGATTGGATTCTAGTCTCCCATCCAAACAAAATCATTCTCTCTGGCACTATCCCTGACACCTTCAGTGACCATCTCCCTGCCTTCATTCATCGATCAACGTGCTCCATCCAACACCAACACCATTACATCCAAACTCGCAACCTTAGCAACTTCAACCCCTCAACTTTTTCCAACATTTTTAAACAAATTAACTGGCAAATCCTAAACACTCTTCCACTTGACAACGCTGTAGAGCATTTCAACTCTATCTTCCTAAATACTCTTAACTCCTTAGCCCCTCTAAGAAACAAACGAACCAAAGCCAACTCTGCTCCTTGGCTGACTAAAGAAACTAAACAAATTATGCACCACAGAGACAAAGCTTGGAAGCTCTATCAGAAAAACAAATTGTCTTCCACCTTGCTCCAATATACCCAACTCCGCAATCAAGTAAAAAAACTTATCACTATGAACAAAAAAAACTACTATAATAAACTTCAGTCCAACAACAATAAGAATCCAAAACAATTCTGGAAATCAGTCAACTCTCTTCTCCATCCTGGATCAAGGAATAATCCTTGCCCTGACCCTAGTCTAACTGATAGTGAGTTGAGCTCCCACTTCAATTCCTTCTTTACTGAATCCATAGCTAAACTAACCAAAACATTCCCAAATAATAACCCACTCAACCCCCTGTCCTCAGCACCCAACAACCCTAATAACTGTCCCCTTAATTTCCAGCTCAAACCTGTTTCCACCACTTTTATAAAAAAACTTTTATCCAAACTCAAGCCTTGCTCTAATGCCCCTGACAACACATCCTCCTCCTTCCTCAAATGTGCTGCCGAAGGTATTGCTCTGCCAGTTAGTATCCTGATCAACAGATCCATCATTGAGTCGTACGTACCCAAACTCTGGCGTTCAGCCTACATTCTACCAACTCTACTGTGTTCTTATTGTTGTTTTTTATCGGTTTGAAGTGGACCTTTATTAAAGAAGCATCACAATACTACTGAGTGGAGATCGTTTGTGGATCCTTTTCCTTTGGCACTGTGGTTTTTTGGTTCGTTTCTTAACTCTTCCTTTCTGCCTACACCTACTGGCGTTCCTCAGGGGTCCATCCTCAGACCCATGATTTTCAACATCTTTATAAATAACTTTCACACTGTCATCCCTGACACTACAGTCATCCAATACGCTGATGACTCTACCTTAGTCTGTGCTGCCCACAACATTTCTGAACTACTTACTAAGACTCAAACAGCTTTCTCCACTACAGAGAACTGGATGCACCAAAACAACCTCTCCCTTAACTCCAATAAATCTAAAATACTAATTTTCCTGCCCACCAGGGTTTCCTCCTTTGACAAAAACAACTTCAGTGTCCTAAGCCAAACTAACACTGCTATTGAAGTGGTCCCCTCTGCAGAACTCCTTGGCATCACCATAGACGAACACCTTAAATTCGACCTCCACATACAACAAAACATAAAGAAAACCCACCAAAAGCTAGGTATGCTATATAGGAATAACCAATTTCTCTCCAACTCCTGTAGGCATTCCCTAGCAATTACTTACCTCCTTCCTTCTCTTCTATATGGAGCCCCCCATCTAACCAATCTGTCTGCTTCCAACACCACTAAACTTGAAGCTTGCTACAATAAGATCTCCAAATTTGCCACTAAATCCAAAATCTCAACTCACCACTGCCTTAGCCTAAAATCTCTGAACTGGTTAGAACTCCCTAACCACCTAGACTATCTCCAACTAACCACCACTCACAAATTAATATTCTCCCTAGATAAATGCCCAGCCTTAATGAACATCCTTCCCCTATACATCCCAAACAGATCCCTGAGATCTGAACACCAAAACCTAATTTCCATCCACAAACCCAAATGTCCTGCTGGCCAGCTCCTACTCTCCTTCTCTCTAGGTAAACAATGGAATTCCCTTCCTCCTTCTCTTAGGACTGTACATAACACTGAATCCTTCAAAACCCAACTTTTCCTACACCTATCTTCCACATAGAAATGCTCCTACTTTCACCCTACATAAACACTAACGAGTCTCCCCACTAGCTCTCGACAATCCTCTTCCACTTCACTCTCAAAAGCAGAACTAGCAGACTTTAATTAAATCCAAGTTTTGTAAATATGTAAAAATTTTAAATATCTGAAGAGCCTCAAAAAAAAAAAAGTGCCTGTTTTATACTGTCCTATGATGTATTTTGCAATTTCCTGAATGTATGAATCTCACTCTTGTATTTTACCTCTACATTATGTAACCTTTATTGTATTTTGTAACCTTCATAGTATTGTATTGTTATTGGAGCTTTTCTCCCCGGGCCTCCACTGAAAATGGGCACTTCTCGGCCCAGTGGACTTCCCCAGTAATCAAAGTGAAAATAAATAAATAAAAGTTCCTTCATACTGTACCTTTGCTTATAAGCATTGTATAAGCAGTAATGTTCTACAGGGTGAGTGATATAGGGAATGAACAGACTGCTCAAAGGTATTGTGAGACCCAGTGCTACAAGCAGAAGGTCTCCCAACCTGCAAAGTTCCAGTCATTCCCTTTAAAGAATGAACAAAATATACACTGCCACACTGATTGGGGAATGAACGTTATACAGCATGGTGTTAATGTAAAGGTAATGCCCACTGACATACGAGTTCAACACTTCATGGCAGCTTATTAAGTTGTAATGGAGCTCAAACTGCAACAGAGATAAGGGCCACCATTATTTTATAGTCACTAAGCACCGCTTTTACTGTTTAATGAGTGTAAAATTAAAAGAAAAAGAAAACATGCATATGCGTGTGTGAGTGTATGCATGCATAAAAAGAAGAGTGCGTGCATGAAAGCAGAAGTGTGTGTGTGTGTGTGTGTGTGTGTGTGTGTGTGTGTGTGTGTGTGTGTGTGTGTGTGTGAGAGAGAGTGACAGAGAGAGAGAGAGAGAGAGAGAGACTGATCGAGCAGTAGATGCAACTCTTTCAAATAAGTGGTCTGCATATCTCTCTACCTCTTCGCTTAAGAAATCCTTATAAAGCTTAAAATAATCGGGGCACAAAGACTTTAAATATCACTCTTATAAAATTAGAAACTTGCTGTAGTAACATTTATGTTAACTTATATTTTCTTAAGGACATGAAGTCCATACCTCTCACCTGCCCCTGATTTTTCAGGGATACCTCTGATTTTGACTCAAATTTTAGTTCTGTGTTTCCCTTAATCCATTCTAAAACTGTTTTTTTTTTTTTTGGGCAGGAGAAGGTGGTGAGTTACTCTTAATAAACTATAACACTACAGTGGAGTGAACGGCTACCTTTTCGTTCCGCTCTGCATGGCACTATTTTGCTGTTCACTCCACTGTAGTGCGATCTCGAAGTTGGTATATTTAAGTTGCAGGGGGGCTTGCCCTCCCGCATGTACATTAGACAATGTTGTTTTTTATGTTCGAGATTTAGTAATCTCGAGATTCTGGTTCTCGGGATTCAGAGTCTCAGGACTGTGGGATTTCAAGATTTAGTAGTGATCCCATATATATATGTATATATATATATATATATATATATATATATATATATATATATACAGAGAGAGAGAGAGTAATTAAAAAAACAAACAAATGCAAAACAAATTAACAGATAGTCCATTATATAAATGCAATAATTCCCTCCAGGGTGTGTTTTATTGTAAAAATAATGCCCTTCCAGGAGTGTGGAGGCCCCTACAATAAGAGCACCCCTGGGCTGGAATTATTTACACAATAGAACACACCCTGTTGGGCATTATTGCTTGCATAATGTCCATACTGGAAGGTATTATTGCAGTTATAAAATAGTTTCTGTGTTTGCGTTTCTTGATATTGTATTGTCGTACATTGTGTATATATGTGCATGTGTGTGTGTGTGTGTGTGTGTGTGTGTGTGTGTGTGTGTGTGTGTGTGTGTGTGTGTGTGTGTGTGTGTGTGTGTGTGTGTGTGTGTGTGTGTGTGTGTGTGTATGTGTGTGTGTGTGTGTGTGTGTGTGTGTGTGTATGTGTGCGTGTGTGTCTTTTTGAATGTTTTGCTTGCCTTGATAAAATCAGACCCTTTTATGTATTGTGATAATGTTTTGTTATGCGATTGACTGCACCATATATTTAATTATTAAGTACATAGCAGCTGACTGTGAGACATGTCAGACACTGGAAATAATGAAAGATAAAAGTATATATATATTTTAGTTTTAAATGCAATAATATCAAATTATGTGCAATATTAATTATTGTATTGGTATACTTTATAGCATATGTTTACTGATTTAGCATTTTTATTAATTTGTTAATCATGTAACCTCACTAGAAACAAGTTATTTTTTTCAGGAGAGACTCAAAGGTACTCTCTGATTAAGTGACTTGCTTAGAGTTGACAAATGCAGGTTTAGGGAATCAAACTGTGGATTACAGGATGAAGCTTATTAGCAGTTCATAGTTCAATCCTCTGTTCTTTGCTATGGAACCTGATGTTTCTTTTGGGTCTCCTACAAGTGTTCATGTTCCATTTGCTCACTGCACATTTCTTCTCTGCCATGCACATTTTCCGTTTTGACAAGTGCTCTAACTGTCGCTAACACAAACTCTATTAAGTATCTCTCCCAAAGCCTGGCAATCCATCCTTACCAGAACACTGAAACTATGCTTAAAAACATGTACCCAGTCCCTAAACCTACAGGCCCCAGTTGTTCCCTAAACCTAAGATTCCCTTCCCTCCTCCCTAAATCTAAAATCCCACTCCCCCTCTCACTCCTTCCTAACATACCTAGCCTGCAAGCACTTCTTCACCTAGCATGTGAGCAGTTATAGTTATTGTGCAGAAGCTTCTTGGCTGAACTCAGACTTCAGTTTAGGCAGCTGCCTGCAGAGGCTACAAGACACGAGCCCCTAGCATTGATGAAAGTGTCTTCGAGTGCTTGGGACTCAAGAGTCTGTAGTGTTCCAGTCTCTCTCTTCTCTTTCTGATTCTCACCAGAAAAAAAAAACAATCATTATAAGCATGTTATTTTAGTGTTATTTGTATTATTTATTTATTCATTTACTTAATGCACTTAGATTTTGTTAATGTGTTGGTTCCTTTTTGTTTTGAATGCAAGAAAATTATTTATACTGAATAACCAAAGCAAAAAAGCTGCTTTACTATTGCAACATGTGAGATTTTTCTTCCTGACATTTAAATTGAAAGTTATTCAGAGGTACAGGTTTTTGCTGACTACCTTGGCAGCAAAAAAGAAATTGGATTTCTCATGAGCTGACTTGAAGGTATGGTAAGCACAGCTTTAAAAGCATTCACAAGAGGAAACCGTTTGGTATCACCTCCAAGAACTGAAGGATTACAAAGCCTAACAGTAAACAGAGACCAGCCTGCTCAACCCAGATTGATTATTCTGCCTAACGTAAATCCAAACAGGAAATGCAACTGTAGTTTGCATACAAGATTTACATATTTATTAACAATCTACAACAAATGTTACAAAATGGTTCTCAACATAATGAAGTCACAGGTAAATGCAGACTATTAAATATATTTCTAATAAACATACCAAGTAAATTAAAAAATATGTTTCTCCCACATACTATCAGTGACCACACTTTTATTCTTCATTGTCTCTAGTCAATAAAACAGCAGGACAGATGTTGCTAATAGGATCCATATCTGAAACCTCAGAGCAAACATTACCAGACGAGCTGCAATTTATGGATTGACCTTTACTGCTCTAACCCTATTTCAGCCCTTTCTACCTTTTATAATCTTGTGGTTCCCTTATAGGACAGGCTTTTCTAGGAAAGACATCACGGAAAGAATATCACTGACCACAAAAACTGTTAAAAAAAGAGACAGAGCTTGCTCAAACCAAAAAAAAAAACTATAAATGCATACTTGAGAGGTGTATTATTAGCTCTAAAACAATAATAATGACTAACCATCAAAAGTCATCTGTTACAGAAATTTACTGATTACTAGGAAAAATAAATAATTCTGGCAAACTTTTAGAACTATAAATAGTAATAGGGATGTTAAATCAAGCAATCTGCACACTAATATGCTACATGACATTAAAATGTTATCTCATCTCTACCTATGCCTACAACATTAATGTTTACCAGTCTAACAACATTGCCTACTACTATAATTCATCTCCACCCTAACCTATACGTTCCTTTTTTCCATTTCAAACCCATCAACAACAAGCTAGCAATTGAATTACTATGCAAAATAGACCTAAGCTACAAACTTGTTATACATTTGTTCTAAACCAAAGCTAAACCATGTGGTACACCCCCAAATCAATACTGAGGAACAAAAAATGCCTTTCCTGCATGCTGTAACCGTAGCAAGTTGTTTGCTATAGTTGTAACAAGCATATGATGCCCTAGTGGCTTTATAAATCAGTGCCAGTACTGCCACTGTCTGATCAGGCCCTTTAACAGCTTGCACTTAGAGGTTTATAGGTAAGTTCTAGGCTAGCTACTTTTGTGGGCAATTTTAAGATTAGGCAGTTTCCATTTTTGTACTTGAAATAACCTATCCCATTTGGTTGCAAACCATCCTTATCCAATCTATAGAAAGTAATTTTGTACTACTCCTAATCTGAATGACTGGGGTCATACCATTGATAATTTTAGGAGACTCATGCATGGGAAAAAGCATTTAGCAGCTGTGCCTGTCTAGTGGTAGTACAGAGGGCAGTCCTGGGGTTAATCTTCTGTTTCCCATCCTTAGAAGCTACGCTTGAAAATGGATAAGGATGAACTTAGTTTTATGTAGATAGGGAGTCTGTTCCACAGCAGCTGTATTTTCTATGAAAAAAATCCATCCCTCCAAACCATTCTCTTGATGTTGCAGAAGAGGTTTAGATCTCGGGACTGAGCATTTCTGATGCCATTTGACTTGCTGATGTGTGCAGTAAATCCATCACTAATGCATTGTAAGATGACTTATATACTAGACATAGGTCATCTTTTAGCATTCTGTTAAGATACAGTGTATAGTGACTGGGATTTGAGTCAGTCCATGTACGACATGTTGTTTTGGCCTTGTATGCTTTTAGTATGGTATCTCTGTGGGCATTCCTTTTGTTGCAAGTATCTGGACAGATATTTGCCAAAGAAGGCAATGTATTCAATTACAGGCCTAATGAGAGCTGAGTAAAGAGGGGCAATGACATCCCTAGATCTATACAATCCTTTGTTTATAAGCTGTGCAATATAGAAGGACTTTCTTATAACAATAGACACACAATGGCCAAAACATAGGTTGCTATCCACATACGTTCCTAAATCGCAAACAACTGGGTCAACATGAGAGAGTCATCCTCTTCATCATGTGATAGTTATAGGTCTACATTTATTACACCCAACATTCTTGTAAATAAAATGTTCATTACTTACCAAGCCACTGTCATATTTTTTAATCTCTTACTACTAGAACAATCTTTCTGAGCTTAAAACATGACTCAGTCATACAACTTCTTAACATTCTAATATCCTCATATTCAACAGATTACAGAAGAAGGGCAAATGTATGACCACTTGCCAAGATCACAGAAAATGTATATGGTTAGACGCTTGAATATATACAAAACTATGGCAAACTTTCAGGACCAAATATAACATGATTACTAGTATCTACTATCTCACCAGTCAAATCTCAAGACACATACGCAAAGGCAGGTACACAGATGCAGCACACTTTGACTTTCCGAATCAGAAAATGAATCAGCAAATTCATGGTCAATTATACAGCCCTCTGACGAACAGTCATCATTTATTAAAGTCAATATCTCCTCCTGTTGTTGAACCACTGGCCTTTCTTCTGGTGGCTGTTCTTCCATTGCTGTGGTTGTTGCTGTTGTTCTGTACTATGACGCTGATTTCGCTGGACCCCTTCCCTTTTGTATTGTAGATGCTCCGATCTCCTCAACTGCGGAGACTAGTCTAAAAAACATTGTTGTTCATTGTCCAAATCATTTACTATATATTCAGTCATTACGGTCATAATCAGTGTTTTTATCATAAATCCGTTCGCCCCCCTTAGAAAGCACATTGTTCCCTTCACCATTGTTGTTACCAAAAACATATGCAATGTTGTTCTTATAGTCACACATGTCCCTAGATAATTTTTTTGATCTTAACCTTCATACATTTCTCTACATATTTTTCTATATTAGTCAAAAATGATTGATAACTTCTGACATGTCTAAATGACCATATATCTATAAGGCCAGTTTTGAAACAGAGAGCCAATAAACTGTGATTGTACAAATAAGATAGTTATTCATCTGTTATATACACCACAACATTTTATATGAATGTTTTTTATATTTGAATATACCTTACAAAGTTTTTATTTTGGCAGGAATATTTATGAATGCCATTGTTATCATGTGATGATAGTATTGGTTTAAATGTAAGATGATGACATGTTTTTTTACTGGAGGTTGAGTAACTGAAGTGTATATAAATATTGTATGATTATGGTTTCCACTAACTCTGATGATGCCATTAGTGGATGGTGAAAGCACTAAGTTTGTGGAGCTACAATAAAACCCACTGGAAGTGTGCTTTGGCTTGTGTTTTTCAACTTGTGTTTTTTACTAGTTTATTCACCCTTTGGGCGATTTGGTTTGTGTTTATATATTCTTAGGTAGTCAAAGAATTACAAGCTTCACATCTCTTTTAGAGAAATGGGTGGCAAACCAGGGGTACATTTGCAGTTCTCCATCCACTGGTCCAGGTTCTGTTTGAATAAATGCAGAGAAGAACTCTGCTTCATATGGATGGGAAGCCTGGTCCAGACAAGGGGGAGCCTTTGAGACGTATACCTGTCCCTCCTGCAAATCATATTTGTGTTGTTGACAAGGTTTAGATCCCTAGATTGCATGTTTCTGATGCTAGTTGTTTTCTGAATGTGTAACAGGTCCATTAATGCTGGATCTGTAAAAGCTGTAGGTTAGGCAAAGGTCTGCTCTGCATGCATACTTCTTTCACTTAGTGTCCATTCCTGCACTGTTAAATTTCTAGTTAGTAGTGTTCAAGCTTTCACGTTTATCAGGAGACTGTTTTTATGTTGTGGATGCTTTTTGTTATTTCTGTTCAGGTAATATACTTGTATTTGAATTTTAAGTTCTGTCAAATGTGTTTAATTTGTGTCACATTCCAGATTTCTGTTTTGTTCAATTGCCTTTTTAACACAGATTTAATAATCTATTTGAGTTTAGTTGTCCATTTTTGCTATGTGTGATACTTTTTTATTAATTTACTGGTATTTCTTTTGTTTTTGGTAATTTATATCTACTAAACAGTCACATATTTAGAATTACACACATTGCACACTAAAAATAGTATATATCCCTTGCTCTACCAAACTAAAACATATTCTTTTTTTTAAAGAAATAGAAGCATCCCATCCAGTTCTTTACCTAGGTGCAATTTACATAGTGTTTTGAGCAATGACATAGGAAGAGTAGACCTTATATATACAGGCAGCGAATTCCACTTTGACAGGAGGCAGGCTATAGGTGCTCTATTAAGCAATGTCTGTTGGTTTGTAGCTCTAAACTGTTGGGTGTGTACCACAGTAGCAAGTAAAGGATATGCAATGTTATATAATAATTTTATGTTTGATTTTGCATTCAAATAACATCCAGTTCAGAATATTTACCATCTTCATGTAGGTGTGACAAGGATTAATGTTTTGTAGTAAGTTTGTGCTGTGGTAGCATTGTCGCCTCACAGTAAGACGCTGTCCGGTTCGATTCTCAGCTAGAGCGTCTTCTGCGTGGAGACATCCGTGAATGGGCGCACCTTCGTTGAAGGGTGTGCGTCAGGCCTGGCAAGCCGGTACATAAAAATCAACTGCCAATCATTAGCGGACCAGAGTTCTGCTGTGTCGATCCCTAACCGGGAAAAGCCGAAAGACACAAACAAACAGTAAGTTTTATTAGTGCCTTCCATAACTGTAGATAAGCACACAGTCATTAACATATTTTATTTGTCAAACTCCATTGGTCTGCTCTTACGTTTTGAATGTGAATTTTTAAGATCGTAAAATACAAACTGATGAGCCCTTTGGAACTCCCATATCTGAAGTAAATGCATGTGATAGATATATATGCCATCCTATGGCCTGTGGCATGTTTTCTAGGTAATTAATAAGCCAAGATTTGACTGGCTGAAACCTAATTTGAATTATGTTTATTAAGACTGAGTGATTAACCATGTCAATGGTAACCTCATAATCTATAACATTAATTTATTGTATTTATTATTTGTTGACTCGGTTAGTCCCACTAAGCTAGAGACCTCTTTTTAAGGAGACGTGAGGTGATATTTCTACTATTAGGGTAATCTGATGAGGACATTAGGGGACATCATCATGCTCTGTTCATTAGGTGCCACTGGCTCTTTAACAGCCACCTGTGCTACCTCCAACTCAAGCAGATAGCACCTTAATTTAACATTTCATCCAAAGGACAACACATTCTGGAGTGTAACACCCCCCCCCTACAGTGCCAGTAATCCTGTCACCTGGAGTGGGACTCAAACACACAGTCTTCTGGTCTTCCAGTGCCAAAGGTAAGTGTGCTACCTGTTGCACCACAGACACTGCACTTGGAAGCTTTGAACTTATTTGATGTCATGTTGAATGTTTGTACGGAGGTAGTATTGTCCTTAATAACTATTTAATGGCTTGTGGGCTATGCACTCCATTCATTTTCTTAGAGTCCTTAAAATATTTTTAGTCTAATTTTTCATGTTGTGATGCTCTCATTTTTGAACAGCAGGATAATCTTGCTGGTTGCCTTATTTTTAATAAAGCATTCTTTGTGCAGAAGTCCTGTTTATAAGCCATGTTTGTGACAATGTAATATATACAGAATGTTTCTCTTAAGTATTCTGGAGGAAGGCTACTTGCTGAAGCTGCAGTTCATTTCTGTGTTACCTTGAAATACAAAGTCAAATGCAAGAATGATGTAAATAAAGAACAGAGACAGAAAAACAATGCCTAGTCGCAAATTTACAGTATTCATTTTATATTACTCACATTAGTACACTTTTACAGAGTTTACCTGTGTTAGACTGAGACACCATTCAACAATTTATACTTTAACTGACAAGTATAACTAAAACATGCAAAAATAAAAAACTGAAAAAATGTTGAAATAATGAACTGCAAATTTGAATGTTTAAAAGAATGTAAAATGAGAAAGTTATTTCTTATATTTTAAATGAATATTAATCTTACAAAAGTTAGTGCATAGGACCAATATAGGTTAAAATAAGACAGGGTGTAGCAGAAAATGAATGGATTATGTGTTTTGTACGCAGCTGTGTATTACTAATTTCAAGGGAAGAATATATGGAAAGAATTGAGGAATGTGAAAATGTTTGATAGCAAATATGATTGAAGGAGTTTTGTTGTATGAGCATCTTCAAGTTGTTTATTGAGTATTATACAATGACTAGTCATTAACATTCAAATATGAGCATGCTGATTGGTCAGTCCAACCAGAGTGCCCATTGTAAATCGAGCATATACCAATGGAAAAAAGTCAGGTCACCCAGACTTTCTTTTATCAATATATGCTATGAAAATACCACTTTTCTACAATTTTTAAATAAAAAAACAAACTTACAAAAACCAGAGACTTGAAAAGAACAAGAGTGACAGGACAGAGAAAGATACAAAGATAATCAAGTACATTATGCATAACTAGAGAAACGTACCCAATTATCCTTACATTTTCTCTGTCCTGTCTCCTATATGTATGAAGTCTCTAGATTTTGTTTTTTTTTTATTAAAAAAAAAGCAAAGCAACGGAGGTCTTCCTTTCTCCATTGCTTTCTTTAAACATCACTGATGCACTGCATAAGTGTGGGAATGTAAGTTCCACATGCATGCACAGTACATCAAGAAAGCCCCATAATACTGGGAAAAACATGGAAGAGCACCACTGCACCATTATAACAGGATATTATTTAAGACCAGTAAGTTATTTTTTTCTTAAATAATGTCATTGTATAACAGCAATAATCCATGGCTGGGTGTACATAATGCTGGATTTACCCACGGCTGGCTTTGTTTGCCCTCATGACCAAACTGCACCAACTGTGGGCAAATCCAGCATTACCCACACCTAGCCATGGGTTACTGCTATAAGACAGATCAGGTCATTTTGGTTTATCTTGCAACTTGAGGTGAATAATGGGGAAAGTTTTATGGAAACATTAGAGGCAATGACAACCTTCTGTTTTCTTATTTTTCATGAGTGGGGACATTGTCTTTAATTGAATGCAGGAAACATTGCACTTTACCCTAACTGAAAACGTTTTTTTCTAATGCAGATTTTTGTTAATGTTGTGGGCAGTGGCAGGAAGAAATGTAATGAATTATGAAGGAAATGTGTGGGACAGGGGTGTAGGAATAAAATTAGGTGGCTAGGGGAAAATATTAGGATGGATGATCCTTGAAGAGTGCCCAGTGGTGTACAGCATCTGTATCGTTTGGGGTTAGCATAGGTATATGAGATTCACTACTCAAATGTTCTTTGGTCCCAGCTCCAGAGGTGGAAAGGGGAGGTGCAGGTTGGTAAAGGAGCTTTTGAAGATAACTACATGGAATGCTGGGCATAGGTAATATCATCAAGAGAGATAGAGTTCTGGTGAGATTAGTAACAAAATACCATCATACTGGGAGACTTCAACTACCCAAACATAGATTGGGTACATTATTCTAGCCCTAACACCCTAGCCAAAAGGTTCCTGATTCATAAATTCAAATGCACTGAACCTAGTCACCTCTCCCCACCAGGAGATAAAATATACCTAGGACCTGATCACAACAATGGGGGGAACATGACACCACAATCGTACACTATACCTCACTAGTGAGATCTGACCACAAACTACCAAATTCTGATATACATATCCCACACCCCCCCCACAAAGAAAAAACCACAGAAAAACTTCTCAAAGCAGACTTCACTCTCTTTAAGACTGGACTGAGATATTACACTCACACACCAGTGGATATACACACCATCCCACAGTGCCTAATCACATGCAAATTCTTTCATGGACATCTCCAAGAATGCATGGATCATGCCCAAATAAATCCAAGTCAAGTCCCTCCACACCAAAGGCAAGTGTCCTGTCTGGGCCATTAAAGCCGAACACAAATTATAAAAAAGAAGGGAAAATAAGCGCCAGAGCAAAATCCCATAAAAAAAGACCAAATCTCTCACATCTCTCAGAAACTACATTCTCATAAAAACATCAACATCCAAAAGGAAGAGAAAAAGAAAAAGACTTGACTGCTTTGGAACAAGATCCCAGTTCATATTAGGCAGCCCCCCCCACCCTCTCTTCAAGAAATCTTTGAGTGATGGGAGATGATGGTTTAGTTTAGGGGTCACATCTGTATCATATCACTGCTAGACAGGGGCACAGTAAATTATTCTATAATTATAGGACATTGTTCATGTATTTACACTAGACAGGGCACAGCATTCTAAATTTATTCTTTACATTTTTTGTACCCAATTCATGGGGGAAACCAACATCACTATGCATCACAGCTGCCCCATGCCCCAGGGCAGATAGCATAGTACTAAACTATGAAACTATGAAACTAAGTAAGGGAGAGGGTGGATACTGTTATGTTTCAGGAGCTGAAGTTGAAGGTGGTGAGGGAATTAGACTGTTTCTGGAAAGAAAGGATGAAAAATAGAGCAGGTATTCTTGTTTTTTTCAACATGACATTTATTAATAATGCATTAAACATTTAAAGACCTTCAAGGTAAAACAGCATACAAAAGAGTGTATATACATGAATAGTGGTTCTGAACATGGAAATGGATATCATATTAAACAAAATTTCAGCAGTATTAACAAGCATAACCATGTACATAAAAACAGTGAGGTCAAATAATGGACATAATAATTTTATAGCATAGGACAGAAATGCTGTAAAACATATATATATATATATATATATATATATATATATATATATATATATATATATATATATATATATATATATATATAGATATATATATAGATATAGATATACATAGATGTACAGTATGTATAGATACATAGACATAGAGATATAGATTATATATATGTGTGTGTGTGTGTGTGTGTGTGTGTGTGTGTGTGTGTGTGTGTGTGTGTGTGTGTGTGTGTGTGTGTGTGTGTGTGTATGTGTGTGTGTGTGTGTGTGTGTGTATATATATATATATATATATATATATATATATATATATATATATATATATATACATATACGTAACTATCATATGTGCATATATACACAAGAGTAGAACTTGAACACTAGGATGACTCCAGCCCTCGTATAAAGACAGATCAAAGAAATCTATGATTTCCCTGCCCTGATCAGAAATGTAATTTGACATATTTGGAACTCTGAAAGACCTTGCAAGAAGCTTGGAGAAAATATTCCCCCTTGTATAAGACAATTTTTATGTTTATCCTTTTAAAAATGGGAGCAGTTATTCCAGTCTGAAGTAAAATAGGCTCTAACCACTGCAGAAGTTTGCAGTATTCATGATCTCCACAGTATATTTTAGTGTGAGTTATTTGAAAGGAACTTGTCCATACAGTGGGTTAAGAATAGGGTACATCTATTCCTATAGTACTCTTAATGCATGTTACTACTGTACCCCATATTTTAGATATTGGGAGACAATCCCATAATTTGGGGATTATACTGAGATCAGAGGTCGCACATAGTGAGCATTTTACACTGGCAGATGTGCTTCCAGATTCATTCATAGTTGGTACCCAATATCCTTGATGTATAAGTACTGTCTTCTCAAAAACACAGGGAAGTTTCCTTTGATACTTAATATCCTTAACAGAGGAATTAATAAATTCCTCTGGTGTATGTACATCTATATTTTGACACCAAGATTACTCAGTTTTTAATGTTTCATGCCCATGTGGGGAGATGAGTAATAGATACAGAAACTATGCATGGATCTCATCCTACCTAGGTGGGTCTCCACATTCACAGTCTGAAATGGGATGGATTTTAAATGTAAGATGCAGATCTGTGGATTACATAGCAGACCTGCAAACATTTCCAAAAGGAAGTAGGCAACAGGGCCCAGATGTTTGAACCTACGCAAAGCCACACGGGGGTTCTCTTTCAATGAACTGTAATGATTAAGTCATAAACTCATTTGAATTTGTCCTATTCAGTATGATAAAAGGACGAATCATCAAAGATAAAATGTTGATTTCCTTATAAAGGGATAACTCAGCCCCATATCTCTTAACATCATAACATTTCTGAAAGTTTATTATACGTAGGTAAGTATTAGGGACACCAACTAAGTCTCCAAGAGGAAATAGATTCAGACAGAAGAGATGTCCATGTTGAAAGGCCCTGGCATAGTTAACCCAGACACATGTTCACAGTTTAGCTAAGAAAGCTGAAGATTTCTAGCTGCTTGTTACTCTCTTTTTTTTACCATCCCATATAAATTTATCTAACAAACTATGTAGTTTCCTAAGCCAAGTGTGCATTGATGAAGTGAGGATATGCCTGAAAACATGAAAAGGAGGGGAGATACAAACATTTGAATTGCTGACTTACAGCTCATAAAAGAAGATACAATTTACTCCAAGAGGGAACCCAGATATAAATGTTATCTCAAATATCTCTAAGGTTAAGCTTCATCATTTTGTGGATATCAGAGTGGAGCCTAATCCCTAGATACTGAGGGATATTTTTAATGTATTGAAAAGGAAGAGAGGCTTCAGTAAGAGACAGGTTTTCAGCAGCAGAGTTTGTAGGAAATAACTGTTTTTCACACATTTATACATGCACTTAAACATCTCTGAAGATAGAGATCACGTGATGAGTTACTAGTTAGAATAATACAATCATCTGCAAAAATAAGTGTTTTGACTTCCATACTATATAAAGACCAGCCTGACAGTATAGAGGAGTTATTTAATATTCTGTTAAGAGGTTCAATGGTTAAAAGGCCAGATGCGAGAAGGAATCCTTGGTGGGTTCCTCTCAGTACATGGAATAGATTGAGCAAGCATTCCTGTTAGGGAAAATGAAGGATAACAACAGGAATGAGACAGGGACAGGGACGGAGAAGAAAGATAGGAGCCAGATAGGTGGGTAAGGGTGAATTAAGGTGCAGTAGTGTTATCTGTATTTCATGGATTTAATGAGGACCAGAGTGAGGTGGTATAAGAGTATCTGGCGAAGAGTGGAAAATTTAGAGAGGAAGGGGACAGGATAATTCTAGGGGATCTTTAATTTAATTCTATAGTCTGAGAAGGAAAGGTTGTTTGGGGCATGTGAGTTTGACAGGATGAATCAGAAGGCACTGGGGAAGGGAAAGAGAAGTTTAGATTTAATGTACATTTGGAGAGCAAGGATGAAAGATGAGAGCAATTTTACTTTTTTTTCTAGAGATTAGAAAAGACAGGCAAGTACACTAAATAGAATCTTGATGGAAGAAAGAACTGCAGAGAAAATGATTGACATTGGTGTGTTGGCAAGGGAGGTGTCAGTACACTGTCCTATGCTGGTCATATTCATAGAAGCTGACCAGGAGATAGGATGGGGGAGGAACAGGAGAGAGGATGGGAGCTGAACAGGAGAGAGGCTAGGGGTGGAATCCAGTACATTTCAAGGATGAGGTAAATATGAACAGGCTTCAGGAGATAGTAGGGAAGGTACTGAGGGAAATTAGGCCTGATGATTTTATAATCAAAGTGAGAGAATGAGATGGGATGGAACTAAAGCTGCATGGATGGTGAGAATTATGTAGCGGGAGGGTGGGCAGACTGTAGAAGGAAACTGACAGTAAGGCAAGGAAGGTGAACATAGAATGCATACTTGTCAAGAATGGATTAGGATTGCTTGAGGTATTATAGAAGATGATATTAGGATGTTAACAACACAGATTAAAGAAGATGGGCAATCTAAAATGAAGCATACTTGGCAAGAGGGGGTGAGCTGGTGGAGGCAAGGTGAGGGTGCTATTAAGCTATTAGCATGCAAGTTGAAATATTACAGTAAAAAGGCATGGGTTAAGGTCATATCTCTCAACTGTACAGATTTTGGCAGAATGTCCGGATTTTTGCCTCATATTTTAGTCTGCTTCTCATAAATTTGTGGTTTTCTGGCAAATCATTGGGAGTTGAAGTCATAGAAATAATACCAGACATTTGAGTTTCAGACTTCAGACCCATCAGAAAATCCATGTTAATGCAAAACCTGTTATTCTATCAAATTTCTAAGTTTGTAAGAGCAATATTTAAAACGTGGCCAATTTTTGGGCCTTTGTCCCACCATTATTTATGATTTTGTCCAGATTTCTTGCTCTAAGAGTTTGAGAGGTATGGTTACAATAGGTGATTGGGGGAATTTGGGGAATTTTGTAAGCGGCTATATAAGTATAGCAAATGGCAGCAGTATGGATCTAAGAATGATGTTGGGAATAAAGTGAAGAAGACTACTAGTTAACAAACTTGAAGTTGTGGATGTTTTAGAGGTCATTTGATATATGAAGACAGGTATGCCTGGTGACAAAGGGAAGTCATTCTATACATTTCAATAAAAGGATGAAACTGCAAAGAATGGAGGAATTAACAGATATCTTTAATGCAATTATTGATAGGGGGCAAGATGTCTGATAGCATGTAAAAGGCTTCAGTGGAGGCACTCTATAGTAAAGGAAAAACATCAGTTCCTGCCAACGGTATGATTGTTATGCTTCTCAGTGCTGATGTAAAGCTTTTTGCTAGGTTGCTGGTAGCACAGTTAGTGAGTTTTTATGGTAGACAGCAGGGACAGGACAAGTGGATTTTGTGAACAGGATTTAATTATCATACCAGTGGAGAAAGCTTATTAATTTTGTAGGGTATACATCAATGGAAAGGTGTGCTAAAGTAAGGGAAGTGTTGATGGATATGTTAACAGCATAGGATGAGAGTATATATAATTAATTTACTGGGAACCCTGACTGGGCAAAAAACTAACTTTCGAGTGGAGAGTTTTGAGGCACAGTGGTACAGGAAAGAATACTTTAAGTGATAAAAGCGCAGCAAAGGAGGTCATGAGTAAAGACACTTGTTAATGGGAGAGGTCAGAAAAGACTGAGGAAGTTAGAAAGAGGGACAGTGCAAAGTTTCCCTGTGTCACCTGATTAGTTTCTAATTGTGAAAAAAAGCTTGGTACACTGGGTGAAGACTAAAGCTAGGGAGCAAAGCAAGGTATTATTGAAATGGTAATTTACTGTGGTTCCCTCTGAGTTCCCCCCAGTACTGAAACAGTATATTTCCTTTGTCACCAGGCATACTGGTCTTTATATATCACATTCCCACTTTGTTAGTATACTCTTGATGCTTTTTGCAGCTCTTTAGTAATCTGTTTTCTGTCAAAGGACTAAGTGAAAATGTTAGTACTCCTGCCAGGGATATTAAAGCAAGAACTGATCATTTGAGAAATTACTAAATCTCTTACACTTAACAATTTGGCCCAAAAATGAGCATCTGAGTAACAATCTTTTGAATGATCAATATATACAACGAAGGAATGAAATCTAAAAGGTGGCAGGACTTAAATGAGCTTTGTAATGTCTGAGTGAGAAGATTTGGGTAGATTATAAGTGAAGTATAATTTTTGCAACTGGTAGTGTGTCATTATGGTTTGTGATGTAAAATGCTTGTAACTAGGATTGTGTCGGTGTGGTTTGTTTTCATTTATACAAATGTATGATTGCTTATGTAGTAAGTGATGTTTAATAAAGATGTTTCTTGTTTAAAAAAGGCCGGAATTGAATAATTTATGTAATATTGCTTTGGTTATATGATATATAGCAATATATGTGAAGTATAATGTTTATGTTAATATAGTTTCATTACTTTTATATGAATGTAAACTTGCCTATGTCACAAGTGATAATTCAAAAAAGGTGTTTGGGAAAAAAAAAACAATCTTTTGAATGATTTCACTGAACTGGACAAACATATTCGGTCAAAGTTACGCTCCAGGTTGGTCAAATCTGAGTGTGAAAATGTATTCATTTTGCTTGAAAGTTCATATCTTGTAAACAAAATAAACTACTAGAGTTGTAAATGCTTATAATAATAATATTGCCTTTCCTACACCTATTACAAAAGTCAATAACATTAACATTATGAATTCCAACAGAAACAGGAACCCTGTTGTCACCAATGCTGAAAACAGACAGGCGGAAGTTTTTTTAGGGCGAACCAGTTATGCTTCCACCATAACAAGGTAAGAGAGAAGTACAAGCAGGAGTGTGCTCAATTCCAAAAGTCCACAGACAAAAGATCGATCTAGATGGGGATTTCAGGACTCCCACTGTTCCATTAGAAACAATCTACCATTATTCTACCAGAGGGAAAATGAAGGGAGGATGGCCAATGTGTGGCAAGAGAAGAAGAGGAAGATGGGAAGAGTCCAGGCCAACAATTGCCAGCTATGAATGAATTTATTTGTTTTTTAATTTAATGCAAGAGTTTCATAAACACTGAACACAGGTTGTTAGGACTAGACATATATTTCATCACCAGTAAAAGAGTGAAAATCGAAAAGTCTGTACTAGAGCTCAGACTTTACAATAGAGTTCAAACAAGGAGTTAAAACCTACAATACATTTTGCATGCTGTTGAATGTTCGTTTTAAATTTGTCAAGCCATCAACATACAATCCTCCAGTGTTATCTACCATATAAGCTTTCCAGGATTACTGTAAGAAAGACATTATAGATTCCATGTTGAGACAAACAAGAAAACATTTTTATAATATTAACTGAATGAATGCAAACTTCTGGGCACCATAAATCAACAGACTGACCTCAAATTCTTGAAGGTTGATAATGTGGAGGGGGGGGGGCATGTGGTCATGTATCATTCAGATTAAATTCAGGCAATGGAACACACACTAGCCAGTTGTGAGGAATATGAAACTGTCTGATTATCTGACATCCAGAAAAGACATCAAAATATAAGAGACTATTTATACAAGTTATTACTGGATGACATGTTTGACTGTTCCTTGTACAATTTTTTAAACATCAGAGATTCTATTACTGGGAATTTACTTAGGATTCCCAAAATACATACAGTCGGAATACCCTCCTTTTGCTCCCAATTCTGCAAATGAAGGTATTTCCATTGTTCAGAATTCCATACTTAATCCTATAGTACAAGATTTGGACACATATTTAAACAATTCTTGGGACATTTTGAATAAACTGCAAGGCTATTCTTTTACAAGGAAAAATCCCTTCTTATGACCATGGAGAGCAACTGCTTACAAGCATCTTCCATGATAAAGGAACATAATTTATAAGAAATGTCTTGTCTCTTAAGACCACTAATATCAATTTATATTAGTTTTTGTTAGAAATGGTATTGGAAAATGTTTCATTTTCAACAAGGAAATATTATAGACAATTGAGGGCTGTACGTATAGGGATATCTGTAGCACTAGCAGACTCTAACCTAGTTTTACTCTGGTGGGAAAGGGTTGTTTTTCTGAAATGTGAGGAAAATTTCCTTGGTTTTATTTTAGAAGAGATTTGCGGATTATCTCTTTTTTATAGTCAAATGTATCACAATAGAAGCCACTGAATTATTAGAACATATGAATTCTTATTTCTGATTTTTCTGGTAGGAGATACGGGCAAGTTAGTTAGTTTTTTTGGATGTCACAGTTAATATGGATTTACTTTCACAGAGTTTTAACAGTTCTATATGTAGAAAAGACACCTATACCATTAGCTGCCTCCATTATTTGAGTGAACATCCTACTTTCATGAAAAAATACTGAGGTACACTTTATGTGCCCCCAAGATATGTATTAAAGATTCAGATTTCTAGATTTGACAGGATTCATCAGTTCATTATTCATTAGCAGAGATTATCTAAATGAACCATTGGATTCTTCTGCCAAAGAAAATTTACGAAAAAGGAACAATGTGCCTTTCCTAATACTGAAGCAGGGTATAGTGCTTGGAACCAATACTTGAGACGTGTAGAGTCGTCATTCCACCTTTTTTGGTTACATCTGCTGACAGAAGCATGCTTCATGACATCATTTGTTCCAAATGAAAAATGATAGAAGGTATTGATAAATTTAAATGAAACATTGTTAGGCACAAACATTTATTTGCATATAAAAAGAATGCAAGTATAAAAGAAGTTTTACAATAGGACAGTAGCAAAGTCACCCCATGAAGCCCCTAAAAGACAAAAGAACTTATAGGATAGATCAATTCAGTGTCATCTTCACCCCCCTCTCACTCCCTAAATGGCCCATCTCAATACCAGAAGATTGCCAAATTCTGGTAATAATGGCCACACACGTAAAAAACGCACTCTCCAAAGCTAAGAATACAGCATCCATGGGACCAGATGGCATCCCTGGCTGTGTACTACATGAACTACAAAATGAACTGGCACCTCACCTAATTGTCATGTTTAATCATAGCCTCACCTCAGGCTTCATGCCCACTGAGTGGCGCACAGCTACAGTTATCCCACACCACAAGGGGGGATCCACCTTGGATCTCAGGAACTACCACTCCCATCAGTCTGACGAGCCTGATCTGCAAGGCCATGGAACGTATTATCATAGAACGTATAAACAAAGACATTGGCAACCTTCAAACACTGGACCCCAAACAGTTTGGGTTCGTGAAGGGCCAATCCTGTCTCCTGAACCTGATTGACTTCTTCGAATCAGTCTCCAGAGCTGTGGATGAGGGTAAGACGGTCCACACAGCCTATCTGGACCTCACCAAGGCCTTTGACACCATTCCCCACTCTGAAATCATAGACAGACTTGCTAAGCTTGGCATTAATCCCTACGTCACTCAATGGGTTGCCAACTGGCTTACTGACAGAATCCACACTGTAAAAGTAGCCGACTCCAAATCCAGCTCCAGACAAGTGACAAGTGGAGTGCCTCAGGGTTCAGTCCTAAGACTGCTCTTGTTTGGCATCTACTTCTCTGAAGTACAGGCCAACACTAAGGGACTCTGGCTAACAAAGTTCTCAGATGACTGTGACTGCAAACTGGGAGCCATTATTGAATCCCCAAATGATGCGGATACTCTACAAAAGGGCCTTAAATAAACAGATGCTTGGTGCCAGAGTCATGGGCTCAAGCTCAATGCCAAGAAATGTATAGTTATCACCTTTGGGAAAAAACATGCACCCATAAATTTCCACATAGGTGGCAGTACACTAAACACCAAAAGTGTGATAAGAGACTTAGGGACACAGGTGGACAGTGGTCTCACCTTTGATAACCACATCACCACAACAGTCAGGAAATCCTTCTATGTGGCACACCTCATCACTAAGGGCTTTTCATCCAGAAAAAAAGGAGGTCATTGTCCCACTGTACTCATCCCTCATTAAACCCATTATAGAATACAATGCCCCGTTTGGTATGTACCTCTCAAGACATCTGCAACAACTGGAAACGCTGCAGAAATACCTCACTAAATGAATCATAGGCCTAAAGCAGATGCCCCATGCTGACCGCCTTAAAAAACTCCAGCTATACTCTCTCGCATATCTTCTACTCAGAGGCGATCTCTGCTTAACATACAAGGCCATGTCAAACCCAGAGCTGTTGGACATGCTACACTTAAAGAAATCTCAATCCCTCAGAGCCACATGCTCCAGGGATCTAAACCTTGTCATCATAATAAACAAAACATGCTGGAGGGATAGGCTCCTGACCCAGAGACTCCCCAGACTTTGGAATAGACTGCCTATACATGTCAACCAGAGCCCCTCTTTGGCCCTCTTTAAAGGAACCTTGACGACTGGATGGGAGAAAGGAAATTCACCCCGGGGATCACATCAGTCACCCTACTAGACAGGGGTCCAAGGAAGTAAGGGTCTATATTATAACATCGAAGTGTTAAAACTTCGAATGTTATAATATCGACCCCTATTCAGTGAACGCTTTAAATAGTGAAGCTGCAGAACCCCGAATATTTTCCTAGGGAAAGTATTCAGTACGCTGTTTCTGCGGCTTCGCTATTTCCTTGACTGTGGTGTGAAAGTGATGGACCGGGTTAAGGTAAGTGTGTGAATGGACCAAGGTAAGGTGAGTGTGTGATAGTTAGGGACCTTAGGGATAGGGAGCGGGTAAGGTGAGTGTGCAATAGTTAGGGACCTTAGGGTTATGGAGAGGGTAAGGTGAGTGTGCGATAGTTTGGGACCTTAGGGTTAGTGAGCAGGTAAGGTGAGTGTGTGATAGTTAGGGACCTTAGGGTTAGGGATGGGTTAAGGTAAGTGGATAGCTAGTAGTGTATGTACGGTTTAGTGTAGTGTTCTGTGAAGTGTGCATGTTTGGATTATGTATTTTGGTGTGCTTGTGCTGTGTGGGTGTATTCTCGGAAAAAATTTGCTGTTCTGAGTGTTCGAGTATATCACATTTTGAGATTCCAAGGTCGAGCTTATGGTGTTCAACATTTTGAAATTTCGATAATGTGATATCGACCTGGGAAGTAAATAGTGCAGGAAGAAACAGCCAGGGAATTGTTATGGCTAGGCTTATATAGGCCCTAGGGCCGATAGCCTAGGACCAACCTATGAACCTATGAACCTATAAGGTACTGCTGTTGTGATGTTTCTCAATATGTTTTGGATGGACCCAATGTTTACTTTGAACACAAGGTGAAATCCTATGGTATTAGAAATAGGCACAACTGTAACTCTTTTGGAGTAGTATATGTGACCTAATGCAGTAAGTGTTTGGCTTTATATGCAGGAATGATTACAAGAAGGCTATCCAAGTTTAAATAATGTTTTATACAAGCACACCCTGAATTGTACCAATTTAAAAATATATATTATTTTGATTTGGATAATTTATCACTAGCTCTAAGAGGAGGTGACTTCAAGAGTATTAAAACGTTATGGCAGTTAAGGTTAGAGGCTAACAGACATCCTGGGCTAAATGAATACATTAATACTAATTCTGTATCCAAAAGAAGGATGCTGAATAAAGGTACAAACAAAAATATTAAATAAATATACATTTCTGATTATTTCTTGGATTAAAGAACTTTTTTTGTGTCCTAATATGGATTCACTTTATAAGCTTGAAATTCTGAAATCTCGAATTTCAGAATCTTGAGGCTTGAGGCCATAAAGAAGGAAAATCTAAATACCCAAAACTACACAATCATGAATCCCTAAATCCTGAAACTGCAAAAATGTGAAATTCAAACTCCCAACACTTTCAAACACCAATACAACACACACTCGCACAATTAAACAAGCACACACGCCTACCCGTATTATATGCAGGGGGGAGGAAGCCACCCTGCACCCTCCCCACACACCCCTATTTAAATATTTTAACTCCAAGGTCGCATTACATACACACACACACACACACACACACACACACACACACACACACACAAAACACCACCACACAAACTACATTCCTCTCGCACACACACATCACAGTAACAACACACACTACAGCCTTTACCCAACACCCTTACACAAACACTTACCCTGAATCCATGAACACAGCGCAACACCAGAACTGCTAATTCAAAATCTCCCATATTCGAGATTTTGAATTTCGTGCTTCTGGGGTTGCGATCTTCCGATCCGTCCACTTTATGAGCTCGAGATTCTGAAATTTGAGATTTCAATATTTCAAGCTTACAAAGGATTCCCCCTAATATATATAGTCTTAAAGTGGACAACTTCAATTTTTATTTATTTTTTTAACTGTGACTTAAAATAATGTTTTAAATATCATGTGTCTGTACATGTGACTAAGGCATTACTTATTGAAGTGATGTCCTTGTTTTTGTTCTGAAAAAGACTGTTGGGTGCTGCTGGACAAAAGCATAAAATAATAACATTTTGTCTAGGCTAAATTAAAGAATTTTATTGATACTGCTGGCTCTGTTGTTTGATGCGGCTTTTGTTTTGATTTTAGTACATGGATCAGGAATTGTATTCATTTTTTGTCTGGTATTACTGTTTTGCAGTTGGCTGCACAATTTTGTTGCAGGGTGTAGAAAGGCAACTCCAAGAAGTGCTGGACATTTATGTAAAACTTGGGGAGGGATCTATATGTTTCAATCCACAGAAGGTGATAGTGGTTCAGGCAGGAAGGGGTGAGGCAAGGTAAGATAGTTTTGCCATGGGTGAAAGAAGTAGTGAGACGTATTTAGGATTAAAGGTATGCAAATCAGTAGAAAAATATGAATTAGGAATTGCAAGGTCATAAGGGAAAAGGTATGGAAATTGTTGTACAGGTAGATCCTAGGATACAATCAATGAACGGAAGAATAGAAGTGATATAAAGCATGATTCTTCCACGTGTGGTGTATTTGGTAAGGCATATAGGAGTAAGACCCCAGAATAAAAAAGCAACTGAGCTTCATCAAATATTTGATAAGAACATATGGAAAGGAAGGAAGGAAATGTCAATTTGCAAAAAAAAAGGCGGAGTAACAGTTATTAATCTAGCGCAGGTGGTAAAGGGATATGAAGATAGGAAATTAAGGTGGATAAAATGGGAGGGAGTAGAAATAGGAAACCATTTTAAGGAGATTAAAAGGGACAGAGATAGAATGATTAAAAATTTACTGGAAGGGTGATAGGTGGGATATATACATTAGACTTGGATTTAGATGTCTTCACAAAGAGAACAGACAGAGAGATGATGAATAGGAAGTACAGATGTAATGTATAAGAATGAAGTAAAGAAAGCTAAAGACTCTAGTTAATGATGACTAAGGAAGGTAGATGTTGTTTAAGGATTTTAAGGAGATGATGGCCTTCAACACTATTCCCCACTCGGGCATAACAGATAAATTCTTCCAGCTAGGCATCAACACGCATTTTACCATATGGGAGCTAACTGGCTCAATGATAGTACCCACTCAGTCAAAATAGGGGAAACCGCCTCTAGTAGTAGACCTGTAACAAGTGGCATACCCCAAGGATCAGTCTTGAGGTCTCAACTGTTTGGGATATACTCTTCTGAGGTGCAAGCCAAAACCTCAGGGTTTAAGGGTGGACAAACTTCCAGATTCTGAATTTGTTAAAGCTGAAGCTGATTTATTTGAGGAGTGGAAGAATATCTCTTTACAGTGTACTTTAGGGTGGCTTAAAGTACTTGTCAAACGTAACAATAGACTGCATGAACAAGTAAGAAATCCGGTTTTGGAGCTGCAGGACGAGCTTAAGGGGGAAACTACAACTGCCGTATTTAATAACAAAATGAAGGACAGTCATGTGAGAGTGGGCAAAACTGTGGCTAAAATACTTGAAAGGAAATGCAGTAAACTGGACAGAGATGATCATGATTATAGGAACAACCTCATCTTTCAGTGGCAGACAAAACCTAGGCGGAGCAGGTCCACCTTAAACAATACGGCTATGAGGTCTCAGAGTTCGCGAAGAGTCATCCTTTTCATCCACAGAAGCAAGCAGCAGCATCAACAGCAGGAAAAGCGTTTTGTATGAGGAACTGAGTGAAGGAGATGTCCAGCTGGATGAGCAGAGCAATGGTCAGAGAGTGAGCCCACAGCAATCGAAAAGCAAGCGCAACCAGGGGTGGCCGAACAGGAAGAAATGAAGAAAATCAGAGAATTGGACATTTTGGACTTAACATTACTAATGATGTTGTTGTCACATAATGAGGAGCATAATAACAGGTATGTCTTGAATAATGTAAATAGTTCATATTCAGTGAGTCAAAGTGAAATGCTAAATATTATTAATCTATCAGATTTGCAGTTAGATGATAACATGTATAGTTTACTTTTGAAAGGAATGAAATTTGTGCCAACATATTTTCCAGCCTTGGCAGACATAATGTTAAAAATATGTGCTTTTTGTCACAGACTACATTTAAAGGCATTTTTTTCTAAAACAAATTCAGAAAATGCAAATGGTAATGTAGTGTGCAACATTGATGTGGATGAGGAACCATTACTAGATTTGTCTCTGCATGAAAATGAGTGAGTGGATATGTTTGCTTATGAACAAGAGCTTGAAAGTAATAGGGACAGTGATGGGGATGGTTTTTCATATTACACTGGCTATGGAAAATTTAGTATTCCTAAGGTTCCTTATGTTAGCACTTTGTATCCGCCTAGAACTGTCTCAGCCATAATAAATTTTGAGAAGGTGTTATACAAACAGTTGCAAGCTGAATATAAGAAGTTTTATGACAGTTATAAGCCCCATAACTTGAAAAAGCATGAACAGAATGCATTAAGGCAGTTAAGAAGCTTGAATAAAGATTATGTTTTTGCACAGGCAGATAAGGGGGGTAATTGGGTAATAATGTCTAGAGTGAAATACAACAACATGGTGAAGGAAGTGTTGCAGAAAGTTGGTGTTTATGAGCAGGTGCAATCAAATGTTCTGGATGCATATAATGACTTTTTGCTGGAATTACTTGAAAAGGGAGAGAGACTGGGATTTTTTTCCACCACAGATGTCAAAAAGTTACATGTAAAATATCCTAGAATTGCTAAGTTTTATGCCATTGCCAAGGTACACAAGGACTTAACAAATCCCCCTGGGAGACCCATAGTGTCAGGGTGGGGGGATATCTCCAGAATATTGGCATTTTTCTGGATGCACAGTTCAAAGAGCATTTGAAGCGAGTCCCTTTACACATTAGAAATGGTAAAGAGCTTACAGACACTTTGGGAGGTACTGAGTGGCAAGAGGATTTTTTCTGGGTAACTGTTGATGTTAAGTCCTTGTAAACTAGTATTTCTCATCGGTGGGGTCTGGAAGCAGTGGCCACACTATTGGGAAAGGGGCCAGAACAAGTAAAATTTTACAGCTGTTGGAGTTTGCACTGACACACAATGTATTTAGTTTTGAGGACAATTTTTTTCTACAGAGAACAGGGACTGCTATGGGGGCATCTTTTGCCCCATCATAAGATATCATTTTTATGTTTTATTTTGAGGAGAGCTGTGTTTATAGGAATACATATTTTTTGGAAAATGTTATAGTTTTCAAACGTTATACTGATGATTTGTTTTTTATATGTAGAGGGGAGATTAATCTTTTTGAACAGTTCATGTTGGAACTAAATCAGAATCAGTATGGCATCACAGTATCCTATCAAACTCATAGACATAAGATACAGTTTCTAGATTTGGAGTTCTTTGTGGATAAAGGCAAGCTAGTGTCTTTTAAATCATTTTATAAGGAAACAGCGGCTAATAATTTTTTGAGTGCAGACAGCCTGCATCTAGAACATTTACTTGATTCTCCCCCTTATGGAGAATTCAAGCCCATTAGTGACAATGTTCAGGACAGAACCACATTGGATGTGGAATTTAAAATTGTTAGATGCAAGCTGGCGAAGAGAGGGTATTCTAGCCTGGTGTTAAATACGGCTGAGGAAAAAGTGAGAAAGCAAATTGCTGGTCGGAGAGTATGGAGTCATGCAATATATCATGGGCGTTGAGATTATCATAAAGTGGGCAAGGATGATACATTTTTTGTTAACAAATTTTCCCCTTTTTCAGCTACATTGAAGGCACTACTGCACATGTTTTGGCCTATTATACAGCAGGAAGTGGGCAACATTTTCAAGGGCAGGGTTGTTTTTTCTCATAGTAGATTTCACAACCTGAAGGAATTATTGAACAGTGGGGTAAGTAGGATGGAAACTGGTTCTAATACAGGAAGCACTTTTAGATGCGGAAGGTGCAAGGTGTGTGACAAAGTCAAGAGCATTTCAGGTACTTTGATTAACGGAAAGAAGTGCATTGCCCTGGGATCTTACCATTGCAGTACCAATGGGGTTGTTTATGCCATTGGATGTAATTGTCTACCTGTAAAGTGGTATACAGGCCACACCAGAAGAATGGTGAAAAGAAGAAGAATTATGGGGCATTTGGGAGATGTGAGGCATGTCAGGCTTAATAATCCTGTGGCCCAGCATTTCCACGCTGTTCACAATGGTAACACTAGCAGTTTTTTTTTTTCTGTTTTAAACAAACCTTATGCAGTACAAGGCATGGGTGCATTTTGTTAAGGATGGAAAGTAGATATATTATTAATTTTGGAACTTTGTGGCCCCATGGGCTTAATATGGAGTTAGATTTACATGTATAGGATGAAATGTTTTAGTATGCATTATTTTATAAATGCATAGATATACAGGATGAATGATTTATATGTATAGGGTAAAATTGTTACTCTAAAGATGTATAGATGCATTGGCATGAACTTCTTAAACTATTAAGTTAAATGCAATAGGGATGTAAGGGTTTGCATTTTAAAAGTTTTGTGATGCACTTTAAATGTTTCTGAAGCACTTTAATTGCTCAGGAAGCACTTTAGATTTAAATTTTCTTGACTCACTGACTAACTGATCGACTATTGTAGGGCAAAATGTTTTAGTATTTGTTAAGCTAGAGATGTATAAGTGCTTGTATGAACTTGCATTTTAAAAGATTTTGATGCACTTATTTAATTTCTGAAGCATTTTAATTGCTCAGGATGCACTTTAGATTTACATTTTCTTGACTCATTGATTAATTGATCAACCATTGTAGGGCAAAATGATTTAGTATTTGTTAATCTAGAGATGCATAAGTGCTTTTGTATTAACTTCTTAAATTATAATGTTAAATGCAATAAGAATGCAAGGGGTTACACTTTATATGTTTTGATGCACTTTGAATGTTTCTGAAGCACTTTACTGCTCAGGATGCACTTTAGATTTTAATTTTCTTGACTCGCTGATTAATTGATCAATTATTGTATAATTGAATTGAATAATGAATGTAGTGAAATGTATATAAAGTACACCATTCTTGTGCATGATTATTCCCTGAAAGGCTTGATGCCGAAGTATTAGGAACACAGTAAAATGTGGATGGTGACCGGTTCTCCGGTTGTTCAGTGTGATTTTTTAACTAAAAGAAGCTTACTGACTTATTCAGAATCCTCCCTTCAAAGAAGGATAGAGGCTCTCGGTTGTTACCTTGGTCATCTGGACTTCAGGCTATCTAAGGTCATTAACAAACCGTTGTCACTAGCATACTGGCTATCTCATTGGCAATAGAATTGTTTTTCTTTTGGGGGGGGGGCTGACAGTATTGCTGAGTGAGGTCACATCTTTACAGTCACACACACAATCAGACTATTAAGTATCCTTTTTTAAAAAAAAAGTAGAGGCACACAGGGGCCATAGTTTGACTATCTAGGGTTTAAGGTGGGTGTGTACAGAGGCAGGACCACCGAGATTTTATATATTCTTTTACTGCAGCTTTGAATTGGTTAATGTTTTTAAGGGACTGGATTTCTGGTTGAAGTTTGTTCCAAGATGTAGAAGAATGGTAGCTATAGAGGTTTTGGCCAATTCTGTTGTTGGTTTTGTGTATTTCTAGCAGGTCTTGGTAAGAGCTACATTGAGGCCTGGTGGGGTTGTAATGTGAGATGAGAGGAGATAGGCTGGGACAGTAAGATGTCTGGTAGAGGACTGAGTGCACTATGAGGAGTTGGGAGAGAAGTAGCTGGTTGCACTTTCCATGCACTAATTTGTTATTTAAGCTTAACACACACACACACACTATTAAGTATCCTTTTTTTAAAAAAGCCATGCAACTTTTTCATACCCCCTTGTTCCTTGATCTGTTAACAATAGTGCATACATTCATGATACATCCATAGTTATATACTAAGTCAATGACTACTAAAGCCCTTATAATCCAAGCAGTGCAACCCAAATGTGACCCACAAATATGATTTATAAATAGAGACATAGTCTCCAGACCAGAGGTGAATTTCTAATTACCCATCCATTTTTCCAAGTTATGCTTAAATAGGGTTGGGGGACACTCTGTTTCAAATGGATGGGGAGCCTGTTTCAGAGAATGGAAATTCTCTGAGAACATATCTTTCTCTCCAACATATATCGAACGCAATACTTACATCTTTTAATCTAGTAGTTCTGATGCCCTTCATTTTGGGGATGTGCAAAAGGTTCATCAAAACAGGGTCCAGTAATGTCTTTTATGCCAGGCAAAGATCACCTCTCAGAAGTCTGTATGGTACTGAGTAGAAAGGCAGGGCTTTGAGGTGACTGGCATTGGACATTGTGTTTACTCCCTCTATTCTTTTTGTAAAGGACCTTTGTGGGCATTCTAGTTACTACATGTGTCTGGTTAGATATATAGTAAAGGGGGCATTATACTCTGTGATGGGTCTGATGAGGGCTGAGTATGCCATGTCTTTACTTATACAATGAACAACATAGAAGGATTTTCTTACTACTTTGAACACATGGTGGTCGAGGGCTAGATAACTATAAATGAGTTCCCAGATTCCTGAATATTTAATCAACTTTTAAGACTGTTTTTTTGATGATGTGGTTACTCAAGGTAGCTGACATCCCAAAAGATATTATAATGCATTTGCTGGTATTGAGTTTTAAGCCATGGTTTTGGCACTAAGCTTTTGTCTGTTATACCTTCCTGAAGGGTGTTCTCATCTTGGGGGAATTCAATAACTGCTCCCAGTCTGCAATCAGCTGCAAACTTGGTTAACCAGAGGATCTTTGACACTGACACTGACATCTGAAAAGTAGATGCCAAAGAGGAGTGGGCCCAGCACAGACCATGAGGGACTCCACTGGTGACTTGCCTCTTTGTGGAGGTGGCCTCAGCAATTCTAATCTCTTGGATCCTATCCATGAGCCAGCTAGCCATCTAGCATGTTATAAAGGGGTTCATGCCTAGTTCTGTAAGTTTGCTGACAATGTTCGAGTGGAGTACTGCATCAAATGCTTTAGCCAGATCTAGGTAGGCAGTATGCACTGTTATCCCCACATCCGTTGCCTTAATGACCTTTTTCAAAGAAATCCACTAGGTTCAGTAAGCATGACCTTCCTTTGACAAAGCCAAACTGGGACGATCCAGTGTCTGAAGGTCTCCAATGTCTTTTTTAATAATTTCCATTGTAATACTTTCCATGGTTTTGCAAAAACGTCTAGTCACACTAATGGGTCTGTAGTTTCAAGGATCTGTTGAAGGTCCTTGCTTATGAAGGGAGATTACTTTCACAGTCATCCACTCTCATGGCACAAATCACTTAAGACTGTAGTTAAATAGTGACTCCAGGGTTCCTGATAAGTCATATTATGGACAATTCAGGAGGCATCCTGGGATTTTACTGGTGCCCCATTAAGGCTGTGTTTTTGGCTTTAGCAACCTCATCCAGTACATGCTCCCTAGTTATAGTTGGAAGGATTAGGTTTGAGGGTATTTCTTGGGGGATGTTTCAGGGTGCAAAGGGGGGTAAAGTTGGAGATGAATTTGTCTGCTAACACATTTGCTAAATTGCCAGACTTGGTGAATATGGCACCATTAACTAACAGTTCAGCACATGGCTGTGTGCTGCCCTTTAGGTTTCTGACATAGCAGAAGAAGGCTTTATGGTTAAACTTTCAACTCAGAGACTATCTTAACCTAAAAGTTGGCTTGTTTCACCTAATTAGCCCTCTTAGTTGCCTATTTAGTTTGATGAGAGAGTTTTATCTTTATGGCAATTACCCTTCCTGATTTGTGACATATTTGTTTCCCCTTTTGTTGTATACCCTGTTTGATTTGGGATACAGCCAGTGTGGTTTGTTTCCAGGAATAGTTTTGGACTTATTTCTGGTAGGTACAGCAGCCTCTATGCAGCAACTGACATGGTTGTACAGAGCTTCTGAGAGCAATTCAGTGAAGGCTGCCATGTTCTTGGCTTTGGAGAAGCACTGAATTTTGAAAATGTATCAATTAATTAAAGACAGTTTGCCATGGAACAGTTCTTAAGTTTTATTGGTTCAGTTGGGATTCCGGAGTTGACTTTGATTTCAGAGACAGCTTTATGGTCAGACCTTATCAGGCAAGATGAGACATGGGGGGGGGGGGGGGGCAGTGCAGAGTTGTCCCAAATTTCTGAATACAAAGTCCGATATGTTTGCGCCACTGGTGGGTGGATTCGCTATTTGGTCAAGGGTATTTCTGTTTACAATGTCTAGGAATCTCTGTGCCTGTAGATTTGAAGCAGTACAGGATTCTCAGCCTACAGAGGGGTAATTAAAGTGCCCCATGAGTAAGATGTTAGGTTGGATGGTAAGTGTCTCCAGTAGATCCAAGTCTGCATTCTGAGATTCAGTGAATATGGACGGTGGCCTACAGCTGGCTAGGCTATGTACGGGATTTTGCTGTGATAATCAGTACATAGCAGAACTACAGCAGATCATCCTGTCTCACCATCCTACAGGTATGCTTGTTATTGGTGTATATCAGTGTACCTCCACCTTTAGCCCTTTTCTGTGTAGTAACTGGTCTAAAAGTGTGGAAGGCACTGAAACCTTGCACTGCCGGGTTACTCTTTGTCACTTTAAAGATGTCTTGGTAACTGCACAGATGTCTACATTCGCTACTGTGAGGAGTGCTTGGAGGGAGTGTAGTTTTTTTAGTTAGGCTCCAGACATTGAGCAATAACACCTTGAGGTTCAGTTCATAGGTTCATAGATTAGTACTAGGCTAACTGCCCTGTAGGTTATTTTAAGCCTAGCCAATTTCCCCATGTGAGAGTAAAACCCTGCACCTTGTATCTGTAAGGTAAACACTTTAACCATTATGCCAACCTCCCACCCAAGTTAAGTTGAGATTGCTATGTTAGGTTTGTCAATTTGCCATTACCTAAAAAAAAGCTCTAAGAAGGTGAATGAAGTTTTAGCCAGTATTCAAAAACCTATTGCGGATAGGTGCATACCACCTTTGGCAAAGTAATGTGGTCTGTTAACCAAATCGTTCTACGGTGAAAAATATTAGATCCCCTTGGACTGTCACCAGAAACACAGCCAGTTGTTGAAATCAATCTTATCATATCTTGGTATCATCCTCTGTAATTGTAATATGCTTGTCAATGCTAGAGTCATACCAGCCTGATATGCATCTGAGAGCTCCATAATGTCTCTCTTCATATATTCTAGGGAGGAATGTCTCAGGCCATTTACACCTACATGGATTATGATGGAATCATACTGGTGCCTGTGGTGGAATGACTTGAGTGACTGTGTAATTTGGTGGATCCTTGCTTCAGATAAGCAACTAACCTTAGGGAGGCATCAGTATGTCATGGAGTCCCCTAAGATGATAGTCCTGGAAAGTGTGTTTGCTTGCCTTAGAGGCTTAGTGTTTGGGGAGCCATTGAGAGCGACTGTATGTGTAGTGTTGATGGTGTTTTTTTTTTTTCTGAGTGCCTTTTGGATTGCTGTGGTATAGCTTTTCCAATGGGCAGTCTAGGTTATCCTTGCTGTTTAGGAAAATTGCTTTTAAGTGCCTCAGCCTACATTAGTCTATGTGTATGTTGTGTGCTATCTGAGGTGGGCATTGTGTGCATGGTTTCAATAACCTGATATGTGTTTGTATGCAAGAATTTGGCCTCTAATGTAATTGTACAAATACACATCTCTCATACTGCATCTGCTTCTTTGAGATGGCTACAGTGAAGTTAGGAAATGTATGTCCCTGCTATCCACTCCTTTTATTGGTCAGCTACAAGAAGGTGGTGTATTGGGGTTAGAAGGTTATTAAGGGTATGTTCTTGCTGCAGACTAATAATGGTGCTTTATTGGAGCTGCCAAACAGTACTAAATTCTCCTAACTTTAATGTTTACACAATCACCAAATTCTTCTAAATCTATGGGTATTGCCACTCATCATCCGGCTAGCTGTTCTAAGCTTGTTGGCACGCAAGGTATTTCTTCTATATTTACAGCTTTTCAAGGTACAGGTTTATGGGTCATTCTATAGGGAAATTTGCTTTCTAGGTGTTTACTCTGTACAGGGCACTGCTTACTACTGCTTTCTGATGAGTACCTCCATGTAAATGTGACAAGTTTATAACAGCATGGAAAACTAATCAATAAACTACACAACAAGCTTTTTTGTGTGATTCCCAAGTCAGATAAACCAAGTAAACATCTCCTGCCACAAAATGAATAAACCCAGTCCTCCTGCTGTAAAAACACAGTAGAAGAGATTTACATGTGCAATGCTACCATAAACAAATTAAACCACTAGCTGGAAATCCCTTACTGAAGACGATTTCAAGACTGTCTTGCAGAAATAACTGTGATAAGAAGAGCATTTTTTTAGAAAAAATGCAGTGAAATGCACAGATAAAAGCAGGAAACACTAGTGATAAATCAAAATAACTTCAGCAAGTATGACAAATCTTAGAAACAGGTATCCCATCCCCTTAAGCAATCTAAAATATGTTACCTTAGTGCTCTCTGTTGAAAATTTTTAACATGCACACAGGATCACAACATTTCTAATAAGTAATGTTATGCTATAGACTGGGGACTATGTATATGTATACACACACACACACACACACACACATATATATATATATATATATATATATATATATATATCTAGAGAGATATATATATATATATATATATATATATATATATATATATATATATATATATATATATCTGTAAAGAGAGATCAAATAATGTATAAATGTATAAGGCACAGCAGCCTTATGTTACACTGTGTAGTGTGTCTCACATAAAACATCAGTTGTGACATACTGTCATTGCATTGCCTGTAAAAGTAGTAAGCCTTAACCATTGCTCTCAAGTTATTTGTATTTCTGTTTTAGAAATGTCCCACTCCCACTCAACCTTCCACAACATTTATTTCATAATAAAATAAGGCACACTCCAAGGTGTTTCAGATTAAAACTACTGTTACAGATCTAATCAAATTTTACATAAAAATGACAAAAATATATGTCTCATATACTGCTATGCAATACGACTTAACTAAAGGGGGTGGGAGTTAAGTGGGATGCCAGCAGCAGTCACTGCAAGTTGCTTATACTTGTGGGAATAGCCTGATTCTTATCGGAGTACCCATAGTGGGTAACACAGTCTTAGTTTGAAACAAGGAAGAAAACCATCCCACTGTAACAAAATAAGTAAATAAATAAATAAATAAATAAATAAATTTCCCTAATAAGTGCTGAAAATATACTAGGAGGGCAGCTGTATTCTTATTTGATACATAGTTTAATTACGCAAAGAAAATAATTAATTCCATTACTATTCCAACATACTAGACTGTGACATACTACTGGATTAGTGCTGATCACTACTGAATCGCACTGCCAAAAAAACAGCACTAGTTCAAGTTCTGCTCCTGATAGCACTAACTAGTACCATATTATGATGGAATTGGCCTCAAATAATGTCTCTTATTTTTCCATGTTTACCCTTTTCTGCTTGAGCCACATCACAGTAATCCATGACTGTGAATGATGTCAGTGATGCCACAGGGCCACAAGTGTTCACAACTTTGTTGGATATCAGTGATGCCACAGTCCACAAGTGTTCACAACTGTGTCAGATATCAGTGATGCCACAGGGCCACAAGTGTTCATGACTGTGTCGGATGTCAGTGATGCCACGAGCCACAAATGTTCACAATGGTGTCAGCTGTCAGTGATGCCACAGGACCACAAGTCTTCACGACTGTGTCAGATGTCAGTGATGCCACAAGGCCACAAGGGTTGACTGATGGCACAAGGCTAATGAGGGGAAACAAAATCAAAACAAATCACTTGGAATTTCAAAGCACCTTATTTCAGGAAAATAAGTTAGTATTTTTTGGCAAATACTGGGCAGTCAAGAGGCATGATGTTACTGAAAGTACTGTTCCTCCTTGCTACTACTGCATTATTGCTCAAAGCTGTAGTTAGCTAAACTGGCACCAAAGTTGAAAAAAGTCCTCCAATTATCCAAACTGTAACAAAGTTCTTAAGTACACTCCTTGCTACAGCTACACCCAATGCGTTCATTTAACAAGATAATAAATAAATAAATGAACAGGCAGAATGCTCCCCAAATGTGGCTATTAAAATGAATGCTGGTACTGTACGCCCTCATAATCATCAAATCAGCTGCATTGCTAATCATGCCTCCTAACAGTTTGCACTAAGGGTAGCCACCCCCTTCACCTCACAATAGCTAATGTCCTGTTATTGTTCTATGCTGATATCACTATAGTTGAAGCTACTGTCAGCTTATTTTATATACTGTTAGAGCACTTGAAGTTATTAGTGTTGGCTAATATATACAATATTGCTTTCAGTCACTGCATTGGTGATGTAAATAAACAAGTACTGTTTCATTGACTGTCACCACAACTTTTAATTTTAAGTTAATATATTATTGTTAAAAATGAGATTGAAATCAATAATTCTATTACCCCAGCATATGAAATATTGTTGCTGTTTATTGTTTCCTAATTCGACTATTACCAAATCCCATCTACTTTCTTTTATCTTAGTCTAATCTGTTGAACCCTTTGGTGTTTAAATTGATTTTATTAATATTACTAAGTGATAACATAAGTGCAGGCCATATCCTATCCTGTTTCCTTATACCTGTTTCACTCTACTGGCAATAGGGAATCTCAGTCAGTAGTTGCTCCTTCTATAGTTAACAAAAAATCTGGCAGGCACATGTGGACCACAAAACCAATTGGAAAACGAATCCAAGGCACAAAAACATACTGGAATCACAATTTATTTGAAGGAAAACACAGTAGAATAAGCGCTTTTGTCATCAACTGTTGGAGACTTCATCAGACAATATACAAACACTAAATGCAGTTATTTAAAATCAAAGCTAGCTATACACCCACTATCCCAACCAATCAAATCAAAAATGGGAAATGGCATTCCAACAAAATCATTATTTTCCAATTGGTTTTGTGGTCCACGTGTGCCAACCAGATTTTTTTGTTTCCTGCAGTTTGTGTGTTTGGAGTATTTCAGCCTTCTATAGTTAGTTTGATAGAACATGGCATTTTGAGACACAGTAGCAACTAACTGCCTCATGCATACTTAAAAACATTCATTGTTGACTCATAATGATTAGATCTCTGAGACATGCAGGTATTTACTGAACATGGAGGGACCCTCTTACATCAGACCTCGATTTCTAAGTAGCACACAGGATCATAGAATCACAAGAGAATACTAGGCAAACGACACTAAGGGACCTTTTTAAACCTAACAATGCTTCCCAGAAATATTATGATGGTATTGTTCTATAAGGTTTTATGGGGGTATATAAACTTGGGTATGAGTGGTCAAGCATTTATAACCTTCCTCCCTCTACCAGAGACATAGGTGCCAGACTAGGGGTATACATGCAGCAAAAAAAACTCACTACACTGAGGTAGTAAAGAGAGCACTGCTTACATGTCCTAGACATAGAACTAAGACATCTCGGCTACTAGATCATATTGCCACTCACCACTTTAAACATGCACCTCCAAAGCCAATACGCATACCTATTGTGTCAAAAGGGTGCTGACCCCCATCCCCTAAGGTCTAATACGTCTGCATCCACCAGTAGCAATGCTTTGGTAATATAGACCACCAGTGTCAGGCACATTGACAGGTCTGCATCCACGGGTAGCAATGCATTGGTAATATAGACCACCAGTGTCAGGCACATTTTATTTATTTTATTTTATTTTATTTTATTTATTTATCATTTGTTGACCGGGAAAGTCCGACTAGGTTCCACAGAGCCTGTTTTCAGCGGAGGCCCGGGGAGAAATGCTCCAGATGCATGTCACTGTCATTGACAGGATCTACACCAGGCTGGGTAACAACAGGTTAATTGTTAGCTATTTTTCTTCACCCGAGATCTAGGATGTAATGATGGGTCATATCTTACCATCCTGATAAATATTATGCCCTGGTAGTGGGTCATGTGGGGGTGAATGACTTTATGTACTCTACCTAGACAAGTTTTCAGTAAAGTGGCAGCACACTTATTATTTTAATGATTTGAAACTAAATATGGTGAATATTGTTGTGACCAAAATATTTCAATGAGTTTTTACATTACATATGATGACATAAACAAGATAATGATTGCATGTTGATGAAATTAACAGTGATAAATGTGTATTTATCACTGTCCTGCTCAGGTAATTAGAAAATTATTTTAATATTACTTTATTTCTAAATCTGATACGATTTTTATTTACGCAGGATGGAAATGGCATGCTGACTGCATCTCCTTTCATCAGAGAGATTCTTAAATTAAATTGGGAAATAAGGTAACAACTTTAAAAATGTCAGAAAAGTCAACCTTGACTGTTACCAGTGGGGCAAGACTCCCACACTAGCAATGCAAACTTCTTGCTAAACCTAAATCATCTCAGGGGAAATTAAAATACCCTTTAAGAGTTTCTATGACAAAACAGGACTCAATGACAAAAAGAGCTGCCATAAGATATCCAGCTGTGGATTATCTATCTGTCTTTCTCTTTCTCCCTCTCTCTCTATATATAGGTATAGAAACATGGTATCTGGCACTGTGCAGATAATGTTCTATCTTCATTTTTGTCCATCATTAAAAGTCGAGCAACAACCATGATATTTTATCAAGCTTTTATCTCTACATCTGGTGCACCATCAGTCCTAATAAAAATTTCCTAAACCCACCATATTTGTGCTACTCACTACAAAATCAAAGTAAATGCTTGCACAATGCATGCGCAAAACATTAGCACACACACACACACACACACACACACACACACACACACACACACACATATACACCCAACAATCTATTTTAACTGAGTAAACATGCTGGCATAACATACACGCAAACACACTTGTACACAAAATATACTAGTCCTCCTAAACAACATCATATCACAAATTTATACAACCATTTTTTCAAAGTAAAAAAAACAACTTCAAGTACTGCACACATAAAATACACAGACACACAAACACACACACACACACACACACACACACACACACACACACACACACACACACACACACACACACACATATTGCTTCCAAAACAATACTGCCCACCTAAATCCTTTAGAAATAATATTATTTTTCATATCAACAGATAAAAAAAAATAAAGTAAATGTATATAAAAATAGGGGTATGATTGGCAAAATAGATTTAATTTAAATAATCTAAACAAACTAAAATAAAGCATAAAAAACTAAAAGGTTCATGTATAATACCAAAAACTCTTTAAAAATTAACTTACTGAAAAACAGACAAAAGGGTACTTCAGAGGTAGAGCAACTGTTCAAGGGATGGCAATTTATAAAATGATACAGGCACTAATGGTCTACTCTGTAGACAGCATACAGAATTACCTCACCTCTTTGAAATCAATGGGATACAATTATTCTAACAAACCACTAACTTGTGTGTGCTAACCCTAACCTTAGCCCTACATATTACCTTACCAAAATCCCTTTCCATAAAAGTATCATTAAACAAGATAAGGTAACAATACACACATTACATATACACCAGCAACCATACACACCATTACAAATATCACTTTACTTAGCTGTAACCTTAACCCTGCTTCAGAAACACTTACACTCACACACACACACACACACACACACACACACACACACACACACACACACACACACACACCTAGCCCTTATTGTAACCCTGTCAAATCCCACAGAAGAGTCAATGAGCTTATATCTAAAATAATATTTGATTTAAAGTCAAAACAGCATATTCTGTGAAAACATGCATTTGACAATGAGCATATTTATTTATGTGTGTGTGTGTGTGTGTGTGTGTGTGTGTGTGTGTGTGTGTGTGTGTGTGTGTGTGTGTGTGTGTAAGCAATAGCAGCACCTACAGTGGCTTGTGCCAAACAGATATTGACAAGCACAAAGGTTGTTGTCTTGCTCAAACCCAGCAGCTGACAGCCTTAGCACATGAAAGCCTCTTTGTACAGCAATATCTGTGATCACATAACCCAGCAGGTGTTACTGGCTTTTGAAAATGGAAAGATCTTTCTCTTCTGGAGTATTTCTTTCTAGGTGGGCACTGTACATATTTTACAAACCATTTCACACACCACTGTTATCCAAGAAGATAAAATGGTTTTCTTTCATAAAAATATATAAACTGCATAATGCTGTCATAATGTACTTTTATAACTAGGTTGTGAATGAGAAAGAGCTTGTATGGTTCAGAATGTTTATCATTCAAAACAAATAAACCAGTCCATTTATGTTCCAGTTAGATCCCCTGGGTTACAGCACTGCATTTTTGTTCATACAAAAACAGCAGTTACACAGAGAGTATGCAAACTAAATGGAGGCATAGAATGCAGTCTCCTTTAACAACTGTATAACACAATTAAGGAGACTGCAGGTGCAATGAGAAAGTATGAGGCTGAGCTGAACACATCTTCATCTAACTAAGCAACTAACCAGGTAGTTCTCTGCTACTAAAAAAACATTCTGGGTTAACCATAGTGGTTCATGCTCAACATTGCTCAAGTCTGAGTGGCAAGGGGTTTGATCCTTATCAGACTTCTGTGAACTAGCAAAACCTTTTTGCTAATCCCTAATGAAGGTGTATGGGTAAAACTTGGCCTCTGGTTTACAACAGCCACTTTGCGCATTTTTGTATGTTATATACACTTATATGTGTGTGTCACAATACAATTCATATATACATCACAAATATAATCCAATTCACATTACATCACAAGCACAATATGATGCACACGTCATAAGCGTATTATGATGGACATATTTAACAGACGTACAGTATAATGCACATATTCATCACAAGTACAATACAATACATATATATATATATATATATATATATATATATATGGGTCTACCTGACACATGACATGACATTTCATATGACTGATCATCATTTTGGTCAACAGTTCATTGACTGACAAAAATGAGGGGGGGGGGGGCTTCCCCCACACCCCGTGGGGGGGGTGCCCCCACACCACCACCCATACTATATAACAACTCACTCCACGCATAACAGTGGGAGGGGGGGAGGGCCAGGTTTTTGCCTTTTGTCAGTCAAATGAACTGTCGACAAATGAATGTCAGGTCAATGTCCATATATATATATATATATATATTATATATTGCAATTACAGTGACACGTATATGTCACACATATAATATCATGCACATATACATCACAATACAATGCAAGGTGCTAATTATGGAAAGACATTTATTTCATCATGATGGTAAATTATTTTGAACAGGTTATGTACCATCAATATTAACTTTTTTTGGTTTTGATTAGGTAAAGATGTTCAACACAGCTCTGTTCAAATACATAACTTCATTTAATTTTTCAGTCACACTTCTTTTTATCTTTAAACGTACATTTCTATTCTGCCGTGCTGTAACTAAACAGATGGCAGACAAGCATTCATTATTAACAAATGACAAATTATCAGAGAAGTGTGTCTTACAATCTATGCATAGAAACATTAAAATGCTTTAAGAGCCTTAATGTGTTTTAAGTAGTCATATGTATGAGATGTCAAATATTCTGTCCTAAATGTTCAATTTGCACAAAGCACTTAAAATAATGAATACCACAACAGTTGTTCTACATAAAATATGACGCTCTCATGTTTCATCTTTATGAAATATTGGCAGTAGAAAGCAGAGACTGGAGGCCACTTACCTGACCCATAAGTTACAGCAAAATTTGAGATTACAGTTTATTGAAACGAAAAGAAAGATATATTATTTTTATTTGATTTTCGGTATGTTGCTTCTGTCTTATTAACCACGCAAGAAAAAATAATTAGTTGACAAGAAATTTACTGAGCCACCATGACATCTTTTGAGAGCTAGACATGTCAATCTGGGGTGTTTTTTTTTTTTTTTTGTAATGTGTGCACTGAAGCCTTGTACACTCTTACAGAATACACAGCATTCATTTACATACCTTCACATTAAAAAAAAAACACTTTTAAATGCCTTGGTTATCACATGTGGTGATTACTGGAGAAAAAGAAGTGCATAGTCTATTAGTGAATGAACTTCCCTGATTACTATGTAGCAGGTTTTATTAAAGCACAGGCATTTACTGTGCACTGTCTCCTGCTTCAGGCATGAATGAATGATAAGAGGATAAAACATAATGTGGTCTGAAATAGTTTGTCCTATAAAGCCTAATGCAGTATAGTGCATGGTGGGTATTTTACATTGTCAACATTTGCTGTGAAAAACAATACATTCTTTAACTGCTGTTAGGGTTCACAGTCAATGAACAGATTATTATAAGCAGCATTTAAATTTTTCTTTTGCACATTAAATCAATTACTTCTGTCTCCTGCTACATCTTTTTCTTTCTTTCTTTCTTTTTTCAAAACACAACTGGGATAAACTCCATCATTTGGTTAAAATACACTAGAAGCAATTATATTAATAACTACTTGATTCCTGTGAATACAGATATTATGAATATAGTAAGCACCCTAATGTCTACCATAATGTTTCTCTTTTCTAATGCAGTTTGTGAAAGTTGCAGGAAAACAGACACCCTAAAACAAGTATTAGAGCATTACTGTTGTTTCAACTAGTTCAAACTCTAATACCAAAGCTTCTGCAGTCCTATTGTGATCAGTAACAAACAGTAGGTTGTAACTGTGTAGTGTGTTTTTAACACATTTTTACATGAACATTTCTGTAAATGTTTGAAGGATTCTGATAGCAATACTTGGCACTGTATCTGCCAAAGCATTTTAACTACAGGATGCCAAGCAAAGCTGCTTATAGTTAATGTTACAGCACATACTGGGCATAACCTGTGTACCAAGTCTATGATGAAAATATAACTGTCTGAGCAGTAACTGCAAGGAATGTGAAGGAAGAAAACATAAACTGTGCCTGGCACAGAAATCCACTCAGCTCACTAGGTACAACTCATGCATAATTTATGGTCATCTACATCTTACGAGTGCAATAAAAGTCCAATTTAAAAAAAAAGACAAAGCTCATAAGCAGCTGACAGCAGCATGACTGTTTATGTGTACAGGATAGAGAGATAATCTAGACTAAGATAAACTCAGATTGTGGCTGGTACACAGTATCTTGGTGTGCAGTGTGTGTTAACCACCTCTCTGCTAAACCTTTATTAATGTCTAAGGGTATTCCCTATCTTCCCTGTGGAATAACATGCAATGCTGCAGTGAAGGAGTAACTCTGGGGTTCTTCATTCTATTGATTCAGCACTGCAGATGAATTATGGCTGGTTGGAAACAGATTTGCCTTGATCAATGTGTAACAGTGCTTCAAGGTTAATGACTGTATGCATCACATGATGTATACTGTCCAGTATGTGGAAGTGGGGGGGGGGGGGGGGGGGCTCAGAAAATCTATTCACCAATTCAAAACTCTGTGTGCTTTGCCATATGAGATGTTATGAATGCAAGTAGTACCATTAATACAGTATGATATTACTTTAATGAAAAATATAATAAAGATACACAGCATTTGTTTGAGTCCATCTGCAGCTCCTTGTAGTTCTTAATATGGTAACTGTCCATACCACATGCTACAATCCACCCACCATTCAGCCCTGGAATGTATATACTTACTTTTATTAACTTGGTGAGACCACCTAGTCACGTGTCTTTCTTCAGGGGCACCCCAGGAACACCAGTCTGATTAAATGTCTTTTACCACCTAATACAGCCTGCAAGTGAAAGCTATGATAGTCCAAGACAAAGGACTACGCAGCAAAGCAAGAATCAAAGAAATATCTTAAGAATGAAGCAGTAATTAAACACAGAACTACACAGTGAAATGTGTTAGCAGTTCATTACCTCAACATTTCATTCAGCAGAATGAACAGTTCATTTTTTATGTCTCACCTGACCTGAACCAGCCATTCCACAGGAACGCAAGTAATACTTTTTCCTTTTCCTTGGCTGTGCCACAACTATAACATATTAATTTAAAAAAGGAACTCTTCTACCTACTGACATCCCTGTTAAGTTCTCTCCATATGCAGCTTATCCCAAGGAAAGCATTCTGTAAAAAATATGTCTAGCTGAAAATTCAGACTGTGATTATTTTTACTGTCCTTCTCACCTGCATGCATACATTCATTCCATCAGTCAGGTGTCTAGCAAGCATCTGACAGGTCTAAGCAAAAAGCAAGGAGCATGCCCAAACCATTAACTTCAGGAATGAAGAATTAAAAAGCAAAAGACAACCAAATGGAGTGGGCAAGACAACTAACTACTACAAAACATGCCTTTCAACTGCCCAGATTTTTGCAGAGAGCAGATTCTTGCCTCATATTTTTGGTATGATCTTCAAAACATGTGCTTTTCTGGAAAATTATTGAAGTTTGAAGTTGTTAAATAATGACAGGCATTTGAGCTTCAGCTT
>NC_056741.1:485181751-485224251 GCF_019279795.1 Protopterus annectens | reverse complement strand
TCTCGATAAAGTGCCTTAACCTGAACCTACCGTGTTTTGATCATTTTTAAAGTATATTTTTCCTTTGACAGTTTGGTCCTTCGGACCGAAAAGTACCTCTCGCTCTAGGCCTAGGTCAGAATTGGGCCCGGTGGCATGCATCCATACGGAGAAGATGCCAAATCGGCTCTTCTGTTTTGAAAGACCTCAAACTGAATTGTCGTTCGAAAGTGGCTAGCCACTGTTTCTGATCTGGGATTGGAGGACGAGTCAACGATCCGGTGGATCAACTCACGGAGGGTCAGGTAAGGAGGAATTACCTTATTTCTGTTTTAAGATTAGGGACAAGTTACAGAACTGTTTTTGTCAGGAAGATTTGCATGTGCAGATCAGGGACAAAAAAGGGGTTACTGTTTTGTCATAGATCAGGGAAACAGGATAGGTAGGCAGTTATTCTAGATAAACTGTGAAAAGGTATAGAACCATGGTACCACATGATAAGAAGGGTTACATAACAATTTGCAGCTTAGCTAAGGCAACAATGGGAAATCAGTGTACTAAAATTTCTCGAGACCCGCCCCTAACTGAAGACGCGAAATATATGCAATTACAGTGTGCCGACAATGTTAAGTATTATTCAAAATGGGCTGATAAGTATAAATTTGATGGTAATTTAGATAAACTCACACTTATTAAACTCGTCAGGCAACTAAAAACAGACGCAAAAGGTCAATTAAAAAAGCAACGACAAATTAGGAGTCCGTCAGGCGCATAGGTGGCTTGAGGAAGCAAATCGCAGGGAACAAAAGATAAAAAATTCAAAAACGATGTTCTTAGACAAAGAAGATAATAACTTGGTAATAGCAACGGCCCCTCCTTCGCCCCCTCCGCTTCCCTTAACAGAATATGAAGTGAGTGGACAAGCTGATCCACCTCCGCTATACCCAGCTGTTTCCACAGCATCAAAACCATTTGTCAGGGATCCTATCGAGACAAGGTCTCGAACATGCGACTTGAGAAGGGAGATTGAACTATGTGAAATAAATAGGAAATTACAAGCTATGAGTGAAAAAGAAATGTGTCCACTCATAGAAGTACCGAATCCTCAGGCAGGACAGGCAGGACAGGATCCGACTCTTTTAGTTTATAGACCGTGGACACCGGAAGATATCCGGAAAGCCACGGAGGGAATTCCCCATTCAAAAGTGAATTTTCGAAAATTTTTAGAAGACTTACAGGGTATGAGATTAAGTTACCATTTGAACAGAGAAGAAGTAGAAAAAGTAGTTAGACAAATTGTAGGTCCAGATTGGCACATGATCAGTGGCAACTGGAATCCTCGTGACGCACAGCTTAGACCACTCCCACATACTAATGCAGAATTGGATGGCAGAGTAAAATGTCTGACAGACCGAATCTCTGAATAGTGGAAGCCTAGGGCTGATTAGACTTGCATTAATCAGTGCATTCAACAAGAAGGTGAAACAGTTGATAGATATTATGCTAGATTATTAGAGTGTTTTAATAACCACTGTGGAATGCAGATACCAGAAAACCAGACACAAGATTTCCCTTATGAGCAACAGCTAAAGAATGCATTCTTGAAGGGTAGTATAACTCCCATTAGCAGCTTTATTACAAAGCACATGGTAGATCATCGTACGAGTAGATTGCAGCCATTACTCGAATATGCTAGACATGCAGAGAGACATTTTAATAGTAAAAAGAAAAAGAAAACTCATGTATTTTCAGCAGAAGATGGGTCAGAAGTATTTGTAGTACAAACTGGGAGAAAGGGTAAGAAAAATACCCAGGTAAATAAACAATCTGACAAGCGATCAGAAGATTTTGAAGAAAGGAAGAAAAGAGGTGAATGTTTTAAATGCGGAAAAAAAGGACATTTAGCAAGGGATTGCAGGCTAAATAAGAAGGTGACTACAGAAGATAAGGAGGACGAGGAATGACTATATGATAGTCAGGAATCACTAAATGGAAATAAACAGGAAAAGACAAGTACAAATGTGATAGCAAGGGTAGAGGATGTGACAGAAGGGGTAGAGGATGTACATGAATTTGTAGACATTGAAGAAAATGAAATTTTGGACTTAGCCTTATTGAGCCTAGAGCTTTACTTATCAGATACAAAGCCAGAAGTGACGCTTCTGGTAGAGGTGAGGGAAGTCAATTTTTTGTGCGACTCAGGGGCTTCACGGACCCTGATACACCCTTCCAAAATTACTGGAAGATTCAGAATCACCAGATTATGTACTAGTGAAAGCAGCTAATGGACAGCTGTATTGGGAGCCACTCTCCCATGACATAGCGATAACAGACCCCGTTTCAGAAATGACCCAGAAAAGTAAAATTGTAGTTTCTGCAAAATGCCCAGTAAACCTTTTGGGTAGAGACTTAATGCAGATATTTGGCATAGCCATAGTTCCAGCCATGCAGGGTATGGAAGCACAGTGACAAATGGATACTTTTGTAGTGCAACCGAAGGGTGAGACATATAATTGGTACAGCCAGGACTTGGTTACAACTGATCCAGGGGCAGTAACCGAAGAACTGATGAACGTAGCCATCAGTAAGTCCCCCTCCCTCGACATTGACAAACAGCATTTGTTGCATTGTACTCTATATTACTGTAATAGACCAGGACCTGATAAAGAATATGAGCAGGAATTGTTTCAGAACCATGCAAACAGACTAGTGTTACGAAACTTGTACTGGGACGCAGAAGGAAACAGTGTAGTAAGCTGTTCATTGCCTCAGGAATTTTTAGCACTTTACAAATCTAATCGATTGCCACATGTTAGCTTAACTAAGAATAGAAATTTGAAATGGGCAGACTTAGGAGAAAAAGTCACAAGGTGGGAAAAGCAGACAGAATTGGAACCCTCCGAACAAGGAGTACAGAAACAGAAATTGAATTGGATAACACAGACACACCCAGCTGTGCACTCACAGGCTAGTGAGAATAGCTGAGTATTACTCTTGTTGGAGGAAGAGGAAAAAGCCTTGCGAAACATACCAGAGACTCTCTGGTCAACAGGGAAATCAGATGTAGGACTTATACGAACAGCAGGACCAGTTACTATTACGCCAGTCAGCATTTAGACCTCAGAAAAGACAGTATCCCTTGAGAAAGGATGCAGAGATAGGGATTAAACCTATAATAGCAGCCTTACTTAAGGAAGGAGTCTTAATAGAATCTCCTGATTCACCATGTAATACACCCTTATTTCCTGTCAGGAAAGCAAACAGGGAATGGCGTATGGTCCAAGACTTACAAGCTGTAAATAATGCAGTTATACCCAGGGCACCATTGGTGCCAGATCCGCACACCTTACTGAATGATTTAAAATCTCAGCAAAAGTATTTTTCTGTGGTAGATATTAGTAATGCATTTTTCTCAATACCGATACACCCCGACAGCCAACATTGGTTTGCATTTACATTTCAGGGGAAATGGTATACATATACGATATTACCACAGGGATATTGTGAAAGTCCAACAATATTTGCACAAGAAATGGCAAGCAACCTGGCGGGATTTATCCCACCGAAAGGTAGTCAGATTTTACTTTATGTAGACGACATTCTGCTGGCAGCCCCCACCCAGCAAGAATGTAAAGAGGACACCATAGCATTATTACAGTTTCTAGCTATTCAAGGACACAAAGTAAACAAAAACAAACTACAACTTTGGAGAAAACAAGTTAAGTACTTGGGATATGTAATATCCAAAGAAGGTAGAATATTAGATGAAGATAGGAAAACAGCAATATTACAAGCACCTAGACCAACTACCAAGAAGGAAATGATGTCCTTCCTGGGAACTACTAACTTTTGTCGGAGTTGGATACCAAATTATGCTTTGGAATCTGCTCCACTGGCCAATTTAATATTCAAAAAGCTGATGGCAGCACAGGATTTATTACAATGGACACCAGAAGCAGAAGCAGCTTTCTACAAGCTGAAACAACTGATAGCATCATCCTTAGTTTTAGGATTACCAAACTATCATAAGCAATTTTTTCAAACTGTAGACTGTAAGCAGGGTTATATGACATCAGTATTGACACAGCAGCATGGGGACAAGCAACGCCCCATAGCTTACTATTCATCACAGTTAGACCCAGTGGTGCAGTCTCTGCCCCACTGTGTACAAGCAGTAGTTGCAGCTGCAATGGCAGTGCAGGCTTCGGCCTCAGTAGTGTTATTCCACCCAATCATATTGAGAGTGCCTCATGCAGTCGCAATTATTTTACTGCAAGAAAAAGTAGCATATCTTTCTCCTCCTAGACATCTTTCCTGTATGACTATACTGTTGAGCCAACCTCATATCACAATTGAATGATGCACAACTTTGAATCCGTCAACCTTGCTCCCAACCCCTGCAGATGGCAAACCGCACTACTGCCTGCAGGAGATTGAGCAAAAAACAATACCTAGAAAAGAACTTACAGATGTTCCCTTGGATGATGCCGAGGTGACATACTATGTGGACGGCTCGTGCAGGAGGGGTCCTACAGGACAGAACCTAGTGGGGTATACAGTCGTTTCTGATACTGAAACTTTAGAAGCAAAACCTTTACCACACAATTTATCTGCACAAGCAGCAGAATTGATTGCCTTAACAAGGGCATGTACCTTAGCAAAAGGTAAGAAAGTGAATATTTATACTGACAGTCAGTATGCTTTTTCTACTGTACATGTTTTTGCGCAGCAGTGGAAAAATAGAGGAATGATAACATCTACTGGTAAACCAATTAATCATGCTCAATTCATTTTAGATTTGTTAGACTCTATGCAGTTACCTCAAAAAGTAGCTATTTGCAAATGCATAGCTCATACTAAGCAACAGGACAGGATTTCAAAAGGTAATGCGTGGGCTGATACAGCTGCGAAACAGGCAGCTTCAGCCTCAGAAGCTTTTCTTTTGAATGAGGAATTACAACCCTCTGAAATTTTAGATTTAGAAATGTTAAAAACAATGCAGACACTTACTACAAATGTAGAAAAACAGAAGTGGATAAAACGAGGAGCAATCCTTGAAAAGGGACTGTACATCTCCAAGGAAAAGAAACCAGTTTTGCCATCTAACTTGTTTAGATATGCAGCTTTGTTGAGCCATGGGCAGAGCCATGTCTCAACAGGGGGGATGGTACAGTTAGTGAATCAAGTGTTTACAACCTATGGATTTACAAATTACACAAAAGATTTTTGTGCAGCATGCCATGTTTGTAACAAGCATCATGCACAAGGGGCATTGAAGCCTAAGCAAGGGAGTTTCCCTACGCCACTGTATCCGTTTCATACTATTTGTATGGATTTCATAGAACTGAATAAATGCGAGAATAAAAAGTATTGCCTTATCATTATAGATATGTTTTCCAAATGGGTGGAAGCTTTTCTAACTAAAAATCCAGATGCAGCTACTGTTGCAAAGGTCCTTGTTAAAGAAATTATACCCAGATTTGGTATACCGGAAAAGATTTACAGTGATAACGGTACACATTTCGTGAACCAAACAGTACAGCAACTTAGTCGTTATTTTGGAATATCGTTAAAAAATCACTGTGCTTACCACCCCCAATCTGCAGGGTTAGTAGAGAGGCATAATGGGGTGTTGACGAGTAAGCTTAGGAAGTTGATGAGCGAGACACAAAAGAACTGGCTGCACTGTTTGCCTTTAGCACTGTTGAGCATGAACTGTTCCAAATGCAAAGGGATTGACTCCTTTTAAAACTTTGTTTGGGAGGGCATAGTATACACCTCAGTGGAAACCTCTCATGTCTGCAGAGCAAGAGGCTGACAGTTCACTTGCAGGGTATATGAGATGATTTTTTAATAACAAACTTTTGCAGTTAAATTCTGTTTCAGATAAAGAGCAACCGAAATCGGAAGCACCAGTAGCCCCAGGCACCTGGGTCTGGGTGAAGATTGTGAAGCGAAAGAACTGGAGTTCTCTGAAGTGGGAAGGACTGTACCAGGTACTACTGTCGACACCCACTGCAGTCAAGATCGCTAAGCGAGCTTCCTAGATTCATTTGACGCACTGTAAACTGGTTAAGAACTTTGAATTGGACAAAAGCTTTGTTACTGTTGTACAACGAGAACATAATGGCCAGGTACAGAGTGAATAGAGACATTGAGCAACCTCAGAAAACTTGTATGATCATTTTAATAACTATGCTAATCACACTGTTCTTTTTGTTGTGGCCACTCCTTTTTCCTGCCACAAAAGTTGAACTGATTAAACGTAATGAACCAAACATAGACTGGCATCCGAACTTTAACACTTATCAGGCAATTACACGTGTGTATGCTAGACTTTTAATGTTTCAAACTGCTGGGTCTGCACGGCCATACCAACAGCATACGGGGGTTTATTGATGGCTGCTATCCCCCTAGGGGTCAATGAGACCTGGGAAAATCTGTTTTTTGACACAGTTGCTATTAAAGCACATGATAAGGTAACACTGTATTTGCCTGTAACACAAAAAGGAATTGTATGTTTTTACAAAAATGATACCATCCAAGTGGGATGGAGTAAGTGTAATGTCACCATATAGTATAAATGTTATAAAAAAAACAAATGATTTAGGTGGATCTTGTAGTACAGATTATGACTCATTTCTGAAATCTATGCATAAGACTCTTGATCAGGTACAACGTAATCCTGTACTTTTCAAACAGTTATCTGTAATAGATAGGAAAATGGTTCATACAGGGCAGTCATTTCGTAAAAAAGTAACAACTAAAGTAGAGGACTGTTATTTTATGTGTGGTAAAAATCATATAAATGGTTACCTGAGAATTGGTCTGGCAGTTGTTTTTTGGGGTACCTGGTCCCGGCCATCCGACACACTGCAGTTTTGCCTCAGGGAAATATTAGAAATACCCGAGATGTGACCAAAAAGACTGTTAAGAAACCTGAGAATCCAGTGGGACAGATCGAAGCGGGCTGGAAAGACCATCGTAATGTGGGAACCAAACTTGCGCACATGGACTTGAGTGATGCTGTCATATCCTGGGCAGGTATATTACCTGCATATGGTGCAGTTAAATCGATATGGGAGCTGCAAAAACTGTCAAAACTTCTCAAAGTAATGAGTAATGTGACTTTTTCTGCTCTTGAACTGATAACTGATGAAATGAATGCCATGAGAACTGTAGTACTCCAAAACTGAATGGCTCTTGACTTCACCCTAGCAGCGAGGGGTGGGACGTGTGCTTTAATCAAAGAAGAATGCTGTGCATTTATTCCTGATGATCAGTATGAGATTAACGATCATCTCAAGGTGATTCAGCAAGTGTCGGCCATGACCAAACCAGGCCCAAACCCTCTGACAGACTTTTTCCAGAATGTATTTGGGGGGGTGAGGTTCCATCCTAATGAATATATCGATTGCCATTGGGGTAGGATTACTCCTAATAAGGGTTTGTGTTTGTTGTGGAATCCCCTTCTTCTTGAAGAGCTGCTAGAATGTGAAACACTTTCATAAAAGTTTAAACTGAATGACTTTCTTAACTGCAAATCCTGGTTGGAAAAGGTTAGGAAAATAAGCAAATTGTTTATACTTTTTTGAAGATAGAATTAAAAAGTATTAACAGGCTGGAAATGTTAGAAAAATATATATTAATGTGTGTATGCTTAATGCCAATTAATAATCAAATGAATTAATATGCTTTTCATTCTATTTTTCATGCACTATGTTATATATAAATTGAGTTTCATATTAGACTGAAAAAGATGCTTTTTGAAAACTGCAATATGCTTTCTGAAACTTGCAAGATGCCCTCTGACCTAGTAACTGCTAGCACAGCAATATTCATGTTTATGCCTTTTGGAAATGTACTTGAGAAGCAGGTGCTTATCTGCTAGGTCAGGAATGAATGAATGAACAATACTATATTCTGTAAATGTAATAATTTTAAACAATAATCTGTTTGAAGTATGAGAACATGTGCAGCTGCAGTAGCTTAGAGATAAAGTGGACAAAGGAGTATTAGAGAAATGAACTGTTAGCATTGTGCTTGAATCAGCCATAATACCTTGAATGGTAACATAACATGTATCTAACTGGTAGTAATCAAGGCCATGTTGTTTTCCTCAGGAAGTTTCACATAAAAATGGATAAATCAGCAGAAATTCATGGAAATGCTGGTCAACAGATGATGATGAAAAAGGTGGTAATCTGTTACGTCAGCTTGATAGGCCAAGTCTAGTTAGAAAATGTATAAAAATGAAAGTATTTCCTGTTTCTAGTTAGACAAACTCTGTAATAGCACGTTTTTGTCTCCTTGCTGCAAGATTAAAGTGCCTTAATCTGAACCTACCGTGTTTTGATCATTTTTAAAGAATATTTTCCTTTGACATATATGTATATATATATATATATATATATATATATATATATATATATATATATGGATCTACTTTACAAGCTCTAAGTTTCAAAATTTTGAACTCCAAATGATCGAGACCATAACATTGAAGTTTTGAAACTTCGAAAATGTAATAAAAAAATAAAAACAAAAAAAAAATGTTTTACATTTTTGCAAGGGGACAAGCCCCTCTGTGTTCCCATGCCTCCTGCTAAATAAATATACCAACTCCAAGACTTCACTACAGTGAGAATAACAGTAAATTTCCTGTTCTGTGTTGTACGGCAATCTCCATTCAAATTGTTCGAAGGTTCAAAACTTCAATCTTTTTGTCTTGAGCATTTGCAGTTCAAAGTTTTGAAACTTTGAGCTTGTAAAGGGACTCAATATACATATATATATATATATAGATATATATATATATATATACATATATATATATATATAGATAGGTTTATAGGTCAGTACTAAGCTATCGGTCCTAGAGCCTATACAAGCCTAGCCATAACAATTCTCTGGCTATTTATTTCCACAATATTTACTTCCCTGGACCCCTGTCTAGCAGGGCGATATATATATATATATATATATATATATATATATATATATATATATATATATATACACACACACACACAGAAGGGCCTCACTGAGACAGATGCCTGGTGTCAGAGTGTCAGAGCCATGGCCTCAAGCTCAATGCCAAAAAGTGCAGTGTCATCCCCTTTGGTAAAAACTCTGTACCCATGAACTACCACATAGGCAGCAATCTACTTAACACCGAATGCGTGATAAGAGACCTTGGTACCCAGGTGGACAGTAGTCTCTCCTTTGATAGTCATATCACCACAGTTGTCAGGAAGTCCTTCTACGTGGCACACCTCATCATAAAAGGGCTCTCTTTCGGGAAAAATGAGGTCATTGTTCCCCTCTACTCGTCACTCATTATAGAGTACAACGCCCCTTTTGGAATGTACCTCACAAGACATCTGCAGCAGCTGGAAAGGCCACAGAAGTACCTCACAAAGATGATTACTGGCCTCAAACAAATGCCCTACACTGACCGCCTCAAAAATCTCCAGCCTTACTCCATAGCATATCGCCTACTCCAAGATGATCTCTGCCTAACATATAAAGCTATGTCAAACCCAGAGCTGTTGGACATGCTACACCTAAAGAAATCCCAATCCCTCTGAGCTACATGCTTTAGGGACCTAAACCTGTCACCACAATAAACAGGACATGCTGGAGGGATAGATTCCTGTCCCAGAGACTTCCTATACACTGGAACAAGCTACCCATCTATGTCAAGCAAAGTTCTCCATTAGCACTCTTAAAGAAAAATCTTGATGAGTGGATGGGAAATAGGAAATACACCCCGGGGATCACTTCTGTGTCTCTGCTCAACAGTGGCACAGGAAAATAACTTTCTTGGGTGGCGTAAGCTAGTCCAGTCTTGGGTGAAGAGAGCTTTGCTTCCAGTTTGGCTATATAAGTGCATCTCTCACAGGTTGTAGTGTTTGGTGGTAGGAGGAGAGAGTTGTCTGAGTACATGAGGCAATTGCTACATTGCCGCAAGATGCCCAGATTCATCAGTTAAGCCAGGAGAAAACACCGGGAGCTGACCCTTAGACATGCCATTGCCTGGATAGGTGCTCATTTATTAAGTACTAAAAACTGTTTTCCTCTGGACAAGTGAGGAAAGTTGAGTGCTGTAGTAATTTGTAGCTTATTTAGTGTTTACGAGTTCTGAACAAGTGCTGAGCTCAAAGAAACAGATATGAGTGCTAAAACTAAAAAAACTGGCTAGTTCTAAGGGAAAATTTGAAGAGCAGGAATAGTTTAACCCTAGCTAAGCGGCGATGCATAAAGTGTATTTTTTTTTAGATATATATAACAGCAGCAAATGAGCAAACTGATTTAAACAAATTAACCAATAAAAAGCTAAAAACTGAGCCCCGTTCCAGTCAGTCTTCGATCAGAAAAGTTCTAACTGCACACTCCTGCCACTAGGGTGCAGGGGAACCTTCTCCAAAAAAAGATGGTCTGGATTACTGCTCAGGTTATACAAACTAAGCTAGATTCAGCAGGTCTGAATTTAGTCTATGCTACAGCAAACAAGGCATACCAATTTCAGAAAGTTGTTGTGTCATTCGGCTTTTCCTGGTTAGGGGTCGCCACAGCAGAACTCCGGTCCGCTAATGATTGGGAGTTGATTTTTACATGCCGAGTTACCAGCCCTGATGCACAACCTTCAATGAAGGTACGCCCATTCACGCATGTCTCCACGCAGAAGACGCTCTAGCTGAGAATCGAACCAGACAGCATCTTACTGTGACGCGACAATGCTACCGCAGCAGCACCACCGTGGGTTTCAGAAAGAAACAGCTGAAATAAGGAGGCACAATAAGCCTTTAACCAGAAACTCCCAGCTCAGAAGGGCAGAATCTACTCTCTCCTCCCACAAGAATGCAGTCCACACCTTCTTAATGTAAAATAACTGCCCTGAAGCCCAAGTGCTTAAACCAGAACTAATACACTCTTAGAATAACAGACACTAAGCCTTCAGTCAGCCACTCCCAACTTAGAAGGATGTAAGCTACCTGTCCTGCTACAACAGTGCAGATTGCAAACCTTCTTAATGTAAAACAACTGGTCAGAAGCCCAAGTGCTTCAACCAAAGGCTTAGAATAACAGTTGCAATTTAATCAGGCTACTAACAAGCAGTAATAAATGCAGCAGAATAAATGCAATAAAGTAGGAAGAAACACAAATACAGTAAAAGCAGATGAATAAAGTGCAATTTGTTATATAATAATAGAAAATGAGCAAACTGAATTAAACAAATTACCCAATTAGCCAGTACAAAAGCTCAAACCTGAGCCCTGTTTCCAGCAGTCTTCAATCAGACAAGTTCTAATTGCACACTCCTAGTGTAGTCTTCCAACATCGGTTGTCCAGCATCTGTAATTTTATTTTTATTTCTATTCCAGATTAGTATAAAACATAGTATGTATATATATATATATATATATATATATATATATATATATATATATATGGGTCTAGGTTACAACGTCGACAGATGAGAAGACTGACAGCGAAATCACAGACGCGAGAAGATCGACGGATGAAAACACCGACGCGGAGAACACCGAGATGGGGAAAGGATGTGTAAGTATGCGGTAGTGACGAACGTTAGGGTGCGAGTAAGGTAAGTGTGCGATGTTAGCGGTCTGTAGGGGTAGGGGTGGGTTAAGTGAGTTAGGGTTAGGGCGAGTTAGGTAAGGTGCAGTAGTGAATGTTTTGGGTTAGGGCGGTTAAGTGAGTTAGGGTTAGGGCGAGTTAGGTAAGGGTGCAGTAGTGAATGTTTTGGGTTAGGGTGGGTTAAGTGAGTTAGGGTTAGCGGGTTAGGTAAGGGTGCAGTAGTAAATTTGTTTGGGTTAGGGCGGGTTAAGTGAGTTAGGGTCAGGAGCGGGTTAGGTTAGTGTGCAATAGTGACAGACCTTAGGGTTAGGGTTTCGTTAGGGTAGTGGATAGTTGTGTATGTAAGGTTTAGTGTTTGTTTGTTAGGATTTAGGTGTGCTTGTGTTGTGTGTGTGGTTTTTGGTCAGGGAATTTGTTTTGTTTATTGGTTGTTGTGATGATGTTTTGAGTGTGTGTGGTGTCGTGTTTGTGAGCTGTTGATGATGTGGTGTCGGTGATGTCGTTGTCGATGTTGTGTGCTGTCGGTGTTATAACCTAGAACCATATATATATATATATATATATATATATATATATATATATATATGTGTGTATTCTTTGACTTTGTGAACTATTTTCTTTCCATTTCCTTATCATTCACAAATTCCCTATGTGATGATAGGATGTACTGCTAGCCATGCCAGGAGAATTGGGGCAGTGGATGTGTAATATATGCTAGCACAGCTGTAATTTTGTAAAGAATCATATGTCATTTGTATATCAAACTGATTTGTACAGATGCTTGTGCTGGAAATGTACTTGTGAAGCTGCTTGTGTTAAAAATGTATCAACAGTGTGCCCTGCTGGAAAGCAAAGAAATATACATGTATCATTGTAACCAAATTAAATTTATATGTTTTGACAGAGGATACTGGAAGAGAAGAGGTTAATCTCAAACTTCAAAAATAGTAAGAAAATTGAAGTACTGGACCTAGGCCATAAAGATGTTATCTCACAGGATTGAATGAAGCCACTGACATGATGTTTGTAAGAAATATGGCTTAGTAGCTCTGTAGGAGGAGGAGTAGAAGTGTTCAAATGATTTTATGACTTCCAGGAGCAGCAGTGGATCAGAGCAAAGCTCTATATGTGTGTATGGTAACAAATAGGTGTTAAATCCTGACAGCTGTATGTGATGTCATTCTGTACAGAAATATTTTAATATTGGAGAAGACTGAAGTCTTAGAAGAGGTCTGTTCATGGAACCTGACAAAGGAGGAAGACCACTCATCTACTTCTTTTTGCCTTGCTCTAGTAAGTGACTAGGGATTGTGATTCTCTAAATCAGTTAGGAAAATATAGTGAGAATAGTTAAGTATTGTTTTTCTTAATGTGTGAATCTTTCCAGCTGTGTTATTTTTAATATTTCCTCTGGTGTTTATTGTAAATAGATATTTAGTACTTTCATGTTCTTTTTTATTTATTATTAAATATATTTAAACTTCTCATTGTGGTTGGTCCTTTCAGAAACATATTTAAGTTTTGAGAGTATTTTCATATATTTATTTGGTGATAATTCTGGCCACTCCTGAAAGCCTTGCTGTTTGATCAACATTACCATTTGTATTGATATTAACTTCACTCAGTATAATGAGCCTTATAGTAACTGACTGTTGGCAGTGAATTCTACCTTATAGTCTGGGTAAAGTTAGTAGAGCAGGTAATCTGTGCCAGCCTTTCCCAGGTGTGTGTGTGTGTGTGTGTGTGTGTGTGTGTGTGTGTGTGTGTGTGTGTGTGTGTGTGTGTGTGTGTGTGTGTGTGTGTGTGTGTGTGTGTGTGTGTGTGTGTGTGTGTGTGTGTGTATGAAAATTAAATCTCAAGAGTGTGTGTGTCAGCTACAGGGAGCACTGGTTTCACAGAAAGGGTGATGAACACAGCTGTCCCAGCAGAGATCCTTATTGGAGATCTCGGGAGAGACAGATATAGAGAAATCCAGACCTCGTGCTGACTCTGTTCCCTGTGTGCTCTTAAAGGAAATTGTGCTTGATGCAGAGATGTTTGCATCTGGAAATGCTGAGTGTATCCATTTATATTCCAAGTGAACACCGCTCTCCAGTGTCAGTGGTGAGGATTCAGGCTCCTTGATTACTGGCCCAGAGTGTGGACATCACACCTTCATTTCTTCATTTCTAATGACACTATTTATTCTTCTAACTTGGGTTTACTCTTCTTGGTTTAGCTCTTTCAGTTCCTCTTTCTTACCTTTCATGGTTTTAATGTAATGGCTTTTGTTAAGCATATTGGCCCACTGCCCCCTTCTCTCTCTGTTTCTTTCCATGCTGCATTTTAGTAGCTCTTTTAATTGAGATATTTCCTGAATTTCATCCTCTTTTACTCTCTACTTCACTTGAAGTAGTCTAGAACTCTAAACCTCAAAATGCATTCACTCGAGGCACTCCTTAAAATGGAGAACATCGACGTCTGTGCAGTGACAGAGACCTGGTCCAAGGTTCCAGAGAGCACCCCTGCATTACCAGGCTATAATTCATACCACACCTTTCGACCACCTAACCTGGACTGAAACACTAAAGGTGGAGGTGTGTCCATATTCATTAAGGATATCCACACCTCCAGGCTAGTTGCTCAGCATAATGCATCCAAAATTATCCAAGTGCAACTAACTCTGGGCAAGACCGCAATCCAAATTGTAACTTGCTACAGATCCCCCACCCTGCCTCAGGGTTCCCACTCCTCATTACTTGATACACAGGAAAATATCAGGGTACAACCCAACACCCTAATAATGGGTGATTTAAACTACCTCACCATTAACTGGGAAAATTAATCATGTACCAGCTCTTCTGTTCAACGTTTTATGGAATTCATCAATTCCAACACTTTGGATCAACTTATTCACATCCCCACCAGGGGCAGCAATATCCTAGACCTGGTCATTACCAACATGGGCAACCGGTGTTCCACACCAGAGGTCAATTCCTCGTTGGTCAGATCTGATCACAAGCTAATCAGTCTAGACATCCACATCCTACCCCCACCCCCATTAGGGAAACCACCGTAAAGAATTTCTCCAAAGCCAACTTCACGCTTCTTATACAGAAGTGGCAAACTTCACAACACCCATGCAGATGGACAATAGAGGTACGACTGCTGAATCCAACACAAATGCACTTTATAAGCACTTACACAAGTTCATGGATCGTGCTTTCCCTAACAGAACCAAGGTGCTATCCTCCAAAAAAAGGAAGCCAATCTGGTGGTCCCCTGCTATAAACAAACTCTATAACAGAAGAAATAAACGGTTACAATAAAGAGTAAAATCCCATGACTGGAAGAACTCTCTGGTCAGCCTCAATAAGAAACTGAGATCCCTCATAAAATCTTCCAAAGCTAGTTATGAAAACAAAATTGCCACTGATTCTAAAGACAACCACAAAGCATTCTATAGCTATACCAAGAATCTCAATGGCAACACTCAGATCTGCTCTGAGTTACAGCACAATGGCACTAAATATACAGAAACAACTGATATTGCCAAACATCCTGGCAGATAGATTCAGTGCTAACTTTACCGCCCCCCACCCCCTAAAGGGCACATCTCTATACCAGAAGAATGCAAAGTTCCTGTAATCACGACTGCACAGGTAAAAAACACACTCTCCAAAGCCAAGAACACAGCATCCATGGGACCTGACAATATCCCAGGCTGCGTTCTACATGAACTACAGAATGAACAGGCACCCCACCTAAGCACCATGTTCAATCATAGCCTCACCTCAGGCTTTGTGCCCACTGAATAGCGCACAGCGATGGTTATCCCACTCCACAAAGGGGGAGCCACCATGGACCCTGGGAACTACTGCCCCATTAGCCTAACGAGCCTGGTCTGCAAGGCCAGGGAACGTATCATCATGGAACTTATAAACAAAGACATTGGTAATCTCCAAACTCTGGACCCCACCCAGTTCAGGTTTGTAAAAGGCAGATCATGTCTTCAAAACCTGATTGACTTTGATCACCCCCCATTAGGGAAACCACTGTAAAAAATTTCTCCAAAGCCAACTTCATGCTTCTTAAGACAGAAGTGGCAAACTTCACGACACCCATGCAGATGGACAATAGAGATATGACTGCTGAATCCTACACAAATGCACTTTATAAGCAACTACACAAGTGTGTGGATTGTGCTATCCCTAACAGAACCAAGATGCTATCCTCCAAAAAAAAAGGAAGCCAATCTGGTGGTCCACTGCCATAAACAAACTCTACAACAGAAGACAGAAACTGTTGCAAAAAAGACTAAAATTCCATGGTTGGAGGAACTCCCTGGTCAGCCTCAGTAAAAATGGAGATCCCTCATAAAATCCTCCAAAACTAGTTATGAAAACAAAATTGTCACTGATTCTAAAGACAACCACAAAGCATTCTATAGCTATGCCAAGAATCTCAATGGCAACACTCAGATCTGCTCTGAGTTACAGCACAATCGCACTAAATATACAGAACCAACTGATACTGCCAACATCCTGGCAGATAGGTTCAGTGCTAACTTTATCCCCCACCCCTTAAAGGACCCATCTCTATACCAGAAGAATGCAAAGTTCCTGTAATCACGACTGCACAGGTAAAAAACACACTCTCCAAAGCCAAGAACACAGCATCCATGGGACCTGACAACATCCCAGGCTGCGTTTTATATGAACTACAGAATGAACTGGCACCCCACCTAAGCACCATGTTCAACCATAGCCTCACCTCAGGCTTTGTGCCCACTGAATAGCACACAGCGATGGTTATCCCACTCCACAAAGGGGAAGCCACCATGGACCCTGGGAACTACTGCCCCATTAGCCTAATGAGCCTGGCCTGCAAGGCCAGGGAACGCATCATCATGGACCTTATATACAAAGACATTGGTAATCTCCAAACTCTGGACCCCACCCAGTTCAGGTTTGTAAAAGACAGATCATGTCTCCTAAACCTGATTGACTTCTTTGAAGCAGTCACCAAAGCCGTAGACGAGAATAAGGTGATTCACACAGCCTATCTAGATCTCGCCAAGGCTTTTGACACCATTCTCCACACTGGAATTATAGATAAACTCACTAAACTATGTATACATCCCTATGTCACAATATGGGTTGTCAACTGGCTCACTGAAAGAACCCACACTGTATAAGTAGCAGACTCCAGATCTGACTTCAGACCAGTGACAAGTGGAATACCACAGGGTTCAGTCCTGGGTCCTCTCCTGTTTGGTATCTACTTTTCTGAAGTACAGGCTAACACAGAAGGTCTTTGGCTAATGAAGTTCGCAGATGACTGCAAACTAGGAGCCATAACTGAAACTCCTACCGATGCGGACATCCTACAAAAGGGCCTCACTGAGACAGATGCCTGGTGTCAAAGCCATGGCCTCAAGCTCAATGCCAAAAAGTGCATTGTCATCCCCTTTGGTAAAAACTCTGTACCCATGAGCTACCACATAGGTGGTAGTGTACTTAACACCAAAAGTTTGATAAGAGACCTTGGGACACAGGTGGACAGTATTCTCTCCTTTAATAATCACATCGCCACAGTAGTCAGGAAATCCTTCTACATGGTACACCTCATCACAAAAGGTTTCTCATCCAGGAAAAAAGAGGTCCTTGTTCCCCTGTACTCGTCACTCATTAGACCCATTATAGAGTACAATGCCCCTTTTGGTATGTACCTCACAAGACATATACAACAACTGAAAAGGCTGCAGAAATAGCTCACAAAGAGGATTACTGGCCTCAAACAGATGCCCTACACAGACCATCTCAAAAAACTCCAGCTTTACTCCATCGCTTATTGTCTACTCAGAGGTGATCTCTGCCTAACATAGAAAGCTATGTCAAACCCAGAGCTGTTGGACATGCTCCACTTAAAGAAATCCCAATCCCTGTGAGCTACACGCTCTAGGGACCTAGACCTTGTCACCACAATAAAAAGAACATGCTGGAGGGATAGATTCCTGTTCCAGAGACTTCCCATACTCTGGAACAAACTACCTGTCTATATCAAACAAAGCTCCTCATTAGCACTCTTCAAAAAAATCTTGATGATTGGATGGGAAATAGGAAATTCACCCCGGGGATCACCTCTGTGGCTCTGCTTGACAGGGGCACAGGAAAATAAGTTTCTAGTGTGGCGAAAGCCAGAGTACCTTTTTGGCTTGGCTTGTTTAGGCCATAGGGCCAATAGCCTAGTACCTACATATGAACCTATGAACCTATTATGAGATGATTTGCTATACAATTCTGCAGAGGGGAAACTTTAGAAAGAACATATTTGTTTATTTAGGAATGGAACATGTATGATAAAAAGGCTGGTATAATATCTAATACTCTATATGGTGTTAGTGTTGATGCCATGAGATGGCTTGGTCTATACAAGATCAACTGATTTCAAATTTGGTTGAGTTAAGCAGTTTAGCCCTAGATCTTGTGATGTTGTGTATAAAAAACATGGGATGCAGTCATGCATTTCAGTGGAAGATAGCCACCTTGAAGGTTTTTTCTTACTGTAGTGAGGTTGGTTTTAAGGTACCAAGAAGAATGTAATCCACATAATGGATAATGTCTGTCATTTTCTATAATTTTAGACCTTTGTGCCCACTGAATAGCGCACAGCGATGGTTATCCCACTCCACAAAGGGGGAGCCACCATGGACCCTGGGAACTACTGCCCCATAAGCCTAACGAGCCTGGTCTGCAAGGCCAGGGAACGTACTCATTCATGGGGGAGACCCACCAATATGCATATTTGTTTTATTTTTATTTTATTTTATATTTGTTAACAAGGTAAACACATTAGTCCAGTGATACATTCCAGGCACAATCCCAGTCAAATGGCATAACAATCACAAACAACTAAACTTATAATAACACTCTCACAACATTTAAAGCAAAAGTAATATATATATATTTATTGACAAAACCACCTTGTTGCTTCTTTAGACATAGCTTAACAAAAGTTCATTTTTACATTTTTGGACTAGATTAATATATCGGAGTGTCTTGTGACAGTATGTATGGTGGGACATATAGGAAAAAGAATAATAATTCATTATTGCAATAAATTCTAACAGTGAACCATCTTTGAATCGAAATAAACATCTGTGAATTCATATTCACTTGCAAGGTATGGATGAATGATTACTGCATAAATATAACCACTATCTAGTAATATCAGAGAAAGTAGTAAACTTAAGTGTATCTAATTTCATTGCGATATTAAGGGTGTAGATTTCCTCTGATTTGTTGGTAGTATTAGCTAAGTCAAATCTTAGAGCTTAGAGAAGAGATAAGAAAAGATAAAATATGGACCTGATCAGAGGAAGAGAATAATAAAAATATTTTTGTACTGTGAAGAAACAGAGATAGTAGGTGATATTTGGTGGTAAAATGCTTGTTTAGAAGGGAATATTGATATAGGTATGTCTACTTTATCTGACTGCCTGCATATGGACATATTTACATTACACTTTTTTATTCCATTGTGACTTGATAATGATATAATTAGAGGCTCATATTTTAAGTAGGGAGATGTGATTTATCCTTAGTAGATATCTTGATGTGTCAAAACAGGTAGATTGGCATTTTGGGGTTTATTTTTCATGAGATTTCTAAAGGTAAAAAAGTTATTTGAGTGTCTAATATTATGTTGGTTGTGGTTCCAGGAAATGAGAGAACTTACTCGAAAACATGTCCAGCTATTGTCACAGTAGATGGGAGGTTGACCAAAAGGATGTCATCAAAATTTCTCAGCAGTTATGATCTACTTCTAAATCACAGTAGTTTATTTAAATGTAGATAACAGTTACCATATACTAGTCTAAATGTAAGTTTACTCAGGGTAAGAACTGTACTAACTGATGTGAGTCAGTTTGACTTATTGATTGATAAGTAGTGATAAGTAGTCATAATGATTATTACTAATGCAATTTATACATCTCAGGATTATATTTTCAGTTTATATCAAGAGACTGGAGTGTAATAATAGGAAGACAGTGTTCAATCCTGGGCATCTAGATATTTATGGCAATGGCATGTCAAGTTTCATTTGTTAGCAAATATAAAAGTTTGTAAGTGGATCTAAGCTGGGGAGAACACATTGCATGACCACATCATACTGTAAGGAAGGAAAGTTAGACTGCTTAAGTGTAATGCCTAGGTTTTTTTGCTGAGTAACAAAAAGGACTGGATGACCTTCTGAAACAGTTATCTTTAATTATTCAGTTTGTGCTTACACCTAGCTGCATAACTGGATATACTGATATTAAAGCATAGTTTATTTATTTTTTATTTATTTTTATTTTGTTTTTGTTTACTGGGTTTGTCTGACTGAGTTTAGTAAAAAAGCAAGTTTTCGCTTGAAGCCAGGGGAGAAAAGCTCCAACATATTACACACATTCATAAACAGACATTTGCGTTAAATAATGTATTATTAACAATTACACATACAATTGCTAATTAGACTACATACATATGAAATAAGAGGCAAGTATTATAGTATAAATGATACTTATGCATTAACAGATACTGAACATTGAGCATCTGAAAAGGTGTATTAAAGGTTTGTCAGAAAGATAATAGATCATGTCATGATCATAGTGGTTAGAAATTCAAAACTACGTAAGGCAGAAAATGTTGATAATGGAGTTAAGCGGTGGGGTGTAAAGCAGGTTAAGAGACAATTATGTATAGCTATATCGATCTAAGATATATATATATATATATATATATATATATATATATATATATATATATATATTTATGGATCTACTTCTAAATACTGTATTTCCAAAATATCAAAGACCAGAATAACGACACGAGAATCACATAACTGAAAATCCTGAACCGCATAAGTACACTTGCCCAACATAACATTAAAACACACCATACTATCTGAAACCCACCTAGGTGGGGGGATATGTCCTCCACAACCCGCCCCAATTATATATACCAACTCCAGGATTGCACTACAGTGGAGAAAGGGCATAATTCCCCATGTTAGTCAAATGTTTACTTGACCAGGGAATACTTACATGTTTCGGGATTTTACACACACACACACACACACACACACACATATATATATATATATATATATATATATATATATATATATATGACTATAATTAGTTTATATCAGAAATATAAAGATGGCATGAGCAGTGTCAAAACTATGTATATAGCTGTGAGATGCTAATAAAAATATCTGGGTATTGATAAAGACTGGTTGTGGAGCATAGGATTCTGAATGAAGAGAAATGGTTTGACAATATGGCAAGCTGAAGGTAGCAGTGGTATTTATCCTGGAGATGTACAGGAGAAGATCTATTGATTTGATATGTGAAGTTTTAGTTGTGTTTTAAATTATTTTACATACCTAAGAGACTTCAGTGGTAGAGGGATGTGTTTCCAAAGGTATAGGTTCATAGGTTCATAGGTTCATACTAGGCTATCTGCCCTAGGGCATTTATAAGCCTAGCCAGAATGTGTTTGGCTTTCGCCACCCATTTTAAATTTATTTTGCTATGCCCTTTTTCGAGGTTAGTATACTGTGCCTCTGTCTAACAGTGACACAGAAGTGATACCCGGGGTAAACCTACGATCTCCCATCCACTCATCAAGATTCCTCTTGAAGAGAGTCAGTGAGGGACTCTGCCTAACCTGGACTGGGATTTTATTCCAGAGTGAAGGGAGCCTCTGGGTTATGAATCTGTCCCTCCAGCATGTCCTATTTATTTCAGTGCTGAGGTTCAAGTCTCTCGAGCGCGTAGCTCGATGAAATTTGGATTTTCTGAGGTGCAGCATGTCCATTAATTCCGGGTTGGACATGGCTTTATACGTCAGGCACAGATCACCTCTGAACAGGCGGTATGCCACAGAGTAGAGCTGGAGTTTCTTTAACCGGGCAGCATATGGCATCTGTTTGAGCCCTTTGATCCTCTTGGTGAGGTACTTTTGGGGTCTTTCCAGTTGCTGCAGGTGTCTGGTAAGGTACATCCCAAAAGGGGCATTGTACTCAATTATGGGCCTGATGAGGGATGAGTAAAGAGGCACGATGACCTCCCCTGATCTAGATGTGAATCCCTTCATGATTAGGTGGGCTATATAAAATGTTTTTCTAACCACTTTGGCCACGTGGTTGTCAAATGAGAGATTGCTATCAACTTGGGTCCCCAGGTCCCTAATTACTTCTTCTGTACTTAATGGATTACCACCTATGTGGTAATTTGTGGGCACTTTGTTTTTGCCAAAGGGGATGACTATACACTTTTGGCATTTAGCTTGAGGCCATGGCTCTGGCACCAGTTGGCTGTTTCTATGAGGCCCTTTTGGAGGATGCTTGTGTCAGCTGGAGAGTCGATTATGGTGCCCAGTTTGCAGTCATCTGCGAACTTGGTCAGCCACAGTCCTTCCATGTTGGCCTGTACCTCCGAGAAATATATACTGAACAAGAGAGGTCCCAGGACTGAGCCTTGTGGGACACCACTTGTAACTGGTTTGGAGTCTGACATGGCTCCCGCAATTCTAACCATGTGGGTTCTGTCCTTGAGCCAGTTTGCAACCCATCTAGTGACATAGGGTTTATATTTAAGCTGGTGAGCTTATCTATAATGCCCGAGTGGGGTATTGTATCAAGGCTTTTGCGAGGTCCAGGTAGGCTGTGTGGACCACCTTCCCTCGCCAATGGCCTTGGTGACTGTTTCAAAGAAATCAACCAGGTTTAAGAGGCAGGATCTGCCCTTAACAAAGCCGAACTGGGTAGGATCCAGTGTCTGTAGGTCCCCAATATCTTTATTTATGAGGTCCATGATGATCCTTTCCATAGCTTTGCAGACCAAGCTAGTCAGGCTTATGGGGCGATAGTTTCCAGGATCCGTTGAGGCACCACCTTTATGGAGAGGGACCACTGTTGCTGTACGCCACTCTTTGGGCACATATCCTGTAGTAAGGCTGAGACTGAACAGTAGTTTTATGTTTGGGTTTAGCTCTTCTTGGAGTTCATGTAGGACGCAGCCCAGGACACCGTCTGTTCCCATTGATGCTGTGTTTTTTGCTTTGGAGAGGGCGGCTCTTACCTGTGCATCTGAGATGTCAGGGGGCAGCACTCTGCTAGGATAGATATTTGCCCTTTTGGTGGGGAGGGGGGGGTGTTTGCGCTGAACCTGTCAGCTAGGATGTTGGCAATGTCTGTGGGTTCAGTGTATTTTTTGTCATCTTGGACTAATTCTGAGCATATCTAGGAATTACCACCCAGGTTCCTAACATAACTAAAGAAAGCCTTGTGATTATCCTTAGTGTCCTGTGCAATTTTTCTCTCAAAGCTGGCCTTAGACAATTTTATGAGTGCCCGTAGTTTTTTGCTAATACTGATCAGTGATGCCTTCCCTTTTTGGGATTTTGCTCTATCATTTAGTAGCTTCCTCCTTCTATTGTATAGTTTGTTTATGGCTGGGGTCCACCAGACAGGACGTCTGCCTTTGGAGGATTGGGTCTTGGTTTTATTTGGGATCGCATGATCCATGCATTCCTGAAGGTGTTCATAGAATGTGTTTATAAAGGCTACTGCGGTCTGGGCCGTATTTTTCACAGGCCTGGGGGCTTTGAAGGATTCCACCTTGGTTTTGAGGAGTGTGAAATTTGCTTTAGAGAAGTTTTTCACTGTGGTTTTCTGGGCAGGGGGTGGGGTTGGGATGTGAATATCCAGTGAGATAAGTTTATGGTCTGATCTTACCAGTGAGAGGGATACACTTCTGGTCTGGAGCATAGAGTCCCCATGTTGGTGATGATCAGGTCCAGTATGTTTTCCCCTCTTGTGGGAGTGGTAACAAGTTGTTCCATAGCATTTGAGTTTATAAATTCTAGGAACCTTTGGGCTAGGGTGTTGGAGCTAGAGTAATGCTCCCAGTCTATGTTTGGGTAGTTGAAGTCGCCCAATATAATGGTGTTTGGAGAGACCTTCATATTTTCCAGTGTTCTCAGAAAGGCCGAGTGGGGTTCCTGGGTTTGGGAGGGTGGTCTGTAGCAGGCTATAAACTGGAAGGCAGTTTTACCCACTGTTAGTTGCACATGGATACTCTCTGATGCTTCGTGCTTTGCCACCAACCTGGAGGTGTGGGTATCTTTGATGAATATCGATACTCCCCCTCCTTTTGTGGTTCGGTCCAAGTTTTGGGGCCGAAAAGCATGGTATGAGGTATAACCTGGTAGAGCTGGGGTGCTCTCAGGAGCCCTGAACCAGGTTTCTGTTACTGCACAGATATCGATGTTCTCCATGCTAAGGAGAGTTTCGAGTGTGTGCATCTTGAGGTTTAGACTTCTGGCGTTGAGTAGCATTACTCTTAGTTTCTTATCTCTTGTGATACCTATGGAGGTGGGTTTGTCTTTTGAGCCTTGCCTAAAAAAGGCACTATGGGGGTAGCAAGAGCTTTTGCCAATATCCGAAAGCCCAGGGGTGAAAGGTGCAAGCCGTCCCTAGCGAAGCATCGTGGCTTGTAGTGCATATCATCCCAAGCTGACAGGCATTGGATCCCCTTTGAATGACACCAGTACTTAAGCCAATTGTTGAAATTGATCATCTTGTCTTCATATTGTGGCATCATTCTTGGTGAGGGTAAGATGCTACTCAAGGTCAGGGTCATACCGGCCTGGGCTACATGCTCAGAGAGCTCCTTTATGTCTCTTTTCATGTAGTCCAGGGAGGTACGTCTCAGGTCATTCACACCAGCATGGACAATGACTGAGTCATATTTGTACTTGCCTTGGAGTGACTTGAGTGCTTGTGTTATGTGGCAGATCCTAGCGCCCGACAGGCTGCTCACCGTGACCCTCTCCTTGTTCAGCCTGGTGAGCGGGACGTCAGTGTGCCTGACGATAGAGTCACCTATTACAAGTGTATCAGGTGTGTTGTTTAGTCTTAAGGGCTGTGACTGTTCGGCACACTGGCTTGTGAGATATGTGTTGCATGTGTTTTGTTTTGGGGTAGCGGTTGCTTGGGTGTATGCTTTGGAGGTATCTGCTGCTTAGGCAGATCTTTATTTAGAGCCTCCAAGTATGTTTTTGTGTGATTATGTGTTTGGTTTGCTGTCGTGGTAGGTCTATGTGAGACTGGAATTGTAGTGAGTGTGGTTTCCTTCTCCTCCTGACTGGTTATGCCAGTACTGAGTTGAGAGAGCTTAGCCTCCAGTTTGGCTATATAGTTGCATCTCTCACATGTGTTGGAATTTGTTGGGAGGAGGAGAGGGTTGTCTGTGTACATGAGGCAGTTGTAACATTGCCTCAAGATTCCCAGATTCACCAGCTGGACCGGAGAGGAGATTGACAACTGACCTTTGGACATGCTAGAATAATATTGGGAATTCCTTAATAATTGAAAATAAGGGCCAGTAGGGAGTGAGGGTGTAGTGCTTTTAATTTTTAGTGCTGACTTATATAATTGCTTTAGCTACACCATTTGAATATAGAGAGTCACCCACAGCATTTGATGAATTGGTTATAGTGATTATTACTAATAATAGTGATTATTATTATTACTGGCTAATTACAGATGTTTTTAAAGTCATTTTGCAGACTCTTGTTTAATTTATTGGAAGTTGTGGCAACCCCAGTCATAACTATATTATTTGTACAGAGAAGGCAGTTTGTGTCAGCACATTCCAGGAAAGATTATTATGGAAGAGGGATAAGAGAAATGAATCTAAGACTGAACCTTTTGGTATTCCTTTCTATTTGATAGATGTGTTTGTTTACATGGAGTTGAATGTAATTATAATTTTTCTGATACCTGGATCATAGTGGTACACACTGAATTGGAGTGGTACACACTGGTTCATAGTGGTACACACTGAATCAGAGTGGTGCACACTGGATCATAGTGGTACACACTGAATCAGAATCGTGCACACTGGATCACAGTGGTACACACTGGATCATAGTGTGCTGTGGTACCTCTCTTACTGACTTCTATTATTAAGAATGTTACTATTACTGTTATAGTTAACAGCAAGTATGGCATTCCAAGTTGCATTTCTCTGTGATGCTGAGGTCGGCATAGTAGTCCATGGTATTAAAGGTCATTGACGCACCCCCTGTGACATGGTCCTCTTCTTTTTTAGCAGTGCATGACCTGTGAATTTTCTCAGTGCCCTTTTTATTCAGTGGGCTGCCTGGAAGCCATATTATTTGTCTAACAATACACCATGGAAATCAAAGAAGATTGTCATGTTGCAGCCCAAAAATGTGTTCAGTATCTTAGAGAATTGTGCAGGGCAGAGGACAGAGAATGTTCTACATTGGTTTGTTTCTGCGTTATGCCCATTGCTGTGGATAGGCAGAATTACGGATTCCCTTATACTGGATGGTGTGAAACCAGCGGTAATATTGGTTATAAGAATCTGAATGTATTAGCTTTTCTGTTGCTCTCAAGTTTGTCTGCAGTGTGTGATCAAAGGACAGGAAAATGAGCTGATTCTCTATACATGATGGCAACTCTTCTCATACAATAAATAAGGATAAAAGAGCAGTGAAATGCAAAGGCTATAAGGACATTAAGGCACCACTGGGATTTGATTCTTCAAGCAAACAGATGTGCTTCAACAAACCCTGATGACTGCTACACTGGTTTGTGACCTGTATTCTTAGTGATCATGTCATCCGCATGTGAATTGGCAAAGGATTTTTGCTATATAATGGTATGATATAGTAATTAAAGGAGAAGGATTAGTTACTATTAATGATGATTCTCGCCTGTGGAATAATCATATCTAGAATGATTTCAGAGGAAGTATTTCTTGAAGCAGATAGATAGGGAGCTGAGATGTCTGGAGTTATTCTGTTCTGCATATGTACTATTTATGCTTATTTCATTTTCTTTTAATTTTCCTTGTGTGCCAGGTTATGTATATTTTGGTCTGTATTTGCTCTATTTTCTTTGTTATTTAAGTAAAAGTTATTTATTTGCTTTTTATCTCTTCTGGCTGGTATTTATTTACTGTATCTGTGTGCTTGTTTGGTCATTTTGGTAATTTTTAATGTAATGTAGAAAGGAAGAAACTATATACTAGACTGCAGAAAGCTAGGCAAATTTGAATAAGGAAGTCACAGATACCAAATGAGATTATGATGTGTTTCATGGATTTTAGTCCTCTTGGTCTGGATTCTGTATCCACCACCTACAGAAGAACATGCAGAGACTCTGATTAGAATGGACTCATCTAGAGTGCTTTCAATAATTTGTGAAGAGTCATGCATCATGGTTATATTAGTTTGAAACAATGAATTAAGTCATAAGTCCACACTGATTTCAGTACCATTAGACATTCCAACTCATATAGTCTACAGTTTCAAAACACAAGTCCAAATCTCCACTGAATGTCACAAAAATGGACTAATGTTTTTATCTTGCTTTCTAGTGCAATGTGGCACTGCAAACTCATAAATTACTGTCTTCTGCTAAAGAATCTAATCTATCACAGAGTCGGCATAAATTCATCTGCTAGAAACTTCCTGGGTCATGTGGTGCAGATAAAGTTGATTCTGTGTTGAATCTGTCACAATTTCCTGGATTTCAAAGTAAGGTTAAAATTCATAACTATGCAGCCAGCTAAAATCAAGTTCTGTATATCTGATTCAGATTGATGAAGTCCTTCATCAGAGAGTTAAGTATCTGTGTTAAGCATGATACATGATCCAGACCTCCCAGGCATAGACCTTCCTCATTGTTTTCAGCACTGTAAGACACAACAAATTCTGCATGCAGTGATGGATGACTTAATTACTCTTCAAACTTCTTCTCAAGCCCCTCAAAATGATAACCAGCTTAAAAGCATTTTTCAAATCTATAGAAAGAAGACTGCATTTGCTGGTAAAGCGGGACCAATTCTTCTCAGCTGTTGCTCCTCCATCATGACTGATCTAGTATGACAAGATAGCAAGGATACGTATGATGGTAGTAGGGAATGGGATGAAAGAAAGATTTCCTAATGGCCTCTGACAAACACATAATTTGTGGTCTGCCAAGTTGTATGCTTGATAGTAGGGATTTATCATTTTTTCCTGTTGTATCATTCATACCATCAGATACACTCCTATGAAAAGCTTTCTGTCAGTCTAAGATGGTAACAGCTAACAAATAACTGCAGGTGGACAGGGATATTTTATCACTGCTCATTTCTTTAGGTCTCAGAAAGCAGGATACGTTAAAGCACACTGAATAACATCTCTGAAACAGACCACCTTCAGAGACTTGCTGTAGTTTAAACATAAATACAGTATATGTTTGATGGCCACTGTAAGGGACATTTTTTTTTGTGTAGCTCCCACTGTATTTCTTGTAAAAGTAATAGACTATAGTTTCCCATTACACCACAAGGTGGAGCTTCTTTTCAGTAATATAAAAGACAATTTCGAAAGTGAAATAAGGGACTGGAATACTAGCTGAAGGAGGGAAGACTGAAACATGTAGCTGAAGGGAAAAGGGCTTTGCAATATGACTGGATTTTCTTTTCTAGTGCTTTGGGACAGAGAATTGAAGTAGCAGATTGTGTCTGTCTCTGGCTGAAATCCTGGATGATGGTATTTTGTGGAATCAGGAGAGAAGTCTGAAACCAGTAGCTCCACACCTGCTATGATTCAACAAGAAAAGGAGTTCCCTTGGGCCTAGTACCGAGAAGCCATAGATGATTACCATAATTCTGGTAGGTGATTTTCTACTTTTCTCATCAGAGGAACCACGGCACCTCATCACTAGGGTATTCTCAGCTTAGTGGTGAGAGGCTCTGGCTGTCATTTTTATGTTTTTATAAGATTGTGGTCCCCCCTCCTAAATGCTTTGTGGATTACAAATAACTGGGATCCATATCAGCTCCAACTTGGGCCCCATCATGCCGGCAGCAAGACTGTAAATAGTCACTGGCCAGTGAACAAGGTATAATAGAGTGCTTTATAGCTGGTCTGTTTAGAATTGATCAAGGGGGTTGAGGGTGTTAGTACTGCTGAATGACATTGCATGTTCTCATATTTGTATTCTTGCATTATAAATCCTCATTGTTCAATGACATTGCATTTTGCTTGTGTTAGTACTGCTGTCTTCAAGAATTTTGCTGCTCAATGACATTGCATTTTCTCATATCTGTATTGTTGTATTATAACTCTTTTATTGCTTAATGAAATTGCATTTCCCCCGTGTTTGTATTCCTGCACTATAAAGCTTTACTGCTCATTGATATTGCCTTCTTTGTGCATGTTTGGATGTCAAGACTTTCTTCTGTTGAGTTCTGGGGAAGAGGGTGAATGTATGTTTTTATTGCATGCATATCTCACCTTGCTTTATTGCTAACTGATCCACTGTTGAAATAATTTGTTTATGGTTGTGCTACTGCCTTTTTAAACTAGATGTGTCATCTAGAATAAAATCTGTCCCTCTTGCCACCTTGGTGTGTTGGGCCTATAGGGTTGTCACCAGAGTCATGTAGGAAGGAACCCATATCTCTTCAGCTACACCTGCGGGTGCGCTACATTTGTTTTCAGTCTTATTTTTGTTTCTAACAACAGTACAACAAGAAACAGGAGGATATCACTGTGCTCCTTAATAATACAGGAATAGACCTGTTATTTAGGAAATGGAAGTTCTGCAAGTCAGGGGAGAGCAGAAGTTGAAAATCGATGAAGTATTTTTGTTTTTCTATTGTATATGACATAGTGACAGCTGAAATAAGACAACAATAAAGCTGTCCTCCACCTCAGTGACAATTCTGTTGACAACAGCTGCCTGCCTAAGTAGACGAATCTTAACTCACTCACATACAGTAGCCATAGGTCATTTGGATGACCATCCAAAACCTTTCTATTAAGACTAAGAAACACAGAATTATGGTAGTTAGTCCTATACCCCCCAGTGTGAAAGTTTCCAAACTGCTGCCACCTCTCTTCTACTTAATTTTGATTACAGAAAAATAGAGTACAATGTCTTGTCCTGTTCAAAGAGATGCCACGTAACTTTCAATTTTTGTTTGGTCTGCTACTTTTTGAAGGGGGGCAGTTTATATTCTTCTATACTTAGTCTACCATATCACCATCAAAAACAGTTATAGTTCTCCACACAAAACAGTCAGTATGGCTTTCCTCATACAGCAGATAATCCCATCATTCACTACTACTTAATTATTCGAAAGTTCTTTCCTAGGACTTTTGCCATCTTTTGCTGGTAATGTCTTCTCTACAGGATGCTTAGTACTATGGGCAACACTCCTACTTGGCACTTACCTGGCACATACCAGGCCAAAGCTGATAAACTAATCAAAATTAAAGAGCAAAGAAAGGGAAATAAGCAATAACATGCCACTGAATTGTGAAATATTGTGGCAGGGGCTATTGTCCTCTGATCTACTCCACGGCCCATGACAACTAAAATATCTATATAGAAAATATTTGATGGTTAAAACAGGCATACTGTCACTGATGCTAATAAACAAATAAGAGTATAAAAAAAACAAGCAAATATAATAAATAACACAGCTTGGCCTCAAGATTATGCAGGAAATATGCACTTCTGCCATAGATATTGGACTCACCATCCACACACACAATAATAGGCTTCATACTGAACACCTCAGGAAGCAAAATTGTTGTTTCACATACCCCTTTCTTATTCCCTTCTCTGGATTTGAGTAACTTTTAGTGTACATTTAGACACAGCAACTTTTATATTCACATTCTCTATCTCCCTCTCTCACACACACACACATACACACACTCACACACACACACACACACACACACACACACACACACACACACACACACACACACAAACACATATTTCCAGAAAAGGTAGATAATGTTATCCAGCACTACACTCATCTGTCCAGGCCTATAGTTGTTAACTGCTACTAAGCCAGATTACCAACGGGGGAACTCCTGTTTACTGATTAACTTTTTATAATAAACCAAATAATTATGACACGTCATAATGTACAGCAAAGCAGTCTAGTCAGAGTTGGATACCAAACAACTTATCACATTTCACAATAAATACCCTCTTATTAATTTAAAAATAAATAAATAAACAGCTGATTATCACAATCATTTTAAAAGTCAATAAATGAAAATATTTTACTTATGAAAGAATGGGTCAAGCAGTGCAATTAACACTTAAATGTGCAAAGAAATATTAAACTTGCAAAGAGAAAATGGAAAATAATCACTTGTAAAAGATTAAAAGAAAGAAAAACATCTTGTTACAGGTAAAATGTCTCCAGACTATCTCTTAACTAAGAGAATTACTGAACCCTAGGCTACAATGACTGAATTTCCATAATACATCACATGCAGATATATATATACAACAGCAGTATCAAACTTACAGGTCTGTACACCATAAACTTTGGGGTGGCGCTTCCTTCTTCTTGACTCTCTTGTTCATTCAACTGTGTGTTTGTATGTTTCCCAAACAAAAGCCACAGATGACATTAAGCAGAGTTTCACATTCAATTGATAAAGAGATTGTTTCCATGCTGTTCACTAGCTATCTCCTTATATAAATTTTCTAACTGTCTTTCTACAGCTTCCTAGCCTAGTGTTTGTCACAGATCTTCTCATCACAGTGCAGAATAATTATTGTTTCTTTATCACATCTCTGCTATATATTTCACATTGTAAGCACAACTGCTGTATTTCCCAGCAGAAGACAGTTTCAGACTTTGTTTACTTCATATATGTTTATATGGATTCTCTACGTTGAACCGACAGCTCAGAAGATCGACAATCACATCACCAATGCTAGAAGACCGATGGAGCAGGTAACCAACAACTCGTAATCCCGACAGCAAAAACACCGACATGGAAAATGTGTAAAGTGACTCGATAAGTGTGCGATAGTGAGGGATTTAGGGTTAGGGTGCGGGTAAGGTAAGTGTGCGATAGTGACAGACCTTAGGGTTAGGGTTTGGGTTAAGGTTGGTGCATAGATAGTTGTATGTAAAGTGTAGTGTAGTGTAGGTTTTTAGGTTGTTGGTGTGCTTGTGTTGTGTGTGTGTTGTGTGGAACAGTGAACGTTTTGTTTTGTTAACTGTCGGTATTGTGGTTTGTTTTTGCGGTTTCGTTCTTGTGGTGTCGGTGTTGTGGGTGACGGTGTTGTGTACTGTCAGTCTAACGTAGGGGACCCGTTTATATACTTTGCATAGGAAAAGGTCACAATCTCTCACATTTTTTCATGACATCGAAAAACAAATACTGAAGATTCAGTCATATACTTTTAGGATTCCATCAGGCTTTATACGATTAAGTGTAGCTTACAGACCCATTACAGTCTCACTCAGAAAAAAAGGGGCAGACTTATTCTCAAACACCACCAAGTATATATTAAGAAATGTAACAAGGAACTGAATCTGAAACTTAACAAGTATTTTTTCTAAACTGTAATGAGGAGCTATTTCCTTCCTATGACCACGAAATACCAGTCATACATGAAACTCCTTAAGCAGTTTGCTACTTTAACACTACAGCAGCTATCCTTTCACAGGGACAGAGCAGGAACCGATCAGCACCTTAAGGAAACGTGCCCTCTAAATGTTCTGAGTAAACCAACCTTTTTGGTCCACATTTGCTTTAGCTCTGTCTTGAATTGTTATGCAGGTGTCAGTGCAATGACTCTACCTGTTGTTATTTTTATATAGCAAGTAACATTTTTTAGATTTATCACCTTCAGCTTAAAAGCAACTAATTTTACATTATTTATACTATCTCTATATGTCTGTCTATCTATATCTTTTTTGTGTGTCTGTCTGCCTGTCTGTGTCTGAGTGTGTGTCTGTGTGTGTGTGTGTGTGTGTGTGTGTGTGTGTGTGTGTGTGTGTGTGTGCGCACGTGTGTGTACACATGTGCATGCACGCGCGTGTGTGTGTGTGTGTGTGTGTGTGTGTGTGTGTGTGTGTGTGTGTGTGTGTGTGTGTGTGCGTGTGTGTGTGTGTGTGTGTGTGTGTGTGTGTGTGTGTGTGTGTGTGTGTGTGTGTGTGTGTGTGTGTGTGTGTGTGTGTGTATGCACCTTACTTCCATACATCTCTTCAAAACAACTAATACTGGTAATTCCACTTCTTCTGGAAAAAATATAGAATCCATGTCACTGATGTCACAAAGTCCCTCCAAACTCACACAAACTGCCTTACAATGATTTATTTTCAGATTCTGTAAACCATCCTGCCTTCCTTTATCATTCAACAATACCATTGTTTATTGCCAAGGAACCCATCCTTAGTCCATAGGCAGGGAGGTGGAAGGAGGAAGAGGAGGGGTCTCCTTCAATAGTCTTCATTTCCTGCACTTTTGTTGTTGTTCCACTAATGAATAGCTTTACTGAAAGAACAGAACACCCACACAGACAGATGATCAACCAGATTCTGCAGTGGTTGTCGTTGGTGTAATTTGTGTAGACATGCAAGTATGCACATGTGCACACAGGCAGACACACACTCAAAGACGTATACAGTTCTGACCATGTTCTGACAATGAATGCATGAACGAGGGCTGCTTCATTTCGATAAAGAAATTTCAAAAGTCCATCCACATATTAATTTTAAAAGTGCAAAAGAAGTTTCCATAGTTGAGGCATTGTCTGGGTGACATACATATCTCATCTAATTTGTATTATCATGTTCCAGCTTAATCTCTTCTACACATAGTATGAGCAGAATAAATAAATAAAAAAGTATTCAAAATTGTTCTTAAAACCTCACCATTGAAAAAATCTGTATGACAAGGTTCATTGCTGAGTTGTTGTTGTCTTTCGGCTTTTCCCAGTTAGGGGTCGCCACAGCGGAACTCCGGTCCGCTAATGATTGGCAGTTGATTTTCACGAATGCTGAGGTGCCAGCTCGATGTTCAACCTTCAACGAAGGCGCACCCATTTACACATGTCTTTCAAACACCCACCCAACTGCGGGGAGGACATGCAGACTCCACACAGAAGACACTCCCCGCACTCCAGCCAAGAATCCAAAGGGAGAACCTCTTGCTGTGAGGCAAAAACGCTACCACTGCATCACCGCGGAAGTCATAGTAATCAGTATGAAGTAGTAGAAAGTCAAATTTCAGCTTCTGTGACTAACTCACTAATTTTAAACAATGGGATTATTTTATAATTTATCACTGCATAGTTTTCAGTCTGGTGTAGCCTCCACCCTTCAGTAAGAGTAAAACTGGGAGCTGTATTCACTTATAGGTTTCTAAAGAGATCTAAATAACCCATCTATTACTCTATGAGCTTGCCATTTGAACATTCTTGAAAATCAAAGCAGATATGTTAAATGCTTTAGGTGTAATTATACTAGAACTGAAGCTAATTTAATTTATAATAATCACTGTTTTTCAGCTAAGTGTCCTCAGTTACTGGTAAATTACTGATATTATATGCCGAACTTGTAGGAAAGGGACTGAAATACTTAATATTTAATAAGATTTAATTTACATTTATAAAACACCAATATGATATACTGTCAGAAAATCAGTACAAGTTAGTAGAATCAGTGTGACTTAGTTGCCTCTTTATTTATTTATCTATCATGTCATACTTTTTAGAGGAGAAAAAGAGAAAACAAAGTTAAATAATACAGGGTACAAAGCAGAGATACAACAAATTAAAGCCATTACTACTGAACAAGGCGACATTGACTGTAAAATGCAAACTCTTCGCCGCCTGTTTAGTGATCAGTTTATAATACAGCTTGTATTGTGTGGGCTAATATGATTTGTGCCTAAACTATGAATAATTTGAATAAGGGTAACCATATCAAAAGGTTTTTAAAATTCCAGCTAGAGGCCATTCTGAAACCTAAACATATGCTAATAATCTCAAAATATTTGGTAAGATTCAACATATAAGACTTACAAGCTAGGAACTTATTTCTCTTTCTAGTCATGTAAAGGGCAACCGGTATGGGAAAAATGAATTAATACATTTCTTGAAACACTTGCCTACAAAGCCGTTTACACTCTACAGGTAGTTAACTTCTTGTTGCATTTACCTTTTAAACAATGCTGCTACCTTTGTATCCTGTCATCTCCTGATAAATAAGCCCCCCCCCCATGTAGGAAAACGCATTACTTGGCTCGGGGGGGCATCCCCAGAAGTATCAGTTTTTAAATATCATATTGAGTAACTGCAGGGGCAGCCTTAGAAGACTCAGTGTCCCAGTCATGGTACCCACACACTTTGCTTTCTACTGTCTCTCTCACACATTTCCAGTGTCCTCTATATTCTTCTCATATCTTTGCCTCCCCATACTATTCAGAGTACTTGCATCTTGTTTTATAACACTTTGTTATAATTTTCAGTTTTTCTATATCATTTCAACATACTAACTCAGAAAGACTGTACTTTAATAATTGTGTAGGAAAAAATAAGTAACTCATTCCAGCTGAAAATGTTTTATTATATACTTTGCAGTTCACACCCATACTACCTTATGGCATCCAGAACATTTTTTTGGGTCTGGCTTCTTTAATTAAGTGACTTACCAGCTAATAATATACAGTATTACAAAGGGCAATGAGTTATTAACAAAATGATACTAACATTGTTAGTCTAGGATGTCTTGCAGTGCATAAATTAATCTTTGTTTGCCATTTATTATTCATATTTTTATAATACTGTTCATATTTTCACAAATGAGAGACCACATGTTATTGAGGTGTATGATGTGAAACACAAGTGTGGCAGTCAGGACAATTCACTATTAATGCTGGTTTATATCACACTATACTGGACATATTGTTAGTTGTTAGCTAGTAATTATGAAAATAAGTATTCTTTCCATATGTATTTACTAGTTCAAAAACTGAGTGACTTACAAACTGTTGCATGCCATTAAGAAAACCGTCTTTCATATTTGCACTGTAAGTTGCACAGCTTGAGAGACATCCAGTTTTGTTTTGTTAATTATACAATTAAGCATACGTTTTCATATTTCTGAAAATTTTCAATAGGCATTCACTTATAGAGGGATTTCACGTCATGTGAAAGCTTATGTCTGGTTAACAAATGTTCTAACAATGTATGTCTGGTTTGTACAGTTTTCAAGATGTGAAAATTCGTGAAAGTTTACAAAAATATAATTTGGGGTTTGTGTGCATTATAATATATTACAGAATTTTTGAAAAGTCTATGAATGCCACGACTGTTATCACTGTAAAAATACTTCTTACTGATAACATTATTTGTGTAGTTTTAATAGCTTTTATTGTTCATAAAATATTTACATTTGTTAATCTTATATTTTTTAAGTTTATTTTTCAGAAAATGATCTGGAATGCAAGATATGTGTAAGGTGCTAGAGGTGTGACATTTCATAATACACAGGTGTTAATGAGGTTTTAGTGTCACTTGGTCCTCAGAAGCTATGGGACTTTTAAATGCTTTGATGTGCATTTTAGATCTTTTTTCCCGTAAGCTTTGGTCCAATAATGGCCTAAACAAAAATCAAGATTAAGGTAAGAAAATGTCTAATAATTTTCTTTATTTAATTATTCAAGTTGGTAGCCAGGGTAGAGCACTGATCCCCCTGGACCTATTTCACTCTCAACCCAGACAAATATAAACGACAGTAGACAAGCAAGTTAACAAAAAGTATTACGAATTCAGACAAAATGCAGTGTTAAGATGGCAATGAATCAATAACAAAAATAATAAAATAAACAGTATAAGGAACAGTAGGAAGGAAGGGATGGTTAGAGTAAGGAGGGAAGAAGAAAAGGAGAGTGAATAACAAAGGGATGCAACACAAAGTGTGAACTCAGAAATTAGCTACAGTATATACAATATATACAATGTGGAAGAGCTGTCACATTAGTGTAGAAAAATAATGTAAAGAAGACAAAGGTGCCTGCCTGGGCAAAGCGAGAATGGGACTTAGGTGATGTATCTAGAGCCAAAGTCTTTGCAAATGTATTCAGACCTTGAGATGATCTTTAAGCTGAGCATGGAATGATGGGAATGAGCTGGGGTCTTTAATATTCATAAGGAAGGAATCCCAGAGTTTAGAAACTAAGACAGAGAAGGGAATGCTTATTGTAAGAAAGTCTGGTTCTGGGACACTAAAGAATTGGATAAGAGTGGCCAAAACAAGGAAAGGACAGCAGTGCTCTTTGAGGAGCTTCTTTCCAGGAAGAAAATGTGTGCCCAAGGCTTAATGTTCAAAATTGTCACATGTTCATATTTAAAAATGTTCCAGTTTATGGTTATTGAAAAGGTTGAGAAAAGTCCTAGAGGTGGTCTACTGGGTGAGATTCTGGAAATGAAAGAATTAAGGTGGAAAATGACACTATGAGCTGACAGGGAACCTGGCTTGAATGATAGAATTTCTATTAGCAGTGTTTTACACATTAGAACTACTTATTTGTAAAATGGAAATGTTTTTATTTTACTTATATTTTCTCTTGTAATCATATATGCCAGGTGAGCCGACTGCTAAATTAGTTTCTTTTTGTGAGGGCATTATGCCATTGACAAATGTTGTAACAGTCACACGTAAGTGTGCAACCGCTGTTTGTGTTATTGGTATAGTGTATGGATTTGAATTGTCTGAAATAACACTGCATTTATGTGCTCATGTGTTTCTACTGTTATTACCTAATGTATAACAGTGTTTGCATTAACTAATTATTACTGCTGTGGTCAACATTTATGCCACATTCTGGCTTAATCCTGACCACTTCATTTTAGTAAGCTGAATATGCTGTATGTGTATTACTATTTATTTACTCTTTTCTCTCTCTCTCTCTCTTTCCCTCTCTCTCATAGCTGTCCCCTTCAACTCCCTTTCTACAAACCGCAACTACAAAAGAGCATTTGCACCATTAGCAGCAACAGGGTGAATTTAACAGATGTAGCTCCGGTGCTTCAAGGACAGGGAAACAAGCATACCTCAAAGGAGAGCTATGCATATGTAATATTCATCCTCAGGAAATCTAATCCAGCTGTAATATTTACCTTATCTTAGAGAGCACGCCACTAGGAAACCTTGCTACTGCATCCCAATGGCCTAGTAGCCCCCCTACTGAATTCATGGTAATTTTAGCTTCTCTTAGGACTAAATTCTCTCTTTCTTTTAGTGTTAGTTTTACTACCTGACACTGCCCACAACAGTGTAATTCCTAATATCTTCCCGTACAATGTAATTACTGCTATATTCGCTTCCCCTCCCTACCCCTATATCCTTTACTGACTCCTCTCATCTGCTAAATAAGATGCAATCCATCTATTTTCTCACTTAGCATCTTGATTTCTCTATCTTCTATTTGAAACAAGAACGCTGTAAACCTATGTGTCTTGGAACGCCAACCTGAGAAGCACAAACACGCCGAGCAAGGTGAATAAAATGTGAAGGCTTTATTCCACAAAGTAAAAAACAAGTTAAGCTCTTTCTCTCGCCAAAACGCGAGCTTCATCAGAACTGAGTTCTGATGAAGCTTGCGTTTTGGCGAGAGAAAGCGCTTAACTTGTTTTTTACTTTGTGGAATAAAGCCTTCACATTTTATTCACCTTGCTCGGCGTGTTTGTGCTACTCAGGTTGTCGTCCCAAGACACATAGGTTTACAGCGTTCTTGTTTCACTTGGTCTGGTTATCTAGGAACGCTGGTTTTTTCATTCAGGTTCAGTTGTATCTTCTATTTGGACATAGGTTTCTACCTTTTAGTCACACCTTTGTACCCCCTCAAAAGTCCATCTGCTAACCATAACCAAGTATAAACTGCACCTTTTTTCTCTGTCCTTACATCTGGGTGATTTTTTATTTCTTTCTTTCTACTCTGTACAGCCACAGAAGGTGGGCGCAACCAGCTTCGTTCGCCCTTCACTGCACTCCGGGCTCACTCAGCTCTCCTACCCTACCTCCATTCCCACCCACCCCTACCTCCTCTAGATTTATATTTCCTGTGGCTCCACCCTCTAGATTCCATGACCAATACCTTTCCTTACACTTGTACTGTCCCCTCCCCCTACCCTGCCCCCCTCACTAACCACTCAACTCCATCCATCACACACTCTTACTCTTGGAATACCATCCCATATTTTCCTCTTAATCGAATGATGTATCACATATCACACCTTTCATCAATTTTACTTATCTTTACCTCTTCTCTACTATTGTTATCTCTAGCCACCTCCATTCACTTTAGAATAAATATTTTACCCCCACAATCCACAATACTAACCACTCACTCTCATGCTACCGCAATTAGTTTCTCCAACATCTCTCCATCCCTATTAGTAAGCAATACCCTATGCCCAGCCAAACCACACCACACCCCAACTGCCACTAAACTGAAATTAACACTGCACTACCTTCAATCACCATCTCTAAAACATCATCAACCACACACTCTACTTCATCTCCTCATAGTACTACCTCAATGTGGAGATGTACACCCCAACCCTGGTCCTGAGAATTTACCCAAAACAACCCACACCCCTAAAACCTGTGATTTATACTTTGTAACTATAAATGCCAGAAGCCTCTGCAACAAGATCACAGAATTCCAGTCCTGGCTTAGTCACCAATCTCCAAACATAATAGAAATAACTGAAACTTGGCTTAAATCACATAAACTTGACTCTGAAATCCTTCGACCAGGCTACAACATTATTCATACAGACAGGATCCAGAGAAAGGAGGGGGCATAGCCCTAATATATAGAGACTCCTTAACAATAAATTTACATCCAAATCCAGTCTCCATTTTCAGTAGTCTGCAAATCCTTATGACATCCCTCCATATAAACCCCAACAAACAGCTATCTATTGTCAACATCTGTATTCCCCCCAGTCATAACATCCCCTATTTCGAAGACTGCCTAGGATGGAGTAACCACACTATCCCCAAGTAACTATAATCCTAGGGGACACTGACATCAACTGGCATAACCTAACCTCCAAGACCTCCTAACACTAGCATTAATCTCCATAGTTTCACTCAACTTATCACCAAGCCTGCACAGGCATTAAACACCTGGGCTGAAGCTATATTAGATTGGATTCTAGTATCCCACCCCTACTACTACACCAACACTGGAACCCTCCCTAACACCCTAAGTGACCACCTACCTGCATTCACCCACAGAACCCAATTACACATCCCCAAACCTCACATATACAAATCAATCAGGAACCTTGCCCACTTTAACGAGGAAACATCTATAACCACCCTTCAAGCTTACAACTTGTTCCCATTAAAATCACTGCTCCTAGATGATGCTGTAAAATACTTTAACAGTACCTTTCTAAAGAAACTAAATAGCCTAGCACCTCTTCGTACTAAACCCTCAAAAACAAACCATGCACCCTGGTTAACAAAATATACCAAACAAACCCTGTTATCTAGAGACAAAGCCTGGAAAATTTGGAAAAAATGTAGGACTATAGAAAATGAACTAAACTATAAAAAACTTAGGAATGCCACAAATAAAACTCATTATAACTGATAAGAAATCCTACTTCTACTCCAAACTCACCTCCCAAAATACCAACCCAAAAAATTCTGGAAATCTGTATCCTCCCTTCTTAATCCTAGTAATATTCAAAACCCATCACCCGCTCCCAATAAAAAGCCTGTACAGGTAGCTCAAATATTCAATAACCACTTTATTGATACCATCCAAAAACTAATTAAAGGACTCATCCTCAAAATCAAATCCCATCTCTAGCAATACCCCCATAGACCCCCTACTTCCCTCAAGCAATTCTCTAGTTAATCCACCTTTTTCTATTTAATCCCTTGCCTAAATCCCTAGTTCAAAAACTTCTAACCAAACTAAAACCCTGCTCACTCTCTGCAGATAACTTAACTCCAGAATACTTACAACTAGCAGCTAAGTCTATAGCTTACCCAGTCACTATTCGAATCAATTGCTCTATCACTAAATCATATGTCCCCCTACTGTGGAAAAAATCCATTATTACCCCGCTTCAAAAAGGAAGAAATGTCCATGATCTCTTAAACTATTGACCCATCTCTATTCTCTCTCCACTGTCAAAAATCCTAGAAAAATGTATTCAAGCCCAACTACTCAATCACCTCTTCAGTAATAATAACCTCCTATGTCCCACCCAACATGGCTTCTGCCCAGGCCACAGTACAACCTCAGCTTTACTCTCCTTTACTGATATAGTGAATAAAGCTCTTGATGCTGGCCTACCCACCTCTGTAAACCTGCTAGATCTCGCAAAAGCCTTCAACACAGTATGTCACTCTAAGCTTTTGCAACACCTAGTGAAACGTAGCTACTCTCAAAATGTAATAACCTGTTTTTCTTCCTACTTAAACAACACACAAGAAGCAGTTAGATGGCAAAACCAACTATCAGATTACTTAGCAAATAGCACAGGTGTCCCACAAGGATCTACTCCAGGGCCTCTACTTTTCAATATATTCATTAATAATCTACATAAAGCCTCCCATCAAAGCATACTAATTCAATATGCAGATAATTCAACTATCATCTCATCCTAAAATAATTTTGCTAACCTCCAGAAAATCACCCAAGATGCCTTCTCCTCTATAAAAATCTGGCTAAACAACTCTTAATTGATGCTTAACCTCAAAAAGGCTAAACTGCTATTATTCTCATCAAAACCTCCGACTACAGAATTCAAAATTCTCTCCATAGAAAAATGAAATCAAACAGGTACAATTCACAAAACTTCTTGGAATTACTATCGATAATAAACTTGCCTTTGAACAACATATAGTTAACACAGTAAAGAAAGCCCACTTCAAACTGGTCAAACTATACCGGCACGAACTCTACCTTGATAAACAAACTAGAATCAAATTAGCTAACACTTTGCTTATTCCATACCTTACGTATGGAAGCCCCATCTTCACCAGCCTCTATACATCCCTCAGTAATAAGTTACAACAATGCTACTATAAGATAGCAAAATTCGCATCAAATTTGCCTAACCATTCACACCACTGTAATGCTCTCAAACCTGTCCTGGCTAAAATTTCACCACTATCTCCAGTTTACTCAACTAACTATTGCCCATAAATTAATTTTCCAACCTGACAGCTGCTCAGTTCTCCAATCTATCTTACACATTCAAGTCCTCCGCTTCTCAAAGAAAACTCTCCTAAGCATAGCTAAAACCAACAAGTGAGCAGGACAATGCCTATATTCCTACAACATATTGAAACTATGTCATACCCTCCCCTCTTCCATCACCCAACTAGACTCCATGAAGCCCTTTAAAACTGCACTAGAAACCTACTTTTTACAAAATACAAGCTGTACATGTGAAATACACTGTAAGCCCCCTTAATCCTATAACTTATTTCTACCTAGAATCCTTGCCTCCTAACACCTCTGATGTCAATCTACTCCATTGGCTGGAAATACTTTATTTCTAGTCCTTACTATGTAGCCTACTTTAGTATGATAATAGTTTACCTGTGTTTTTTCTGCATGCATATAAATTTATATGACATTTTGTTTGCAGTTATGTTTCTGTGATATTTCTTCCCTTTTTCAACTCCGGAGTCTTACTCCCCAGATCTATACTTTAACTGTATAATATGTTTGCTACTTGTTTCTGCTTTTGTAACTGTGGAGCTTTTCTCCCTGGGCCTCCACTGAAAAAGTTTTTTTTTGACCAGTGGACTTTCCCGGTCAACAAATGACAATAAATAATAACTACAGTAAAATAAATATGAATTTTTTAATTGATATTGCACACACACACACACACACACACATATATATATATATATATATATATATATATATATATATGTGTAGTAGACTCTGATGAAGTCTTTGACAAGATGAAAGCTCATAATAAAGTGTTTTGCAGCTTACCTGGTACATGTTTATTTTTATTTATTTTATTATTTTTATTTT
>NC_056741.1:485154251-485179251 GCF_019279795.1 Protopterus annectens | reverse complement strand
ACAGAGCAAAATCCCTAAAAGGGAAGGCATCTCTGATCAGTACTAGCAAAAAACTACGATCACTCATAAAATCATCCAAGGCCAACTTTGAGAGAAAAATCGCAAAAGACACAAAAGACAATCACAAGGCCTTCTTTAGCTATGTTAGAAACCTGGATGGAAACTCCCAGATATGCTCAGAGTTAGTCCAAAATGACACAAAATACACTGAACCCACAGACATTGCCAACATTCTGGCAGACAGGTTCAGTGCAAATTTCTCCCCCCCCCCCAAAAGGAGAAATATCTATCCCAGCAGAGTGTAGCCTCCCTAACATCTCAGATGCCCAGGTGAGAGCCGCCTCGCCAAAGCTAAAAACACAGCATCAATGGGACCGACGGTGTCCCGGCTGTGTGCTACATGAACTCCAAGAGGAACTAAACCCACACATAAGGCTGCTGTTTAATCTTAGCCTTACTACAGGATACGCACTCCAAAGAGTGGCATACAGCAACAGTGGTCCCACTCCACAAAGGCGGTGCTTCTACGGACCCTGGAAATTACCGCCCCATAAGCTTGACGAGCCTGGTCTGCAAAGCTATGGAAAGGATCATTATGGAACTCATAAACAAAGACATTGGGGACCTACAGACATTGGATCCTACCCAATTTGGCTTTGTCAAGGGCAGATCCTGCCTTTTGAACTTGGTTTACTTTTTTGAAACAGTCACTAAGGCCATTGATGAGGGTAAGGCAGTTCACACAGCTTACCTTGACCTTGCAAAAGCCTTCGACACAATACCCCAGTCGGGCATCATAGACAAACTCACCAGCTTAAATGTAAACCCATATGTCACAAGATGGGTTGTAAACTGGCTCAAGGACAGAACCCACAAGGTCAGAATTGCTGGAGCCATGTCAGACTCTAATCCAGTCACAAGCGGTGTCCCACAGGGCTCAGTCCTGGGACCCCTCTTGTTCGGCATTTATTTTTCCGAGGTGCAAGCAAACATAGGAGGATTGTGGCTGACAAAGTTTACAGATGACTGCAAACTGGGTGCCATAATTGATACTCCAGCGGACACAAGCATCCTTCAGAGAGGCCTCATAGAAATGGATAATTGGTGCCAGAGCCATGGCCTTAAACTGAATGCCAAAAAATGTATAGTCATACCCTTTGGGAAAAACAAGGTACCCACAAATTACCACATAGGTGGTAATCCATTGGCACGGAAGAGGTAATCAGGGACCTAGGGACCCAAGTTGACAGTAACCTCTCATTTGACACTCACATTGCCAAAGTGGTTAGGAAGACCTTCTATATTGCCCACCTTATCATGAAGGGATTCACATCTAGATCACATCACATCTAGATCAAATGAGGTCATTGTGCCCCTGTACTCTTCTCTTATCAGGCCAATGATTGAGTACAATGCCCCATTTGGGATGTATCTTACCCGACACCTGCAGCAGTTGTAAAGACCCCAAAAGTTCCTCACCAAGAGGATAAAGGGTCTCAAACATATGTCATATGCTGCCCGGCTGAAGAAACTCCAGCTCTATTCAGTCGCATACCGCCTACTCAGAGGTGATCTATGCATGACGTACAAGGCCATGTCCAATCCGGAATTAATGGACATACTCCACCTCAGAAAATCCAAATCCATCAGAGCCACGAGAGCAAGAGATTTGAACCTCAACACAGAAATAAATAGGATGTGCTGGAGGGACAAATTCATAACCCAGAGGCTCCCTACACTCTGGAACAGAATCCCAGTCCATGTTAGGCAGAGCCCCTCACTAACTCTCTTCAAGAGAAATCTTGACGAGTGGATGGGAGATCGTAGGTTTACCCCGGGGGGTCATCTCTGTGTCACTACTAGACAGAGGCACAGTAAACTAAACCCTAAATGGGCATTGTATTCTCATCCTAAGGGGTGGTGAAAGCCACACACACTCTGGCTAGGCTTATAAATGCCCTAGGGCAGATAGCCTAGTACGAACCTATGAACCTATGAAAACTCACACAGACATAAGGAAGACATTCAAACTTCCAGAGAAGGAGCCACAACAAAGAACTCCACGAGATAGACAAACTCTGTGAAATTGCAACACTACTTACTGTGTTACTGTACCACCAATGTTCCTTTCCCACACATCCTTCCCACACCACCAAAGATATTCGGGTACGGTGTACAATACTGAAGTTAGACTGTGATGGAAAGTGAAGGAATTATCGTCAGCTTATTGCTATTTTATGCACTCCCCCCTACAGACACACATGCCCATGTGTATTCACATGCATCATGATTTTACTTATTTTTGCAAATGCAAAACATTGTCTGACACTGTTCCTGTCAGAACAGATCAGTGATTATTTTGCAGTAATCAAACAACAGTAGTGATTATGTCATAGCCTTCTTAATCCCCTTTGCACTGACCAGTTACATAAAAAATAAACTTTCCATATTTTTACTTACCGTAAGTACAGCAGCAGAGATCTTTCTCAAAAATGAGTTGATCATTGCAGCTACTGGCAACCAGCAGCATCCTGTAGGTACACAGAGAGGGACAGATACTCAGCAGTCACTCCAATAGTAAAAAAAGGAGAGGTCATATCTGTATGAATAGTTGCCATTCCATCCCACTCTACAGAATTTTTTAAAACTCCCTGATTTTGCCTCATACTTTTGCCCTGCCTCTTGTAATGTTTTAGATATTCTGATAAATCACATAGCATTATAGTCATTAAAGACAGAGATTGGAGTTTCATACTTGTTTAGAAAATTCATGTTGATGCAAAAACCTGATATTCTATTCATTTCTAAGTAAATACTAATTCTAAACTTGTCCTTGATTTTTGGACTTTGTTCCCTCCGTTATTTTTGTCTTTGACCAGAATTTTTGAGCAAAGAAGTTCAGAAGTATGACAGCTTTAATGACACAATAGTATCTGTACCTCTCTGCTGTCCTTGATTGTGTACAATGTCCATGTTTTGCCTCATATTTTTGATCTGCCCTTTATTCATATTTGTCTTCTTTAAACTCCTCAGGCTTCATCAGAGCATTTGCTACACTGACATCTAAAACAAAAATTAGCAAGCCTGGGAAAACATGGATGTACCAATGCTTCTAAAGTTTGCAGATCATGAGCTTTTATCCCCCAGTATCAGACAACTACACATTAGGTTGCATTTCTGGATAGTCAAAACAAGCAAAATAAATAAATAAATAAATAAATAAATAAAAATGGGCAGGTGGCAACCTTACTTTAAAAACTAGAAAAATGTCACTGCCCTTTCAACCTGTGAGGTACATATGAACATTTAGAGTAACATTTAACAAAAGTTTCAGACAGAATTCCAGCCATCAAGTTACACTCTGGACAAACAACCATTCCAGATTCCAGAACTAGATCTAGACATACATTCCATTCTAGAGTCCGGAACTAAAACGGTTCATTATTGTTTGCTAAATTAGTTTACTCAGTAGAAAAAAGGTAACACTACAATGCTGTTTAGGAACCGAGATAGAAAGTTAGAGATAAATGATTCACTAACTAGGTAAAATATTGTTTTTGCCACTAATGTTATGTAAGATTCATGCAGACTTCACAACAGCAATTTCACCACGTTCCCACTCCTGCAGAAAACTTCTGGTTAAAATAAATTTCAGTAAAGCAAGATTATTCACCAACTAACTGCTTTTTGGTGTGTGCTTAATTTACTGCTTCATACGATTGCTCAATGCAATGGAGTTTATTATGCAAAGGGGTGTGTGTGTATGTGTTAAATGCCCCAGTTAGGTATGCCTGGTATGAGTGTTACTGAGGTTCAAACCCTGTACCTTAGGTACAAGGAACAAGAGCCTGAATTCTACCCATACCACCACTTGTTTATGATTCAAGGAGTTGAGTCCATAGCTCTCAACTGTCCAGATTTTCACAGAATATTTAGCTCATTCTTTTGGTCTGTTTCTCTTAAAATGTGGGGTTTTCTGACAAATGAGTGAGAACTGAATTCACTAAATAATGATAACCATTTAAGTTTCAACCTTTCTCTCTTTCAGGAAATGCATGGTAGCACAAAACATTTTATTCTAGCAACTTTCTAAGATTATACAATCAATGTTTAGAATGTGTCACTGGCTTTGGCCTTTGTGCCCCACACAATAAATGTTGGCTTTTTCCAGATTTCTTGTGTTGCCAAGTTGAGAGAGATGAGTGTCAAGTGGATTTTACAAGGAGCTGAGAGCTTCAGGTGAAGAGAAGTTTAGGGCTACTTATGCCAAGTCTGTTTGCATTGTTAGTAGCACAACAGGTAGTATACTTGCTTTTGATGCAGAAGGCTATGTGTTCTACTTCCACAGTATATAGATGGATTGCTGATACTGTACTGTGTTGTACTTTAAAGGAGGTGGATGCTGCAGTCCTATGAATGTCCTCCTTTGGAGGAGTTATCTAGTAACTATGAGCCTTTATCAGTTTGCCATCCATTCTCCATTGCAATATTACTAGCTTATCATTTTTTAATGAAACACAGGCAATTCATTCTTCAAGGGCAGTAGACATTTTATTTGTAGATGAAACAATTAAATATAAAGTTGTTTGTTAGCATAAGATCATAGGATTATAGAAGGTTACTAGGCTATTGGCCCTGAGGCCCTTATAAGCCTAGCCAAGAGTTTAGCCCATGTTTAGACAAATTAGCACCCAATGTCCCTGTCCAGCAGGGACATGGGTGGAATCCCTGGGGTATATTTTCTGTTTCCCATCCAGTTATCCAGGTTGCGCTTAAAAAGGGGTAAAGAGGTACTCTGCTTGATGTGGAGAGGGAGTCTATTCCATAGATGCGGGAGACTCTGGGACACAAATCTGTCCCGCCAACAAGTCTTGTTGATGTCACAGACCAGGTTGAGGCCATGCATGTGGGTTACTCGAATGGAGCTTGACTTGCGGATATGCAGCATTCTCATCAAGGTGGGATCAATGATCACCTTGTAGGCCAGACAGTGGTCACCTCTGAGAAGTCTGTATAAAACTGAGTAGAGGGATAGGGCATTTAGCCTATCTGTGTATGGTAGATGTCTGAGGCCCTGGATTCTCCTGATGAGAAACCTCTGTGGTCTCTCCAGCTGCTGCATGTGCTTTGCAAAGTACATGCTTAAAGATGCGTTATACTCAATAATGGGCCTTATAAGTGAAGAATACAGGGATGTTATGACCTCCATGTCCCCGGATGAGATACTCTTACTTATGAGGTGGGCCATGAAGAAGGATTTCCTTACCACAGAAGCAACATGGTGGTCAAAGGTCAGGTTGCTATCAACATGGGTGCCCAAATGCCTCACAACTGATTGAGTGATTAGGACATTGCTATTAATGTGATAATCTGTGGGGACGTCACTCTCCCCAAAGGGGATGATGATGCATTTTTTGGTATTCAGCTTGAGGCCATGTTTCTGGCACCAGTCATTTGTCTAAGTGAGACCCTCTTGACGGATGTCAACATCACTAGGGGAATTAACAGCACCCAGCTTGCAGTCATCTGTAAATCTAGTCAGCCATAGCCCACTGGTTTTGACTTGTGCCTCAGAAAAGTATATCCCAAATAACAGAGGCACTCCCCAAGACTGATTCCTGGGGTACGCTGCTTGTTACGGTTCTACTGCTTGAGGTGGCTTCCCCTATTCTGACTACATGGGTTCTATCAGTGAGTCAGTTTGCTACCCATCTGGTAACATATGGATTTATGCCTAGTTGAGAGAGTTTATCTATTATGCTGGAGTGGAGAATAGTGTCACAGGCTTTGGCCAGGTCAAGGTAGGCAGTGTGCACTGGCTTCCCCTCATCCATGGCAAAGAAGTTGACCAAATTTAGCAGACATGACCTACTCTTGATGAAGCCAAACTGTGTGGGATCAAGTGTTTGGAGGTTGCCAATGTCCTTGTTAATAAGGTCCATGACAATCCATCTCATGGCCTTGCAGATCAGGCTAGTTAGGCTGATGGGTCTATAATTTCCCGAATCGATGGACGCTCCACCTTTGTGTGTAAAAGGATGACAGTGGCTGTCCTCCACTCAGCTGGGACAAAGCCAGTTCTCAGGCTTTGGTTGAATAGGGTGCCTAATGGTGCTGCAAGTTCCTGCCTGAGTTCACATAGGATGTAGCCTGGGATGTTATCGGGTCCCATGGAGGCTATATTTTTTGCCTTTGAGAGAGCAGTGATGACCTGTTCCCTAGATATAAGGGGAAGAGAGCAGGTACTGGGGATGTCCTGATTTACTGATGGAGAGGACAGAGGGGTAAAGTTTTTGCTGAATCTGTCAGCCAGCAAGTTTGCTATATCTACGGCATTTTGTATATGTGGTGTCCTTGACCACCTGTTCTGAACAGATCTGGGTGCTTCCTTTGAGGTTGCAGACATATGTGAAGAGGGACTTATGATTGCAGCAATCTCTTCATTAGTTACAGATCTCTTTAATGTGGAATTATTTAGATGGCGTTTACCTCTGAAGAGATTGTGCATATTTACTGATATTGGTGGATTGTAATGACAGAAATTTGAGTAGACTTGTATGATGCAAATGTTCTAAATTGGGCAGTTTTGTCATTATTGGTTCATACATTTTGTTTCATTGCTTACTGGAAAAATGTTTGAAACAATAAATTTAAAACACACTCTAACAAGTGTGCTGTATTATACAAGGAATATAATTTAATACAATCAGGAAGGTGAATCAAAGAACACATGTATGTTTGCATGGTCTTACGTATGTCTGCAAGGGGCCTATGATTTGAAAACAGCCCAAAGGCAAACAATCTGCCACTGGCCAAATGCTTTTTCTTTGAATGTGGGTTTCAATCAATGTGAGTTTCAAGAGCAGAGAAGTTTTAATGCTAAGTCTGTTTTCACTGTAAGACTGTACTGCATTGTTTAGCAGATGTCTATTAGTGTTTGTGCTATAAAATTTAAAATAAAAGTATTAAATGAAATCCAAATCATCATAGTAAAGCATAAAGCAGTATGCACACTACAGTCATTATGGTAAATGGGGAGAAATAGCCATGTAATGGGGGAACTGGAATGGCTGCAAGGGGGAGAGCTGTGTATGGGGGCCCATCTAACCATGATTTTGTGAGAGGGGGTTGTTGTTGTATCTTTTGGATTTTCCTGGTTAGGGATCACCACAGCGGAACTCCGGTCCGCTAATGATTGGCAGTAGATTTTTATGTACCGACTTGACAGGCCTGACGCACAACCTTCAACGAAGGTACGCCCATTCACGCATATCTCCACACAGAAGACGCTTTAGCTGAGAATTGAACAGAACAACATCTTACTGTGAGGCGACAACGCTACCGCAACACCAACTCAAAAACACTCCTGGGTAGCATAAACTCTAGTTATGCTACTGCACTCTCCACACCACCTAAGTTACATACACTAACTCCATCATTGCATGACACTGGGGAAAAAGATAGGTTCATAGGTTCATATGTTCATAGGTTGGTACTAGGCTATTGGCCCTAGGGCCTATACAAGCCTAGCAATAACAAGTCCCTGGCTATTTCTTCTCAGACTATTTACTTCCCTGGACCCCTGTCTAGCAGGGCGACTGACGTGATCCCCGGTGTGAATGTCCTTTCTCTCATCCAATCATCAAGGTTCCTTTTGAAGAGGGTCAAAGAGGCACTCTGCTTGACATGTATGGGCAGTCTATTCCGGAGTCTGGGGAGTCTCTGGGTTAGGAACCTATCCCTCCAGCATGTTTTGTTTATTGTGATGACAAGGTTTAGATCCCTGGAGCGTGTGGCTCTGAGGGACTGGGATTTCTTTAAGTGCAGCATGTCCAACAGCATGTCCAACAGCTCTGAGTTTGCCATGGCCTTGTATGTTAAGCAGAGATCGCCTCGGAGTAGACGATATGCGACAGAGTATAGTGGGAGTTTTTAAGGGGGTCGGCATGGGGCATCTGCTTTAGGCCTGTGATTCTTTTAGTGAGGTATTTCTGCGGCCTTTCCAGTTGTTGCAGATGTCTTAAGAGGTACATACCAAATGGGGCGCTGTATTCTATAATGGGTCTAATGAGGGATGAGTACAGTGGGACAATGACCTCCTTTTATCTGGATGAAAAGCCCTTAGTGATGAGGTGTGCCACATAGAAGGATTTCCTGACTGTTGTGGCGATGTGGTTATTGAAGGTGAGACCACTGTCCACCTGTGTCCCTAAGTCTCTTATCACACTTTCGGTGTTTAGTGTACTGCCACCTATGTGGTAATTCACAGATACATGTTTTTTTCCCAAAGGGGATAACTATACATTTCTTGGCATTGAGCTTGAGCCCATGGCTCTGGAACCAAGCATCTGTTTCTGTAAGGCCCTTTTGTAGAGTATCTGCATCATTTGGGGATTCAATAATGGCTCCCAGTTTGCAGTCATCTGCGGACTTTGTTAGCCAGAGTCCCTTAGTGTTGGCCTGTACTTCAGAGAAGTAGATGCTAAACAAGAGAGGTCCCAGGACTGAACCCTGAGGTACTCCGCTTGTCACTTGTCTGGAGCTGGATTTGGAGTCAGCTACTTTTACAGTGTGGGTTTTGTCAGTAAGCCAGTTGGCAACCCACCGAGTGATGTAGGGATTAATGCCCAGCTTAGTAAGTTTATCTATGATTCCAGAGTGGGGGATGGTGTCAAAGGCCTTGGCGAGGTCCAGATAGGCTGTGTGGACTGCCTTTCCCTCCACGGCTCTGGAGACTGATTTGAAGAAGTCAGTCAGATTCAGGAGACAAGATTGGCTCTTCATGAACCCAAACTGGGTAGGGTCCTTTAAGGTTGCCAATGTCTTTGTTTATAAGTTCCATGATAATACGTTCCATGGCCTTGCAGATCAGGCTCATCAGACTGATGGGGCAGTAGTTCCCAGGATCCAAGGTGGATCCCCCCTTGTGGAGTGGGATAACTGTAGCTGTGCACCACTCAGTGGGCATGAAGCCTGAGGTGAGGGTATGATTAAACATGACACTTAGGTGAGGTGCCAGTTCATTTTGTAGTTAATGTAGTACACAGCCCGGGATGTCATCTGGTCCCATGGATGCTGTATTCATAGCTTTGGAGAGTGTGTTTTTTACCTGTGTGGCCATTATTACTGGAATTTGGCAATCTTCCGGTATTGAGATGGGCCATTTTGGGGATGAGAGGGGGGTGAAGTTGTCACTGAATCGATCTGCCGGGATATTGGCAATATCCTTGGGATCAGTATATTTAATGCCGTTCTGTTGTAGCTCAGAGCAGATCTGAGCATTGCCATTTAGATTCTTGACATAGTTATAGAATGCTTTGTGGTTGTCTTTGGAATCTTTGACAATTTTATTTTCGTAACTAGCTTTGGAGGATTTTATGAGGGATGTCAGCTTCTTACTGAGGCTGGTAAGGGAGTTTTTTGCATCCTGGGATTTTCCTCATTTCCACAACAGTTTCTTCCTTTTGTTGTAAAGTTTGTTTATGGCAGGGGACCACCAGATTGGCTTCCTTTTTTTGGAGGAGAGCATCTTGGTTCTATTTGGGATGGCACGATTCATGCATGAGTGGATGTGTTCATACAGTGCCTTAGTGTAGGACTCAGAAGTCGAACTTTCATTTCCCATCTGCATGGGTGTCATGATGTTTGTAACTTCTGACTTGAGTAGCATGAAGTTGGCTTTGCAGAAGATTTTTATGGAGGTTTCCTTACTGGGGGTGGGGGTGGGATGTGGATGTTAAGGGTGATTAGCTTATGGTCTGATATGACCAAACGAGGGGGAGACCATAGGTGTGGGGCATCAATTTTCCATGTTGGTAATGACCAGGTCTAGGATATTGGAGCCCCTGGTGGGACTATGGATTAGTTGACACAGGGCATTGGAATTTATGAATTCAAAGAACCGTTGGGCAAAGGTGTTGGTACAAGAGTAGTTTTCCCAGTTAATGGCAGGGTAGTTGAAATCACCCAGTATTAGGGTGTTTGGTTGTATATTAATATTTTCCTGTATGTTTAGAAAGGTATAGTGAGAATCTTGGGGCATGGTGGGAGATCTGTAGAAAGCTACAATATGGATTGCAGTCTTACCTAGTGTTAGTTGCACCTGGAGAATTTCAGACACATTGTGTTTGGCGACTAACCCGGTGGTGTGAATATCCTTGGTGAATATGGACACTCCTCCACCTTTAGTGTTCCGATCCTGGTTTGGTGGCTGAAAAGTGTGGTAAGAGTTGTAGCCTGGTATTGCAGGGGTGCTCTCTGGAGCCTGAAACCAGGTCTCAGTTACTGCACAGATATCAATGTTTTCCATTTTTAGGAGTGCCTCAAGAGAGTGCATTTTGAGGTTTAAACTTCTAGCATTGAGTAGCATTACCTTCAGATTTTGCATGCTTGTACCTGTTACGGTAGTGGTTTTGTCCTTTGAACTTTGCCTAAAAAAGGCACTATAGGGGTGGCAAGAGCCTTAGCCAGTAACTTGAATCCCAGGGGCAACAGGTGCAGACCATCTCTGGCAAAGCATCATAGTCTGTCGATCATGTCGTCCCAGGTAGACAGATACTGGATTCCCTTTGAATGACACCAGAAGCTTAGCCAATTGTTGAAGTCAATCATTTTGTCCTTATATTGTGGTATCATTCTGGGCGAATGCTACTCAGGGCTAGGGTCATACCTGCCTGGGCCACATGATCTGAGAGCTCTTCCATGTCTCTTTTTATGTAGTCCAGGGAGGTACATCTCAAGTCATTCACTCCAACATGGACAATGACAGACTCATATTTGTACCTGTTGAGGAGTGACTTGAGTGCATGAGTTATGTGGCGGATCCTGGCACCCGATAGTAAAATTTGTTGAAAGTGTTGCTAAGTGGAATATTTGCAGGAATGGCTCTCAATGAAATTGTAGTCATTCATCTGCTATAGTCTGGCAGTTAGGTCAAAGAGATAGTTCCTGTGGTATAGGGATTTATTCCATCATCCCTTGTGTGACTTTGAGCAAGTCACTTAGACAGATACTGTTCCTGAGTTGCACTAGAAAAGAGACTATGAGTCCAATGGGCCTACTTGGTTAACAAATGGGTATTCTTATTTTTATTCCTATTCTTATTCTTATTATTTTTGCTATTATTATTATTATTTTCCCATTAAGTAACATGTTACATTCAAAAGCACCACTTTCAGAGCTGTTTGTTTAATTACTTACCTATTTATCTATGCTGTACTGACTTCATTTAGCTATGTCTTATTTAAAGCAGTAAATACACTTGACTTCATCAGATTACATAAAACATTGACATCAACACTCCTTCTCAAGCTGTGTTGCCTCTACAGGATTCAGGGTGTATTGCAACAGTATGTTTTAAAATTAAACATTGAAATATAAGTGAAACTTTTTTTTTTTTTTTAATTATTATTTCTTAATCAAGTTTCACATATATTTCAATGTTTAGTTTTAAAACATAGTGTTGCAATACAACCTGAATTCTGTAGAGGAAATTAATTGTGGTCATGTGGAGGTGCCTGGCTTTTAAAAGGAAGTGATGTCAATGTTTTATGTAATCTGATGAAGTCAAGTGTATCTACTGACGAAAGCGCTAATTAAAAGAGTATTTTTCTTCATATTTGTGGCGGTTTTTCTTATTTTCATTCAAATTTAGTTCGTTTCTTGGTTATTGGTTTGTCTTGTCATGGAAAATGTCTCACAAAGTGAAGGAGGTACAGTTCTGCAAATGACTTGGTTCATGCCATTGGGAACCTTTCAGCCTTAATAACAGGGCTGACACAACAGCTTATTGGGTTTGGAGCCAAACTCAGCCCTGTACTACTTTCAAGCAATAACAGAGGTGATTCTGGTGGTTCAGGTATTGAAGGGTCTCAGATTTCACCCTCCTTAATCACCCCTGCACAATGTAGCCCAGTTTGGAACAGCCAGGCACAAAACAACGTAAATTCAATGTCGAGTAGTACAAGAAGCATCAGAGAGACTGGTTCAGTCAATCGGGTGAACGATTTTCATGCACCGCCCCTTATGGATTGGGTGAACAAAGGAAATTAACTATCTTTTAGCAATGCCATACCAGCTCCTTCTTACAGCACTGTTGAACAGCAGTTAAAGACTCTAGAAGCTGAACTTTTTAAGTTAAAGAAAATGCAAGTTGAAAATGCTTACTTGAGGGAATGCCTGGCCAGGGAACACATACCTAAGTGTTCAAGATGCTGGAAACTCCCTAATGGCCTTGTGGAAGGGTCAGAACTACACCAGGAACTTGTTATTTTGTTTAACTGACATGTGTGCGAATTACTGGAAACACTGGTAAGAGACAATGAAAGAAAACAAAATCAGTTTAAACTGGCTGTGAATAACTTGAATGAACACATTTTGAATGATTTAGCCTTTTGTACTAAACAAGCTGAATATCAATCAATGTCTGTTAATGTGGACAGACAAATTAATGTTATAAGGGAAAAGAAGATTAGAAAACTTGCTAGGGACAAAAATGAATATGAGAATGGTTGTGTCTTCCCTTTTCCTAAAAATAGGGGCATATATGATACTAACAATTCAATTAGTGGTGTGCAGCAGAATATTAACAGCTTGGAAGACACTCCAGCTATGTCTAATGAACTTGAAATGGATATTGTCCCTTTAGGGGAACCCCCCCCCCAGAAGATCTGAAAGGGTCTCCAACAAGAGGCAACAGGATGCCAACAGGGACTGGAACAATATGAAGGGGGTTACCAATATGGACAAAGAAATGGTTATTCAGGGAGGGGGGCAGAATGCAGAGAAGTTTCTAGTATCTGAAAATAGTGATGTTGAACATGAAGTGTGTACTGTTGTGACTAACAAACATGATTTTATGATTTATAATTACAGTAGTGAAACTGTTACTGGTGAATGGGCCTCTTTATTTGAAAAGGGCATGAATTTTGTACCATTGAGAAATGTTAATGTTGACAAGTATCTCCTAGATTTAAAAACATATACTAGGAAATTAAATTTAAATTGCTTTTTTCAGAAGAATGGTACCTATGAACCAGTTAAGGGTTGTACAAGAATGAGTACATTTAACCCTCCACCCCACCCTACTATTCATTTATTTGAAAATATGTGTATGAATGATATCAGAATGTTGTTAAACAAATCCAAAATTACCACATTTAATTTAACAGAGTGTGAAACAAGACTTTTCCAGAGTATTTGTTCCAATAAATCCATTAGAATTATGAAGCCTGATAAGAGGGGAGGTTTGGTGGTCATGGATAAATAAGTGTACATAAATAAAATGTTGGGGATTCTATATGGAGACTGTTATGTGGAAAGCTCTCAAAATGAGTTTAATATAGCTAACAGAAATATTGATGTCACTTTGAATGATTTATTATTTAACTATCAGATAACACAGGAAGACCCTAAAAATCCAGATAGCTGTAGACCCATCTCTCTTCTAAATATAGACACCAAGATCCTGACCTCAATACTCGCAAACAGAGTTAAAAATCAGATATAGAGAAAATCATTTCTCCAGAACAATCTGGGTTTACAACACGTAGACAGACCAGTGACAACACGCTAACATTAGAAGCGTTAATATCCTTTGCAAATCGGAGAAATACCAACATCTTCACAATGGTAGTAGATGCCCACAAGGCTTTTGATAGGGTCAACCTTGAATTCTTGCTGCAAACGTTACCTCACTTTGACATACCTAAAAAAGTTATACAGATCATTCAAATTCTCTATAGTAATCCATATACATCCCTCTATATAAACAAAACATGGTAAAACAGAATTTCGATAAAAAATGGAACAAGACAAGGCTGCCCGCTATCACCCTTTCTTTTCCTAGAACCCCTATTCCTATATATTAAACAAAATACATATCATAATCCCCCAATACATAACTTCAAAGTTTATCTATCAGCATTTGCAGACAATTTAAACATATACTTTACTACACCAAGCTCAGATATGACCAAAATAATAAACACAATTGAACAATTCTCATACATGTCTAACTACAAATTAAACCTTAATAAAATTAATATATTGCCCTTAAGGCCACCTAGACTCATCTCCCTAATACCTCTCTTAGACAAAATAAAAATAAAAGAAGAGACCAAATACCTGGGGATTACTTTCTTTCAGAATAACAAGAAATTTTACCAACATAACGTAACTCTTAAATGGCAAAAATAACACATGATTGCACAAGATGGAATAAACTTAAGCTACCGTTTTTGTCTAAAGTATTAATTAAAATGAAAATACTACCTAGATTAATATATCTATTTATGACATCTCAGATAACTATACATAATAAATTCTTCAAACAAATTCATACCTTTCTAGCAAACTTTGTATGGGAACCTAAAAAGATGAGAATCTCCTATCCAAAATTAAGACTTCCCAAGAACAAAGGGGGTCTGAACTTGCCAGATTTCAAAACCTACTACTCTATTATCAACACTAATAGAATACTGAGAACAGCAGAGTATGACCCCTTGGCAAAGACTGGTTCACCGGCCTGGGTAACAATATACTATAGGTATATAAAAACACTGGACATCAATCCCAAAGCACTTCCCTTCTTAAATAAAAAAAGATTTACAAGCCTATAACATAATAGAGCCACTAAAATATTCTATAAATATAACACAAAAACCTTTCCACGCCTTAAACCTTGGACAAGCTATGTTAATTCTACAACCCCTCCGTAAAAATCCTAACTTAAAAATAAATAACAAGATGCTAAACCTAGACTCCTTCCCTCGATTAAAGCATAAGAGAATCCAAGATATCTACCCATTCCTCAATAGCACAATTCATGAATTAAGAAGTAATCTAAACTTACCTAAAGTATATATAATAATTTTAAGACAAATCAAAGAGGTGTGTTTCAGTTACCTCCAAAACCTTACCATACTCGAAAGTGACATTGAAAACTGTACCCTACTTTGGAAGACTATGTTAATGTCAAGGAAAACAATAACAAACTCATACAAAATGATAGGGGAAATCAAATTCCAGAAAGACCTTCTCTTCTCTTATTATTGGAAAAAATTAAAACTCGATATGGATGACCAGCAAATAGAAAAGGCAGTCAACTTAACATTGAAAACTATTTCACTTAAAAAACTCTCTTACACGCAACTCATGATTAATAATAATGCTTATTTCACCCCAGCAATTCTTCACAAATTCAATGCAACTAAGTCCCCATACTGTCCACACTGTAAAGACCAGATTGCAGACCTAATACATATATTCTGGAGTTGTAAATGCATTTTCAAGCTTTGGAATTCCCTTAAGTTACAACTGCAAAAAATGGGGTATCAAGCATCAACACTAACACTAACATGAGAATTTACTCTTTTACACATCCTCCCGGCCAACATCTCAGAAAAACAAGCTAACTCACTTATAACGATTTTATTATTAATGAAGCTATATATAGCTAACAAATGGTTAGATCCTGTAAGTATCTCTTGGCAGGAATTCAAGAAATCTGCTATTAAGCATCTACTAGCACATAAAATAGTATTGGACAAAAGAAACCAAAATATGAAAGCCCGAGCAATCTGGGAACAGTCTTATAACATCTTATTAGCATAAAGCACCAGGTACACCATATCTTAAATGAACTGGAAGTATTCTCACGAGTACACAGCTTAACTATGGACGAAGTATCATTTTTGTATGTGCTGTTTTTAGACTAACGAAATAAATTGGGAAAGCATCATTGTATATATTGTAATTAGGTATGTTGTATGACCTACATGTTTCTACTTTATCCACAATGTATAATATGCAAATACGGTCATTTTGTAAATATGGAATAGTTATGGTTTTTGCAAATGTAAAACAAAAATAAAAATTATTGAAAAAAAAAAAGATAACACAGGAAGAACATAGCTTTCTAACACAAATGTACCCCAAAACTCCAACAATATTTGGAATCCCCAAGATACATAAAAGCGTCAGAACCCCCCACCCCCAGACCTATTATGGATGCAAAAGCATGGAAAACAACAACTTTAGCCAAATTTCTTGATTTTCATTTAACATCTACGCTTCTTGATTACCAGCATATACTCAAGGATTCATGGGATTGTTTGAAGAAAATCAAGAAAGAATTATATATTAATAAATAAATTTTGGCTACCATTGATATAAAAGATTTATTTAACGTAATACCACATGAAGAGGGCCTTGACATATTTTATGATTTTTTATGCAGTAACACAAATATAAGGCATGAAAGGATATTAATGTTTAGAACTTTAATAGAACTGGTCCTTAACAACAATTACATCATATCTGAGAACCAGCTATTTAAACAGACAACAGGCATAGCAATGGGGGTGGCCTCTGCCCCCCTGTTTGCCAATATAGTTTTGGCCCAGTGGGAACTCACTCAGGTATTCACTTCAGAGCTAATCAAGCGATGTAAATTCTATGGGAGATTTTTGGATGATATATTAATATTCTGGGAAGGCAGTGAAAATGAATTACAGATATTTTTTGAATTTTTAAATACTAGTACATCTTTTTTAAATTTCACTATGGAACAAAGCAGTGACAAGATCAATTTTTTGGATATATTTATTATCAAAAATGAAGTAGAACAGAACTTTAAACCACGATATACAGAAAACCCACATATTCCAATGAGAGTGGAAACCCTGACTTTCAAAAAAAAAGTCACTTGTCAAAGGCCAATGTGTTGGATTGGCACGTATGATCGGTGACATAGAAATGTTCTATGAAGAGAGGGACAAGTTGAGGGGTATGTTACAACAAAGAGGGTATCCTAACAATTTTATTGAACCAATTCTTAATGAGGTCACAGAAAAAAGGGTATGTAGACACTTTTTTCCATTATTAGGGACTGATACATCTGGTATTGTTACCCCTAATATTAACATTTTGAGTGAAGATACAAACATGACCCAATATTTCAGCAAGGCCCTTATTTAACTTATAACCCCCTTTATTTTATGACATCAAGGACATATTAAATAAGAATTGGTTTATTTTTAGAGGAGATCAATAATTGTTAAAAAATGTGGGGCAAAAGCCATGTGTTGTATATAAAAATATGCTTGTTTTAAAAATTTACTTGAACAAAACACAGAGGGTTATAAAACCTATGGAAAAGGATGGATGACCAGATGTGGCCATTGTACACAGTGTTCCAGTATTTTTGAAACCGACACCTTACATATTCCACATTATGGTCTAATACATTTGAACCATCGGTTGAATTGTAACAGCACTTTTGTAGTTTATGCAGCCTTATACCAATCCTGTGTAGGATTTTACATAGGCAAGACTAAAAAGGCTTTCAAAGTGCGTGCATACCAACACAATTCTGATATTAAAAAAGCCAATGGAAAAAAAGCATTGGCATTGCACATCAAGGAGAATCCTGAACATAGGTTTACATTTATTGCCTTTGACCAAGTTGTTCTTAACAGGGGGGGGGTCCACGAGAATTGTTTCTGGAATTTAGAGAATGTCTGTGGCAGTTGAGTTAATGCCAACACCCCCCCCCCCGGGTCGAATGATATTATTTCCATCTCTAGTGATTTAAAACTGAAAGATGAATTTTATCTTTGATAGTTTTGTAATGTTTGAACTTGCACAGCAAATGCGGAAAGTAGGGGAAAATGTGATCAACGTATGTTTATAATACATCTTTTTATACTGTCTTAGTGTAGCAACAGTATGCTGGATTGATGTTTGTTATTTATTTATACATATGGATTACTGTGAAGAACAAACACTATTGTAGTTTGTTTTGTCTTGCAATTTTTTTTTATTATTTCTTAATCAAGTTTCACATATATTTCAATGTTCAGTTTTAAAACAGTGTTTCAATACAACCTGAATCCTGTAGAGGTAATATAGCTTGAGAAATAGTGTTGTAATACAATTTGAATCCCGTAGAGGAAATTAATTGTGGTCATGTGGTGGTGCCTGGCTTTTAAAAGAATGTGATGTCAATGTTTTATGTAATCTGATGAAGTCAAGTGTATCTACTGATGAAAGCGCTCATTAAAAGAGTATTTTTCTTCATATTTGTGGCAGTTGTTCTTATTTTCATTCAAGTTTAGTTTGTTTCTTGGTTATTTAAGGCAGTCAAAACAATTTAAGCATGCACCTTTTATTGTAAAGGAGGTTTTGTAAGTTTTGTGTTCCACCATATCAGTTTTCTCCGTGACACATTCTCAGAACAGAACATGTTCATCATATAGATGACTACTGCAGTAGCCTCAGGTATATCGGTTATATACTGCCAAGGATACAACAGTCGGCCAACTTCCAAAGCTTCAGGACATCTTCCATCCATCCAAACTGTCAAGCAGCTAGAGCTGAGTTGACAAAAAGACAAGCCTTTCAGAGCTTTCCTGACGCTTAAGAGTACACTCCTCTGAAGCTTTCAAGGATTGATGGTCGCCTTGTGCTTTCCTTTGCTGGGCGGACAAGTTCCCTTTGGGGGAAAAATCTTTCATTTTCTTATATTTACTGATGTTTTATTACTTTCTTTTCAGGAAATGTATTTTAAAGTTAGGAATGCTGTGTTTTATGGCACTGTCTCAAGACCATAACATACCTTCAAATAGAGTACTCAATTTTTCTGTCATTTTAAAAATAATGTTAACTAAATGAAAATATATTTTCAGTAGAGAAATTGTGTTTATTTTTTCCTTGGCAGGGCTGGTATAGTATTTGAAAGTGCTTTTACTATGTTTTTCTGACAAAAAGGAGTAACTTTTATGGACTGGTAGTTTGACCAGCATTTGCTGCTCATCGTTGCCTGGAAAGGGGCATCATTTTGGCTTAACCATGAAACAGACTATTGATGACATGGTCAATCTTTCTTTCAACCAGAAAAAGAAAAAGTTAAGCAAACAGACTTTGCCACCATAGCAGGCTAGCAATTTGCCTCAGCCACAGGTGGGTGACTGCTGTGGCCATTTGTTGTACTTCAAATCACTCATCTTTTACCATGGATACCTCTGGTGTAGCACCTATAGCCACTATGGACTGGGGATTAGCCACATCCTCTTTGACTGTTGAATCCCCTCAGTTGGCAAAGGAGACCTACTGTTGTCCATCCTGGGAGAGGGGACATTGAAGGTTTCCTTGTTGTGTCTGAATGCTGTGCCAATCCCAGGGGAAGCAGCTGCTACTATTAGTAACATTGGTGGCCCCATTTTTCCTGTAAAAAGAAACAGAAAACCAAGCATGTATCTCCTCCACAAATTCCTTTAGAGAAGAGTAGTTTACTTGGTCTGGCAAAGGGTTCACTTCACGCTAATGATCTTTCTTGTAAAGTAGTGCCCAATAAAAGATCGAGGGATCCCTCTTTTACTAAAGAGATTTGAGATTCTAAATCTGAACAAGTAGCTGAGGGATGGATTTGGGGATTTTTCCTCATATTTCTAATGCAGACTCTGAAGAGAGCTCAGTTTCTGATTCACCCTGGGGGGGGGGGGTTCTTTTTCTGATACTACTGATAGAATGTGCCAGTGTTTTCAGTGGGAGAACACTGACATTTCTCAGTCTGTTAGAAAATACTACGAGTTGTGAAACAAGGATTTTCCAGAATCTACACCCATTCTTCTTGTTCTCTTAGTTTTAGAGGATGTGTGTGTGGTACTACCTGCAATTTTCCTTTTAGTCAACCAGCTACCCCTAAAAAGGCAGATAGGAGTTGAAAAGTTCCACCGTCTTTTAAAATATTGATACACTATTCCCAAAAGTGACCCAGCAGCTATAACCTTAGTTGATCCCACTGCTGCTAAGCACTTAGTTAATTCATATCCTACTCTTCCTGATAAAGATTGGAAAATTATTAATAGGTATGGGAAAAAGTGACTACTTCTGCATATTTGGTTTTCAAAATTTTGAATTTGTCAGGCCAGGGTCATATGTTAAAGTTTGCTCGGACAAATTTTGAAACTATAAAAAAAATGTTTTATTTGCAATTTCTTCTAGTGAGGCGAAATCTGTTTTAAAATAACTTAGTTTCTACTATTGCACAAATCACTACTCATTGTTTTCAGTGTGTGTGTGTGTGTGTGTGTGTGTGTGTGTGTGTGTGTGTGTGTGTGTGTGTGTGTGTGTGTGTGTATGACCCCATTGATACTTCTTCCAGGGCTATGGCCACTGGTGATGTTTTAAAGAGGTTTGCATGAGTGCATTCTCAGAACCTTCCAGATAATGTTTAAAATTAGATTTTAAATTATCCCTTGGACAGAGATTTCCTGTTTGTCTCTGCTGCAGAGCTGATCAAAAAGTGTAATGAAAGTGGCAAGTTGATTCAGGGAATCTCTATGATTTTTCAGCCCTCCTTTTCCAAACTGTCCAATGGGGGGGGGGGGGGGATTCTTTCGCCTTTGCCAGTTTTGGCAGAATATAGAATAAACTGTCTCAACAGAATTCAGGTAAACAGACATTTAAGAAGAAAAGTCAAGGAAGGTCAAGGAAGAAGTCTCTAACCTTCCCAAAACCAAAGACCATCCAATGTGTCTGAATGACTACTCAAGAGACTTTGTGACTCACTCCCATCCTGGCCCCCTTTTTCTTCCAGAAAGTCTTAATCTCCATTTGTTTCTTTGGCAACAGACTGTTTCAGATGAATGGGTTCTGATTATCATTCATCAAGGTTATAGATGGCAGTGGGAGGAACTTACCTCATTACAGAGGGTCATCCCTCATCCTCCAGATCGGACTCATTTGTTTCCTCCAGTTCTTCATTACATGCTGTTCCAAGGAGTGGGGAAGGGCTTTTATTCAAGGATGTTCCTATTGTCAAAGAAATAAAAATGCTAGGAGACCAGTCCTGGATCTTTCTTTCCTAAACCTGTTTGTGATAGTGACCTAATGCAAAATGATGCCACTTCACAACCTGGCTGTTAACGCTTCTTCCTGTTTCAAGAACATTAGACTTAAAAGGTGCTTACCATCACATCCCTAGTCATCCAAACATCAGATGTTTCTTAAGGTTTTGTGTGTCTGGATCACATTATAAATTCTGTGCCTTACTCTTTGGACTATCCACTGCATCGAGAGTGGTCACAAAGTGTATAGTTCCAGTTATACCTCACTGCAGGCTACAGGGTATCCATTTTTTTCCATATTCTGATGACATGCTTATCTTTGCAGAATGTTTTTTAAAGTGTCAGGAATCTTTCTCTTGGGTGAGAGATCTCTTGAATAAGTTGGAATTCCAACAGAAGATTCAAAAGTCTTTCTTGACTCCCTCACACAGAATTGTGTTCCTGGGGTATTAACTCAACCCCTCAGTTCAAAGAGCTTTTCTTCCATAGGAACAATTTATCTTTATTTAGATCTGTGTCTAAAGTTTTCCATTCAGACTTCAGTTACTGCAAAGGAATATCTCAGGATTTGGGGCCTTAAGGCATGTATGATTCCCATGATACCCCTGGCAAAACTCCACACCACAAAGACACAGTGGTATCTGAAATCTCTTTGGTCCCAGCATCAGCACCCTTTATCTTTTCAAATCCCAGTGCTGTGGTTTGTCAGAAAATAATTCATTTTGTAGAGACAAAATATATCTTTAAATAAAGATCTCCCCTTCTACTGCCCTGCTCCAAAGCAGTCACCTTAGACTTTGCTTCAGGAGCAGTTTTAGGAGGGATAAAAATAAAGGAGGCGTGAGACACCAAGGATAGATACAAGCACATAAATAGCAAGGAGATGCTTGCCTTGATCAAGCCACTCAATTCTCTGAACCATTTTTGGTCCTTGTGACCTGCTCAAGTCATCCAGAGTGGTTTCTTTCCAGTTTTTGGTATTTGTGGTTACAGAAAATACTACTGTCATGTGTACATCAACTAGCAAGGATGAACTAGGTCATGCCCCCTTTGAAGATTAGACATGTTATCTTGGGATATAACTTCACAGTACAATTTTATTCTACAAGCATCCTACATTCCATCAGAGCAAAACTGTGTGGCAGACAAGCTGAACAGGACCAGGGCAGATCCCTCACCAATGTAAACTATATCAAAGAGTTGATTCCTCTGTGTGGAGTTCCTCAAGCAGTCTTCTTTGACTCCTCTCTGAACAATCAACTGGCAAAATTCTGTTCCAGGACTTCATGCAAGAAGGCCTGGAGGGCAGATAGCTTTCTTTTGTATGGACAGAAACATTCTTATATGTCTTTTCACACTGTTCACTAATATCTAGGGGACTTCTCAAGATTCATAAATAATCCCCCAATATCACTGTGATATCTTCTAACCTAGGCAACTGTGGTTCTCCCTTTCTTTTGGAAATGGCTGAGGCAATTAACATATGCTCCTTCACAGACTAAATCTACTCACTCAAGAACGGGAATGTTTGATTCACTCCAACTTCAGTCCTTTTCAGTTGACTACCTACACATAGTGAAGCCAAAAGAGGACACATGGCTGTATATTAATTCTTTTTAAGAAGAACTTCATTGGCTTTCTTCCAAAGGCATATTTTCAGTTGTGTAATCAATGCAAAAAGGCAAGAAATTAAAGTACATAACTGCATCATTCAGAGGATGTAGAACAAACTGCTTGAAACCACCACGATGTAATCCAAAAGGCATTTATTGTTGTAGAATAAAAACAGACACAACACACACACACAAGTTGCTTCATCAGGTTACAATCACATAAAGAAAAAATTCACTTTTATAGAAGTCCTCCCCTGTCATAAGTAAACTAATTAATCAATTTAAAATCAATAAAATCAATTAACACACTAGTCAATTAGAAAAAAATTTATATAATAATAATAAATATAATCTATCTATCTATCATAGATTTAATATCCATTATATAAAAATAAAATCTATTGTATATAAGTTTTTAAGACATAATGTTAGTTCTCTATATATTATATTAAATATTAAAGTGCATGTGCATGAAGTTATTTTATATATATTTATTATATAGATCAACTCAGATCAACTCCATGCCCATATTTAGACAAGCAATCTGAAATGTAGCTTCATGTAGCTTCATTAATAATAGTCCTATAATTTTTTTTTTTTTTCAAAAGACGGGTTAATATTATCCATCTTATTTATTTTTATTTTTATTTTTATGTTTTTTTTTTTCTTTTCATTAGATTATGTAGATTATATTATAGAGTCACAGTGCAAGTATGGTTCAATTAATGTGCATCCCGCTTCCATAAATCAACTCACTTCCATATGCCAACATTTTTAGAAAGAGAGATTTAGAAAAGAGCATCGTATCTAAGAGACTACTAATTATTGCTACTATTACACAGTTTGCTTTAACACATCAAACATTATTTATATTTATTTTTTATTTTATTTTTTATTTATTTTTTTTTATTTTTAATTTTCAATTTTGCTTCTTTTTTTATATTCATGGTATTATATTAATTATATTTTAGTCAAATAAAATAACATTGTATCATTTAAAATCGCACTAGCGAAAGAAAGAAAAAGAGGCATAAAGATGCTTCATCATTGGCCTTGTGGCTTGCCACATACCTAATGGTTACATCAACAAGTTTCATTTAGATTGGAATTCTACAGTATACAATCATTTAGCAATGCCTTTTTAAGTAAAATCCAGGAATGTTTGCACTTCTCACCAGGGGAATGAGTCCACACCCCCCCCCAGCAACTCTCAACAAAATCTGGTTTTCACAGAGTTAAATCCAGTACAGTATAAGAGACAATGACTGAAACAGTGAACTACATTTGAAAGATATGGCAATACAATTCTCCAGCTATTTTATGTCCAAAAGGCTTCCTGGGGTAATATAATTACACTCTTCCACTTTAATAAGTCCCTGTTTCTTTCCCTTATATTGTTCACTGCCTCATCCTTCACTGTTGCCATCAGGCTCTTATTTCCTATTAGCCGAGTTGCTCATCCTGATTCTCAATGTCTTGAAATACTTCAAGAAAGAAGCAAAAGATAAGAATCATGGCTGTCATACTGTGAGGGGGACGGGATATTTTTAGCATTGTCCATTTGTTAGCCAGGTAAACCCATTAGAGAAAGTGTACCCTTTCAGGGGTGACCAAGCAGCACTCTCTGGTTAAGTGAGTATCTCAAAGTCACACTGTGCGCAAATGTAAGAGGAATGCATCAAACACTGTATCCCTGACAGCAGGAAGTAGTTTATCAACAACTCAGAGCCATAATTCTCAGTGTTAACTGCTCCCAACATTTTCTAAGCAACCAGAAAGCACAGTGCAATGCCCACTTCTCTTCATCCCGAGAATTGCACTCTGTTAAAAACCTGTGATTCTGGATACAGTGCATGCACAGTCCTTTGCATTTTCAAGTTCCTCAAATTTCCAGATTGTAAGTGTTACAATCTTGGATACTTTCCCTGGGCTCTTGCGGAAGGAATTTTCCAATACTATTCTCTTGGGCTGGATGCGCCAACATCAAGTACTTTTTCCCGATCATCTCTGGTTAGTTTTGCGAGTAACTGGTTAGCTAATCTAACCTTGGTCACCTAGGGTATGATCAGAGCCAAAAACTCTATACCACAGAGCTTGTTGTTAGAAACTCTCCATGTGCGTAGCATATAACCACTATATTAGTGCTGACATCACTTTCTAGATGCCCCTTCATTTTCCCCTAGTCACTAATTATAAAAATCAATGCAAAGAATTCACCTTATGTTGAACACCTTGAAATAATGGTTATCAATGAGCTTCCAGTACCTTATTGGACGTATCTGTAAAGCTCAAGAAACAGAATTAAGGGAAAAGGTCCTTTGACCTGGGGTAAGAGGTAATAACTGTTACTTTTTGAGACCATAAATCCACATTAAAATGAGGTTTCAAAAGCTTTTTTATGTGTTCTAAAATTCCATTCAAATGTAACATATAAAGAGGTACAATCCAAAGGAGCAGTTGTTAAACAAAATCAATTGAAGGATTATAATTTTACCATGTGGGATCTTGCCTTTGCAGCTGTGCTGTTGCAGGATCCCC
>NC_056741.1:484934251-485149251 GCF_019279795.1 Protopterus annectens | reverse complement strand
CTGCCTCACCCTTCTTAGTTTGAATGATACATAGGTAGTGCACTATATGTCTTTGCCTACCCCTACTTAGTTTGAATGATACATAGGTAGTGCACTATATGTCACTGCCTACTCCTGCTTAGTTTGAATGATACGTAGGTAGTGCAATATATGTCTCTGCCTACCCCTACTTAGTTTGAATAATGCATAGGTAGTGCACTATATGTCTCTGCCTACTTCTGCTTAGTCTGAATGATATATAGGTAGTTCACTATATGTCTCTGCCTCATCCTTTTTAGGTTGAATGATACATAGGTAGTTCACTATATGTCTCTGTCTCACCCTTCTTAAGTTGAATGATACATAGGTAGTTCACTATATATCTCTGCCTACTCCAGATTAGTTTAAATGAAACATAGGTAGTGCACTTTATGACTCTATCTACCCCTACTTAGTTTGAATGATACATAGGTACTGCACTGTATGCTTCTGCCTCCTCCTACTTAGTTTGAATAATACATAGGTAGTGCACTATATGTCTTTGCTTACCCCTACTTAGTTTGAATGATATATAGGTAGTGCACTATATGTCTCTGCCTACCCCTACTTAGTTTGAATAATGCATAGGTAGTGCACCATATGTCTCTGCCTACCCCTACTTAGTTTGAATGATATGTAGGTAGTCACTATATGTCTCTGTGTACCCTTACTTAGTTTGAATGATGCATAGGTAATGCACTATATGTCTCTGCCTACCCCTACTTAGTTTGAATGACACATAGTGCATTATATGTCTCGGCCTCACCCTTCTTAGGGTGAATGATACATAGGTAGTTCAATGTATGTCTCTGCCTCCTCCTACTTATTTTGAATGATACATAGGTAGTGCACTGTATGTCACTGCCTACCCCTACTTAGTTTGAATGATACATGGTTAGTGCACTGTATGTCTCTGCCTACCCCTACTTAGTTTGAATGATACATAGGTAGTGCACTATATGTCTCTGCCTACTCCTACTTATTTTGAATGATACATAGGTAGTGCACTGTATGTCACTGCCCACCCCTACTTATTTTGAATGATACATGGGTAGTGCACTGTATGTCACTGCCTACCCCTACTTAGTTTGAATGATACATGGGTAGTGCACTATGTCTCTGCCTACCCCTACTTAGTTTGAATGATACATAGGTAGTGCACTGTATGTCACTGCCTACCCCTACTTAGTTTGAATGATACATGGGTAGTGCACTGTATGTCACTGCCTACCCCTACTTAGTTTGAATGATACGTGGGTAGTGCACTGTATGTCACTGCCTACCCAAACTTAGTTTGAATGATACATAGGTAGTGCACTGTATGTCTCTGCCTCCTTCTACTTAGTTTGAATGATATATAGGTAGTGCACTTTATGTCTCTATCTACCCCTACTTAGTTTGAATGATACATAGGTAGTGCATTATTTGTCTCTGCCTCCTCTTACTTAGTTTGAATGATACATAGGTGGTGCACTATATGTCTCTGCCTCCTCCTACTTAGTTTGAATGATACGTAGGTAGTGCACTATATGTCTCTGCCTCCTCTTACTTAGTTTGAATGATACATAGGTGGTGCACTGTATGTCTCTGCCTCCTCCTACTTAGTTTGAATGATGCAAAGGTAGCGCACTGTATGTCTCTGCCTATTGATACTTAGTCTGAATGATACATAGCTAGTGCACTTCCTTGAACTATGACAGTAACAATTTCCTAAATAACAATGAAGCTGATAAAGTAACCTGACATCTTAGCTATGGAGCAGTCCTTGTTTGCTTATTCAGATTTTAACTATGGGATTAATTCACCATGACAGGTAACAAACCAATGTTCTCATCAGATAGAAATTATGACAAACAATCTATTAACTTAGTTACTAATAAAATCAATGGGCCTGATTCCAAAAGAAGAATTTCTTCTGGAATCCATCCCCAAATGTTTTGCTTAACAAGTAGAAACTAATGCTCCCGAAGCTACTGATGCATTTGATTTGATATAGGATGCTTGTTGAAATTCCATGAACCTTAACAGGGATCCTTTAAACTGTGGAGTTACTACTGCAAATGAAGGCAATGCGTTCTATGCTCACGACTGTGGTGTCAGTTTTCCTCCATTCCAAAATACAGTGATATCAAAGTTAACATTAGTATCACAGTATGTGAGGGCTGATCGCACCTGCAAAAAATGCTTGGAAGGTGTAACAGAGAGTTTGGGAATTTGCTGTTTTTTTATTTGAATCACAGTTTATTGTTCAAAGCCTTGGGACTTGTACTATTGCGTCTCATACTTCGAATAGAAGATATTTAAATTAGTTAAAAGTGGGCACAGATAAACACCTAACTGAAGCATTTCCATTGTAGATCAATGTAAACAGAAATGACAAACAGATACCCTTATAACCCAGATAGCAGATTCAACTGCAGTAATACAGATATACGAATACTGACCTGGAAGTTTCCGACAGAGGCATTTAATTTGGACAGATAATTTCAGATCAAATCAAGCTATTCTGCCCAAGGCAGACAAAGATCCAATATAATTAGACTCTTTTATGGTCTGTCTTGAAAAACTTTGCTATGTTTGCTACAATACAGAGAGACACAACTACAATGGAAAATATCATGCCACCAAGCAAGAGCACAAACGTGAAGTCTGTTATGGATCCACTTTCTAAGCAAGCCATGTGATAACTCATCCATCTGATACAAGTCAGTAAATTTCGAGGGATGCCAAAAGATAATGGCAAACAGAAATGGACATGTGAATGCCTGTCAACGAAGGACATGACATCACCATTAAGAGAAAGGGGAATACAAAGATGCATTCTCAACATGGCGTGCAGTTGATAAAAACTATCAGTATACAAATCCCTTCTGTCTTTCTCTGTCTCTTTCTATTTGCCTTTCTCTTCCTCTCTCACTCTCTCTTTTAGCCAAACAGCTGTTTGAACAAAGAGAAAAGCTGGTGGTGGTTGTGGGGATTTCACAGTAGTACAATATTGCCACCAATGAGTCAACATCCTAGTGACTCAAGACATGTCAGTTGCTTAGTCACAAGAAATTCCTGCTTCAACCAGTCTCTAGTTTGCTGACTCAGCCCTGCCTGTAGATTGTGTACAGGCAGACATTTTGATAAATGTAGCCGATAATTCTTTAGAAATATGTTGGATGATATGATTAATGATGACCTATCTTATATAGTTCTTTAGATATCAGCCTTGGGATCCTGGACATTCTTTGTCATACTATTTAGTGCCACTTGAAAGGAACAGGTTATGCTTTTTTATTTCTTTTCTTTTTGTAAGTCCTTCAAAACTAATTACACGGGAAGTCAGGTATAAAATTAAACTGTGCAGATGTGAAATTAGAGATAATAAATAGTCATTACATTGAGTGACTTCAGGCATACGCATGCTACACATTTTACATTGTTCAAACAACAGAAATAGTTACGCAAAAACTATGGTCAAAATTAAAAAAGAAAACTGCTCTGGTAAACTTAACATGATTAACTCTGGGGTTTAATTTACACTTACAATATATAGTATTCAGAGACAGTGCTGTAAGAAACATCACACTGATGCCGAAAATACAAAATACAGTGGTTTATGTTATTATAAAAAGAGAACAGACAAGATTCCTAAGCACTCCTCCAGTAATACTGAAATGATATTTATCAGAATAGTTTCATATGTCTCAAACGTGTGTCTTCAGCATGGGTATCCTGGTCAGGGGGACAGCTTAGTGGACATAAACTGTTACAGAAGAATGCAAGTAATGCTGAAAGGCAGAATCATCTGTTTCTGGTGTGTCACTCACTTTTTGTAATCTTTGTCATCTTTGTTTTGGAGAGAGGAAAACTGTTAATTAATCTGGGTCTATATTATAACATTGAAGTCTTAAAACTTTGAATGTTATAATATCGAACCATTTTGATCGAAAGACTATAACATCGAACACTCAGAATGGCGAATTTTTTCCCAGGGAAAAAAATTTGCTGTTCCGACAAACATACACACAACACAAGCACACCAAAATAAATAATCCACACACGTACACTTCACAAAACCATACACTAAACCAAACATACACTAATAGCTATCCACTTACCTTAACCCAACCCTAACCCTAAGGTCCGTTACTACTGCACACTCACCTTACCTGCTCCCTAACCCTAAGGTCCCTAACTATCGCACACTCACCTTACCCGATCCCTAACCCTAAAGTCCCTATCGAACACTCACCTTACCCGCTTCCTAACCCTAAGGTCCCTATTGCACACTCACCTTACTCGCTCCCAAACCCTAAGGTCCCTATCGCACACTCACCTTACCCGCTCCCTAACCCTAAGGTCCCTAACTATCACACACTCACCTTAACCCAATCTGTTCGCACACTTACCTTAATCTGGTCCGTAACCTTCGCTCCACAGTCGATGAAACAGCGAAGCTGCATGAACGGCTCACCAAATACTTTCCCTAGGAAAGTATTCAGTATTCTGCAGCTTTGCTATTTTCAGCATTCGGTGCATAAGGTTCGATATTATAACATTCGAAGTTTTAAGACTTTGATGTTATAATATAGACCCAATTAATCCATGCATTTTCTCTCCTTTCTATAAAAATATGGAAAAGTGAAGTACAGAAAACCAGAGTAATCCATCAGCAATTCAAAACATGTAAACAAGGCATCTCTAAGTGGCCCTGCACACACTCCAAAAAGATATCACCTCACAAAACACGTAACTCTGAAAATCATAGTAGTCCCGCTTCAAACCCATAAGGCAATATACCACACAGCCAAGCATTCTAGTTATTGGGGATTCCATTGTAAGAAATATTAATGTCCCCTTTACCAGGCTAAACAAGGGGAAGATTACAGTGAGCTGTCTGTCGGGAGCCAGGATCCACCAGATCACACATGCACTTAGGTCTTTAAACCACAAGTACCGGTATGACACTGTCATAATCCATGTGGGCATAAATTACCCAAAATGTACCACACTGAATTACATGAAGAGAGACATGATTGATCTCTCTGAATATGTGTCTCAGGCAGGTATAAATCTGGCTTTGTGCCGCATCATACCTTCACTTATGATGATGCCACAGTACCACCAAAAACAATGATTCACTTCAACAATTGGCATAGCTTCTGGTGTCAAAACAAGGAGATCCAATATCTGTCAGCCTGGGCAGTCATGATTTACAAACCACAATGCTTTGCCAGAGATGGTTTGCAGTTGTTACTATTTGGCTTCCAGATACTGGCAGAAACTTTATCTATCCCCATAGTACCATTTTTATGCTGAACCAAGTTGGTAAACCCTCCAACATAATAAAACTCACTCAAGACTACCTAAAGGTACTGCTGCTCAATGTTAGGATGCACTCTTTACCCTGGATAATGCAGACATATGTGCAGTCAAAGAAACATGTTTCAAAGCCATAAAATTCACTCATGGCTATCAAAGCATACAATGCCTTTCATACATTTTGATCACCCTCAGCTCAGGATAATCCAAAGGGAGGCGGTACCTCAGTGTTCATAAAGGACAAGTACACTACTAAACTGGTCCAACAACATGAATAACTTGAACTACTCCATGTCAGCTAACCAAAGGTGTGACCCTCAATCATATCCTTGCTAGCTGCAGAACCCTTACCATGAGACTGGAAAACCACATCTCCTAACAAAACCTACTGGAATCTCTTAATATTCAGTCTAACACCATACTTATGGTTGACTTCAACTTCTTCTCCATAACTTGGGAAATTTATTATAAGATCATAGGAGGTTACTAGGCTATCAACCCGGAGGTTATTTCAAGCCTAGTCGTTTCATCCCAATGTAATACCATAGATAATCTAGTCAATACCCAGGAATGTATTTAGCAATGAGTGTCCATGTCCAAGAGCATTCTGGGCACTATGTAAAATGAAAAAGTAGAATCCGGTCTGGCAGCAAAAGAAAACCTTTTAATTAAAATAATCCAAAGTACAATAAATAAAAAGCAATAATCCAGGTAAGTGCTTTCATTTGTCACACTGACAAACTTCTTCTGACAATAAGAAACATCACTTCCTTCTGTTAAAACCATTTGAAATTCCCTCCTTTTAATACTAATGGTCCATTTCGCAAAAAACATGATGTCAGCAAATTGACAGCAAATTCACCCCCCCACACTTTAAACACAAAAGACAGAAGCATATCTAAAAGGTGTAGTCATAAATAAGCTGAATATACCTCAAATAATTGCATTCTAAAACCATTGTAAAACCTTAAGAATATAATAAACAACCCAAATACTGAGAGTATGTGTAATACCTACATAAATAGTTATAAATGTAAAATAAAATAATGAAAAATTATGACCACAATATGCTGAACGTACACATAGTTTGGTGGTGTATAAATGTATATGTTTTATGTATGAAATACAAGTATGATGAATAATAAAAGTATAATACTAATAATAATAGAAAATATAATAGTAAATATAACAAGGTATAATAGCCATTATGAATATTGATGATGGAAAAATAAATAGAATAAATTATCTCTCCAAAGATTTTAATTTTAATATGGTGTTAAGGGAAAGAGACTCATTCATGCCTGGCCAAAAATGTGCGCACAGGCGAATTTGCTACCAAAATTCCATTTTTTCTAAATGGGCTGGCCATGCTCCTCCCTATCATTGTTTTTAAAATATCTAAAACAATGAATTTGAACTGATGTATGGGGTTTAAGCAAATGGGTTTTGCTAAAGCATTATTTTCAACTTTGTCTCTAATAGCTCTAAGATGTTCACCCATCCTTTCTTTCAGTTTCCTTTCTGTTTTCCCCACATAAAATAACACACAATGGGTACATATAACACAATAAACAACCTTTTCAGAAAAACAACAAAATCTACCCATGATCTTTATATATTGCCTATTTACAAGAACCCCACATGTTTCTAAAATAAGGTTACAAAATTTACATCGACCACATTTATACATGTAGCCTTGACGGTTGTTATTAAAAGTAGTCTCAAAACATTTCTTGATATTGTAACCTTTTTTGTATACAATGGAGGGATGTATATCTAGTTTGTTCCTTAGCAAAGAATCATTCAACAAAAAAAAAACAAATTTTCTCTAAAATAGACCTAATAGCAGAGCTATCGGAATTAAAGGTGGTAACAAAACTAAACTTATTATTGTTATTAGTAGAAGTAACCAGATTGTTCTCTGCGTTAGGTATTGTTGAATGTTCATTATCATTATTGCTTGGAATAAAAGTATTAGGGTTTGTTTCTTGCACAATGGTTTAATTTGTTAACAAGGGTTTAAAGTGACCGACACTTCTCTTGGTGCGAACCTCCTGTATAACATCATCCACCAAAGAAATTGGGTAATCTCTGTGTAAAAACATGGTTTTTAGAAGTTCACATTCAGATATGAAGTCATCCCATTTAGTGACCCTTCTAGCTGCCCTCACAAATTGCCCCTTTAGGACAGCTACTTTCTGTGTATGTGGATGGCAGCTTTCATAATGCAAAAAACTATTACTGTAGGTTTCCTTGCGGAAGATTTTTGATATAAAGGAATTAGTTTCGTAATCTTTTCTCAATAGAACATTTAAGTAAGAAATCTGGTTAAAATCCTTAACAGCTGTAAATTTTAAAAAAGAAGTAGTTTGATTAATGTAATTCACAAAGTTATCAATTAATGTACTTCCACCATTCCACAAAATAAATATATCATCTAAAAAGCATAGGTATATCTTGCAATACTGAAAAAATGTAGATGGAAAAATGTATTGTTCTTCCCATACACAAATGACTATATTTGAGTATAGGCCTCCGCACGGAGAACCCATAGCTACTCCCTCATTCTGTAAGAATAATTTATTATTGAACATTATAACGTTGTTTTTAAGTACAATGTCCAGCAGTTGTTCATACAGGCTGATTTTACTTTGTGTGAAGCCCCTTTTAGTCAGGAAATTATTTACCCATTCGATACCAGTCCCATGTAGTATGACAGAATGTAAATCCTTTACATCCGCAGTAATTAATATATCTGTTTTATCAAATCGGGCTTGTTTTATCCTGGTCAGAAAGTCCCACGAGTCTTTGCACAAGTGAGATTCTGCCATAACAAACTGTTTTAATTTTCCATCCAAGTATTTGGCTATAGGATTAGTTATCGAACCTTGTGCATCGACAATGAGTCTCATAGGTGGTTTTATAATATTCTTATGGATTTTAGGGACTCCAAATAGGACAGGTGTCCTGGGATGTATTACAGTCATGTAATTTAACTCATCCATATCAATACTAGTCTCAATAAAAAGATCATATAAAATGCCCCTTATATGCTTATGTGCTCCATTCATTTCATTTATGGAACTTGGGCTATAAGTATGACTGGTTAAAATTTCTTCCATGTTATGTATATAATCACTTTTATTAAAAATAACCATACCACCCCCCTTGTCAGGTTTTATTAACCTGATATTTTTAGAATTCATTAACATTTTTAAATCATTGTTCTCAGTTCTAGTTAGATTGTACCTCCTTTTGCAATGTTTGTCAATAGTTTGGAGGTCCAATTCACACATTTTTTCAAAGACTTCTAAATTAGGGTCTAGTGGTGGGTTATATGTACTGGAAACATAAAATGGTTTAATCAATTGCATATTTGGCTGAAATAAAAAAGACAAATTTAGTTTTCGCACAAATAATTTTAGATCAGTAATATTTTGAACTAGATTCATGTTCTGATTAGGGACAAATGTTAACCCCCTTGATAACAAATCACAAATAGATGTATCAAATTCTAAACAAGAGTAATTATACACAGTAAAATCATTTGCTCTATTAGTCAGAATTTTAAGTTCAGGGTGAATGTTAGGGCTCATTGCCTGCGACCTCTCCATGATTGTAGTTGTTGCCCCTCCCCCTGTTCATGTAGGACCCGTTCCATTGGTGTTTGCCCCTGACTGGCCAGCTGTTCCCGGCTTGGGGGTTGTACTGATTTTGTTTCTGTTGTTGTATCCTTTCTGATCTCCTCAAGGGGGGATACATGTCCATGTCTAAAAAAACATTTTCATTGTTATCAGTCACTTCATTCCTGTTGTTGTAAGCTTGGCCCTCATGTTGATTGACTAGAAGAGAGTTATCAGTCAATTTTGAACCCCATTGCTGTGATTTTGGGGGTGGGGGATATGCATTGTTGTTCTGATATGCAAATACACACGTTCAATTTTTTTGCTTTTCCTTTCTTTAATTATATTCATTTTCTCATCTGTTGATTTAAAAACTCTCTCATAGTCAAAGTTATAATGATTAAACCCTGAATCTTGTTTCAATAATTTATCCAGTTCATCAGCTTTTTTTGTTAGAGCTTCAATGGTTTTGCAGTTGTCATTAATAACTAGTGTCACATAATCAGCACCAAATTTGTCGAATACTTTCAACAATTCATTATGTAGGATTGAATTAGTCATTAATCCAGTAGGAAAATGCCAAACGCGTAGCCCTTTAGGCACTAAATTCTTCCTTAAACATTCACCAAAGTAAATGTTGTCCATTTGCAGGCTTTTTATTTTCATTAACACATAATCCAAATCGGACAATTTGTCCTGAAAAGATTTTTGCGTACCTTGTGAGAGGATATTTACTTGTGTAAATCCAATTGTATTGTTGAGCCATGCTGTCAGCGATCTCCGCTGTGCAGAATTTGAAGGAGCATTTGTGCATTGTTCAGTAGGTAAACTGGCCACCTTGTTAGGCAAATTCACTTCTCGGTGCAAAGAGGTAGAAGGTGAAGTTAAATTAACTGTATCTTGAATGGTATTACTTGCTTCACATGGTGGAGTAGGGTGGAGGGATGTAGATGGAAGTTGCAAGAGAGAACGCTGTTCTAAAGCATCAAGTCTATCAGTTAGACGTTGAATTAAAATAGCTAAATCTCCAAGTGCATTATTTTGTGTTTCATTAGTCTCCGCCAAAGCCAGTTCCATGATACTCACAGCACGAATCAAACTTGCAATAAGAGCCACACAAAACCAAGTAAAATGAAAAAGTAGAATCCGGTCTGGCAGCAAAAGAAAACCTTTTAATTAAAATAATCCAAAGTACAATAAATAAAAAGCAGTAATCCAGGTAAGCGCTTTCGTTTGTCACACTGACAAACTTCTTCCGACAATAAGAAACATCACTTCCTTCTGTTAAAACCATTTGAAATTCCCTCCTTTTAATACTATTGGTCCATTTCGCAAAAAACATGATGTCAGCAAATTGACAGGAAATTCACCCCCCCCCCACATTAAACACACAAGACAGAAGCATATCCAAAAGGTGTAGTCATATAAATAAGCTCAATATACCTTAAATAATTGCATTCTAAAACCATTGTAAAACCTTCAGAATATAATAAACAACCCAAATACTGAGAGTACATGTAATACCAACATAAATAGTTATAAATGTAAAATAAAATAATGAAAAATTATGACCACAATATGCTGAATGCATGCATAGTTTGGTGGTGTATAAATGTATATGTTTTATGTATGAAATACAGGTATGATGAATAATAAAAGTATAATACTAATAATAATTAGTAAAAAAAAAAATCTCTTGTTTTCCCGCCTTACTGAACTAGAGTAGTCCAGTTTCAGACTTGCTGATCCCTGGGCTTTGTTTTTAGTTCCTGTTACTGATCCATTGCCTTATTAGGAGGGAGGGAAGTTTCTTTGCTTACCAGTGGGAGTGGGAAGCACTGAGCGGACTTTTTGTCTGATTTGGTGAAGTTTCAGCCAGAAACTAGTAGTCCATTGGTCGTTTTGGGCCAATTCCTAGCTCCTTTCAGCCCCCTGCTATAAAACACGCTAAACACGCGTTTTCCAGCTTGTACCAACTCAGCACAGATCCTCGTGGTGGCCTGCAGAGTGATCCAAGCAGCAGAGAGCTAAAAGAGTGACTTTCTACCAGATATAAGTATTTTTTGTGGCTTTCCCACTGTTATTTAGCTAGCGACTGCATTTCGCCTGTTTTACTGCTACTTTAAGTGATTTCTGCATTTTACACTGTTTGTTGCACTTTAAGTTACTAATTGTTGCAAATTGTTTCTGTAGGCTACACACTAAAGTGCGCTAGCCGATTTACAGCATTTATAGCATTTACTGTCTGTTTTTTTCCTTGTCTCTGTAAAAAAACAAAAAAAAACAAAAAAAAACAAAAAAAAAAAAAAAAAAATCTCTTGTTTTCCCGCCTTACTGAACTAGAGTAGTCCAGTTTCAGAGTTGCTGATCCCTGGGCTTTGTTTTTAGTTCCTGTTACTGATCCATTGCCTTATTAGGGAGGAGGGAAGTTTCTTTGCTTACCAGTGGGAGTGGGAAGCACTGAGCAGCCTTTCTGTCCGATTTGGTGAAGTTTCAGCCAGAAACTAGTAGTCCATTGGTCGTTTTGGGCCAATTCCTAGCTCCTTTCAGCCCCCTGCTATAAAACATGCTAAACACGCATTTTCCAGCTTGTACCAACTCAGCACAGATCCTCGTGGTGGCCTGCAGAGTGATCCAAGCAGCAGAGAGCTAAAAGAGTGACTTTCTACCAGATATAAGTATTTTTGTGGCTTTCCCACAGTTATTAAGCTAGCGACTGCATTTCGCCTGTTTTACTGCTACTTTAAGTGATTTCTGCATTTTACACTGTTTATTGCACTTTAAGTTACTAATTGTTGCAAATTGTTTCTGTAGGCTACACACTAAAGTGCTTAGCCGATTTACAGCATTTATAGCATTTACTGTCTGTTTTTTCCTTGTCTCTGTAATAAAACAAAAATCTCTTGTTTTCCCGCCTTACTGAACTAGAGTAGTCCAGTTTCAGAGTTGCTGATCCCTGGGCTTTGTTTTTAGTTCCTGTTACTGATCCATTGCCTTATTAGGAGGAGGGAAGTTTCTTTGCTTACCAGTGGGAGTGGGAAGCACTGAGCAGCCTTTCTGTCCGATTTGGTGAAGTTTCAGCCAGAAACTAGTAGTCCATTGGTCGTTTTGGGCCATTTCCTAGCTCCTTTCAGCCCCTGCTATAAAACACGCTAAACATGCGTTTTCCAGCTTGTACCAACTCAGCACAGATCCTCGTGGTGGCCTGAAGAGTGATCCAAGCAGCAGAGAGCTAAAAGAGTGACTTTCTACCAGATATAAGTATTTTTTGTGGCTTTCCCACTGTTATTTAAGCTAGCGACTGCATTTCACCTGTTTTACTGCTACTTTAAGTGATTTCTGCATTTTACACTGTTTATTGCACTTTAAGTTACTAATTGTTGCAAATTGTTTCTGTAGGCTACACACTAAAGTGCGCTAGCCGATTTACAGCATTTATAGCATTTACTGTCTGTTTTTTTCCTTGTCTCTGTAATAAAACAAAAAAATATCTCTTGTTTTCCCGCCTTACTGAACTAGAGTAGTCCAGTTTCAGAGTTGCTGATCCCTGGGCTTTGTTTTTAGTTCCTGTTACTGATCCATTGCCTTATTAGGAAGGAGGGAAGCTTCTTTGCTTACCAGTGGGAGTGGGAAGCACTGAGCGCCCTTTTTGTCTGATTTGGTGAAGTTTCAGCCAGAAACTAGTAGTCCATTGGTCGTTTTGGGCCAATTCCTACCTCCCTCCAGCGCCCTGCTATAAAACACGCTAAACGCGTAAGCGCGATTTAGCGCGGAGTTACCACTGTTGCACACAAGAGTAGCGGCGGTTAAACAAGGTTAAACTATTTGGGCCATCTAAATTCCACTCTTCCAATTTTCCCTTAGAACTACCTTCCTCGAGCTGTACTGCTGATCTAACCAGCATATCCTATAACTGAAAAGTTCATCTCTACTTGATTCCCAAGTAGACTATTCTCTATCTGTAAAGCCTAGCACTTACTCCTACAGTACTTGCACCTTGATAAAGCACTCTTATTATAGATAGTACCCCACCAGCCTAAAACCCACTTTCCCCCGAGTCCGTTGAAAGTCTCTTTATCTACTACTTCTAGTATGTCGAGGGATCAGTTGCTAGTGTCCTCTCCAGCTCAACTGGTGAACCTGGGAATATTGAGGCAATGTTACAATTGCCTCATGTACACAGACAATCCTCTCCTTCTCCCAAAAAACACAAATACATGCGAGAGATGCAACTATACGGCCAAACTGGAGGCTGAGCTCTCTCAACATAGGACTGGCAAGACCAGACAGGAGGAGAAGGTAACCACACACAATACATACCCAGTCACACATGGTACCATCACAACTTCAAATCATACACATACTCACACAAAGGCATACTCGGAGGCTCTGATCAAAAATTTACCAAAACAGCAGAGGCCACCAAAGCAGACACCCAAACAACTACCACCTCACGACCCAACACATGCAACACATAGACCACACAGTCAGAGTGTCAAACAGTCACAGCCCTTAAGGCCAAACAAAATGCCAGACACACTTGTCATTGGTGATTCCATAGTCAGACACACTGACGTCCCGCTCACCAGACTGAGTAAAGAGAAGGTCACAGTAAGCTGTCTGTCGGGCGCTAGAATCCGCCACATAACGCAAGCACTCAGGTCTCTCAACAGCAGGTACAAGTATGACTCAGTCATTGTCCACGCTGGTGCCAACGACCTGAGATGTACCTCCTTGGACTACATGAAAAGGGACATCGAGGAGCTCTCTGATTATGTAGCCCAGGCAGGTATGACCCTGACCTTGAGCAGTATCCTACCTTCACCTAGAATGATGCCACAATACAGTGATAAGATGATCAGCTTTAATAATTGGCTTAAATTCTGGTGTCATTCAAAGGGGATCCAATGTCTGTCTGCCTGGGATGACATGCTGGACAAGCCACGCTGCTTCAAGGGACGGCTTGCACCTGTCACCCTGGGCTTCCGGATATTGGCAAAGGCTCTTGCCACCCCATAGTGCCTTTTTAGGCAAGGCTCAAATTCTAAACCTACCACCCTAGAACACCAAAAGGAAAAACTAAGGGTAATGCTGCTCAATGCCAGAAGTCTCAATCTCAAGATGCACGCACTCGAGGCCCTTCTCAATATGGAGAACATCGATGTCTGTGCTGTGACAGAAACCTGGTTCAAGGCTCCTGAGAGCACCCCAGCACTAACAGGTTTCACCTCATATCATGCGTTCGGCCCCAAAATCCGGACAACACCAAGAAAGGAGGGGGGGTGTCCATATTCATAAAGGACACCCACACCTCAAGGTTGGTGGCAACGCACGATGCATTGGAGACCATCCAGGTGCAATTAACCATAGGCAAGACTGCTCTGCAATTTGTAGCATGTTACAGGCCACCCTCTCAAACTCAGGAACCTCACATGGCCTTCCTGAAAACATTGGAGGGATAAATGTATCTCCAAACACCATCATACTAGGTGACTTCAACTACCGTAATATAGACTGGGAACACTACTCAAGCCCGAACACTCTAACCCAAAGATTCCTGGAGTTCATAAACTCAAATGCCATGGAACAACTAGTCACCATCCCCACAAGAGGAGAAAACATACTTGATCTCATCATCACGAACATGGGATCAAAATGTTCAACACCGAAGTATACCCCTCACTAGTGAGATCAGATCATAAACTAATCTCGCTGGAGGTCCTCATCCCGCCCCACCTGAAACAAAAAGACCACAGTGAAAAGCTTCTCAAAAGCCGATTTCACACTTCTAAAACTAGTGTGGTCTCCTTTAAGGCCCCTGAGCCAGTGGTAAACATTACTCAAACCGCTGAATCACTTACAAATGCCTTCTACCAGCACCTACAGGACTGCATGGATCAGGCAATCCCAAACAAAACTAAGACTCTCTGTACCAAAGGCAAGCGTCCAGTCTGGTGGACCCCAGCCATAAACAAGCTCTACAACAAAAGGAGGAAGCTACTACAAGATAGAGCAAAATCCTTGAAAGGTAAGACACCTTTGATCATTATAAGTAAAAACTAAGAGCTCTCATAAAATCATCCAAGGCAAATTTTGAGAGAAAAATCGCCAAGGACTCTAAAGAGAATCATAAGGCCTTCTTTAGCTATGTTAGAAACCTAGGAGGAAACTCCCAGATATGCTCAGAATTAGTTCAAAATGATGTGAAAATTACTGAACCTACACACATTGCCAACATACTGGCTGACAGGTTCAGTGCAAACTTCTCCCTCCCCCAAAAGGAGAGATATCTATTCCAGAGGATTGTAGCCCCCAAACATCTCCAACGCCCAGGTGAGAACTGCCCTCACTAAGGCAAAAACACAGCATCCATGGGACCGGATGGTGTCCCCGGCTGTGTGCTTCACTTAACTCAATGAGGAATTAAACCCACAGTTAGGACAGCTGTTTAATCTTAGCCTCACCTCAGGATACGCACTCAAGGAGTGGCGACGGTGACTGTGGTCCCACTTCATAAGGGCGGTGCCTCCACAGACCCTGGAAATTACCGCCCATTAGCTTGACAAGCCTTATCTGCAAAGCCATGGAGAGGATCATAATGGAACTCATAAATAAAGACATAGGAACTTGCAGACTTTGGATCCAACCCAGTTTGGCTTTGTCAAAGGCAGATCCTGCCTCTTAAACTTGGTTGACTTTTTCGAGACTGTCACCAAGGCCATTGATGAGGGAAAGGCAGTCCATACAGCCTACCTCGACCTGGCAAAGGCCTTGACACAATACCCCACTCAGGTATCATCGAAAAACTCATCAGCTTGAATGTAAACCCATACATCACAAGATGGGTTGCAAACTGGCTAAGTGACAGAACCCACAGGGTCAGAGTTGCTGGAGCCATGTCAGACTCAAAGCCTGTCACAAGTGGTGTCCCACAGGGCTCAGTCCTGGGTCCACTCTTGTTCGGCATCTACTTTTCTGAAGTACAAGCAAACACAGGAGGGTTATGGCTGACAAAGTTTGCAGATGACTGCAAACTGGGCCATAGTCGAAAACACATCTGACACAGATATCCTCCAGAAGGGCCTCACAGAAATGGATAACTGGTGCCAGAGCCATGGCCTGAAGTTAAACGCCAAAAATGCATAGTCATACCCTTCGGGAAAAACAAGGTTACCCCTAGCTACCATATAGATGGCAATCCACTGAGCACAGAAAAGTCATCAGGGATCTGGGGACCCAGGTTGACAGTAGCCTTCGCTTGACACTCATGTTGCTAAAGTAGTTAGGAAAACCTTCTATATCGCCCACCTGATCATGAAGGGATTCACATCTAGATCAAGGGAGGTCATCGTCCCCTGTACTCATCACTCATTAGACCTATGATTGAGTACAATGCCCGTTCGAATGTATCTGACCAGACACCTGCTGCAGCTTGAAAGGCCCCAAAAGTTCCTCACCAAAAGGATAAAGGGTCTCAAAAATATGTCTTATGCTGCCCGACTGAAAGAACTCCAGCTCTATTCAGTCTCATACCGCTTGCTCAGAGGTGACCTGTGCCTGACATATAAGGCCATGTCAAACCCAGATTTGATGAATATGCTTCACCTCAAATAATCTAGATCCCTCAGAACCACAAGGGCGGGAGACTTAAACCTTGACACGGTTATAAATAGAACATGCTGGAGGGACAGATTCATCACCCAGAGACTCCCTATGCTGTGGAACAAAATCCCGGTACATGTGAGGCAGAGCACCTCTCTGGCCTTGTTCAAGAGGAATGTTGACCAATGGATGGGAGATTGCAGATATACCCCAGGGATTACTTCAGTGTCACTGCTTGACAGAGGCACAGCAAAATGATAGGCATAGTTTTTATTCAAACTAAAGGGGTGGCGAAAGCCACATAACTATGGGCTAGGCTTATAAATGCCCTTGGGCAGATAGCCTAGTATGAACCTATGAACCTATGAACCTATGAACCTAATAGAAAATATAATAGTAAATATAACAAGGTATAATAGCCATTATGAATAATGATGATGGAAAAATAAATAGAATAAATTATCTTTCCAAAGATTTTAATTTTAATATGCTGTTAAGGGAAAGAGACTCATTCAGGCCTGGCCAAAAATGTGCGCACAGGCGATTTTGCCACCCCATTTCCATTTTTCTAAATGGGCTGGCCATGCTCCCCCCCTATTATTGTTTTTTAAAATATCTAAAACAATGAATTTGAACTGATGTGTGGGGTTTAAGCAAATGTGTTTTGCTAAAGCATTATTTTTAACTTTGTCTCTAATAGCTCTAAGATGTTCACACATCCTTTCTTTCAGTTTCCTTTCTGTTTCCCCACATGAAATGACACACAATGGGTACATATAGCACAATAAACAACCTTTTCAGAAAAACAACAAAATCTACCCATGATCTTTATATATTGCCCATTTACAAGAACCACACAGGTTTCTAAAATAAGGTTACAAAATTTACATCGACCACATTTATACATGTAGCCTTGACGGTTGTTATTAAATGTAGTCTCAAAACATTTCTTGAGGTTGTAACCTTTTTTGTACACAATGGGGGGATGTATATCTAGTTTGTTCCTGAGCAAAGAATCATTCAACAAAAAAACTATTTTTCTCTAAAATAGATCTAATAGCAGAGCTATCGGAATTAAAGGTGGTAACAAAACTACACTTAAAATTCGGATTAATAGTATTATTGTTATTAGAAGTAACCAGATTGTTCTCTGCGTTAGGTATTGATGAATGCTCATTATCATTATTGCTTGTAATAAAATATCCGGGTTTGTTTCTTGCACAATGGTTTCATTTGTTAACAAGAATTTATGGTGCCCCATCCACTTGTCCAGGTTATTTTTGAACAGTGTCATAGAGGTGCTCTGCTTCACATGAATTGGCAGCCTATTCCAAAGATGCAGCAGTCAATGGGAGACAAATGTGTCCCTCCAGCATGTCCTATTCACATCACAGGCAATATTTAGGTTCCTGGAATGGATAGCTCTAGTCCCGTTTGACTTACAGATGTGCAGCAAATTCATTAGGTTTTGGTCAGTGATTGCTCTATAAGCCAGCCATAAGTCTCCCCTATGAAGTCTATACAATACTGAGTATAGTGACAGGGACTTTAGTCAGTCTGTGTAAGGCACATGCTAGAGTCCCTTGATCTTCTTAGTTAGAAACCTTTGAGGTATCTCCAATTTCTGTAGGTGCGTTGTACAGTAAATGTCGAAAGGTGCATTATACTCAATTATGGGCCTGATTAGTGATGAGTATAGAAGGATTATAACCTCCTTTGCTCTAGAGGTGATGCCTTTGCTAATCAAGTCTGGTATGTAGAAAGCCTTCCTTACTACAATAGACAAATGGTGGTCAGAGTTTAGGTTGCAATCTACTTATAATCCCAGATCCCTTACCAGTTTCTAGACACATAGGGTATTGTTGTTAATTTCATAGTGTGAAGGGGCATTGTTTTTGCTGAATGGATGATAATGATGCACCGTGACTAAGACACCAGTCACTAATCTGCATAAGAATCTCCTGGACTATACTGACATAATTCGGGAATTCAATAATTGCACCCAGTTTGCAGTTGTCCACAAACATGGTGATGCACAGCCCCTTAGTTTTGGCCTGAACTTCTGAGAAGTATATGCCAAACAGTAGGGGACCCAGCACCGACCCTTGTGGCACCCCACTGGTTATAGATCTGCTGGCTGATAAGGAGTCACCCACTTTGATATCGTGTGACCTGTTTGTGAGCCATTTGGAAACCCATCTTACGACAAAGGGGTTTACATTTAGTTTGCTAAGTTTATCGATAATGCGTAAGTGTGGGATTGTGTCAAAGGACTTTGCCAAGTTGAGGTATGATGTGTGCACAGATTTGCCTTCATCAATTTCCCCAGTCACATTTGCAAAGAAATGCATCAGGTTTAACAGGCAGTATCTGCCCTTGATGAAGCCGAATTGGGTCCGATTCAGGGTTTCGAAGTCACCTATGTATTTATTTATGAGGTCCATGATGATACGCTCCATGGCTTTACAGATGAGGCTGGTCAGACTTATGGGTCTATAATTCCCTGGGTCTGTTGCTAAGCCACCTTTGTGGAGGGGAATAACTGTTGCTGTTCTCCATTCTGCAGGGACAAAGCCTGTGGTTAGGCTGTGATTGAATACGGTACTTAATGGTGATGCTAGTTCATGTTTAATTTGTTTAGAAGATGGCCTAGGATGCAGTCTGGTCCAATAGAGACTGTGTTTTTTTGCCTTACACAAGGCTTTAATGACCTGTTCTTCAGATATGTAGGATGGAGGAGGGAGATGGAGGCAAGGATTGTGATAAGTTTGAAGTGAATAATGTTGTGACATTTTCATCAAATCTGTCCACTAGCAGGTTTGCTATCTCTGCGGGATCTGTGTGTGTGTGATACCATTAGTCACTAGTTTGGCACATCCCTGGGTCCTACCATTTTGGCTATGTAAGTAGCTGTAAAAGGCCTTATGGTTATCCTTGGCTGTAATTTCCATGTTTTTCTCAAAGTTACCCTTAGAGGATTTGGCATGTTGTCTTATTTGCCTGTTGAGGCTGAGAAGGGTTCTTTTCCATTGTTGGGGCCTCACCTTAAGTTTCTTAGACAGCAACGTTTTGCATTTGTTGTAAAGTTTGTTGATGTTGGATGTCCACCAGGGTGGCTTTTTTTTTGCTTGGGGCTCTGGCTTTGATTCTCTCTGGAACAGCTGAGTCTATACACTTACACAAGTGATTGTACCAGGCTTTAGTATAAGCTTAAGTGTAGTTACCACTTCCAGATGGGGATTAATTTATATCTTCCCCTAGGAAGGTATACTTTGCTTTAGTGATTTTTTTTTAATCTGACTTCACCCTTTGTGAGTTCTGGTGTTAGTGCCAGTTCGAAGGTGACTGATTTGTGGTCAGACTTAACTAATGAGGGTATGACAGTTACAGTGGTGCATCTGTTTGTCATGTTAGTGAGGACCAGATCTAGTATGTTTGTTCCTCTTGTTTGGGTTTGAACAATTTGTTCCAGGCCATTTGAGTTAACAAAGTCAAGGAACTTTTTACGCTAGTGAGTTAGGGCTAGAGTAGGTTTTCCAGTTCATGGTGGGATAATTGAAATCCCCCATGACCGGAGTGTTTGACAATATTTGGATTGACTCCAGTTTGGTCAAGAAGGCCTTGTGCATATCATGATCCATGGAGGGGGATCTGAAACTAGCTGTGACTTGAATGGGGGGGTCTTACCCACAGTAATCTGAACTTGGAGTAACTCCATGTTGTTGCCCAGTCTAACTAGTCAGGAGGTGAATGTATATCTAATGTAGATAGAAACATCACCTTTTTTGGTTCTCACATGTTCATTTTGTGTTCTGAAGCTGTGGAAGGCATTGTTCATGTGGTCAGAGGTTTCTGGTCTTTATCAATATAAACACCCTGTAGCAACTAGTTATCTCCCTGACTAGGGGTACAAATATCTTTATTTATTTATTTATTTAAATTTGTTGACCGGCAGTGTCCGACTGGACGTGGGTCCATTTTCAGCGGAGGCCCAGGGAGAAAAGCTCCACAGTAAAATAAACAGACAGTAGTTACATTGGATTACATAGCGATTAATAATTTAACATAGAAATTACTTACAACATATTTACAGATGAAGAACATAGTACATCAGTAGACAACTAGAATCTTTATCTGTGAAGTACATAACAGGCATTAACAAATGTAACAATGAGAAGTTCCTGCTGTATAATAAGTACTAGGCTTATGAGCATCTGAGCTTGCTATCATCAAGGTAGTTAGTGGACCTGAAAGAAAGGTAGTAGTTGGATGGGGTGGATGATATTAGAGTGGGAGTTGCAAAGGCATAGCCAGCATGTTTTTAGGTGCACTTTTAATAAAGTTTTGAAGTTGGTGCATGATGGTATGGAGGTAATTGTGGGTGGGAGTGAGTTCCATAATTTGGCTATGGCGCAAGAGAATAGTGCTTCACCAGCAGAGTTATTGGCTTTAGTGATCTGCAAGTGATTTTTGTTGCTGGATCTTAGTGGTCTGGTGCGATAGGGTTGGAGTAGATTCTGGAGGGATGGGACATTTAGTGGATGGTTTACTAGTTTGTGGGCGAGTGAGAGTTGATACCACTGAAGGAGGTGAGGGAGTTCAAGCCAGCCCAGTTCAGCAAGTGAGAGACAGTGGTGACTACGGTAGGATGCCCCTGTGGCGAATTTGGCGATTTTGTTGTAGCAGGTCTCTAGCTTGTTTAGATCACATTGCCTTAGGTTGGTATATACTGGAGAGTCATAAAGTAGGGTGGAGATAAGGTGGGAATTTGCTATTGAAATCTTTGCTGCTTTGGTGAGAAATTGTTTATTTCTGTATAATGCTCCTAGTTTTTTGTGGACTTTTTATGGTCATGGATATGTGAATGTCAAATTTTAGTTTATTATCTATTTCCACTCCTAGCAATTTGGTGTGTTCAGTTGGGTATATAGTGGTGTTGTCTTTTGCTGTGATGTTAAAGTGAGAGTTGTTTTGAGTTTGTTTGGTGGGTTGGAAGATGAGTAGTTTAGTTTTGTTTGGGTTGAGTATTAATTGGGCATCGGATAACCATGTTTCAACAGAGGAAAAGGCTTCCTGTGTGACTTTTTGCAGTTTGGGTAGGGACTGGGCTGAGCAGATGATGGTTGAGTCATCTGCGTATTGGATGAGTGTGCCATGTTTGGTGGCAGAGGCTAGATTATTGGTGTAAAGAGAGAAAAGTAGGGGTCCAAGGATGGATCCTTGGGGAACCCCTATGGAGACAGGTAGTTGGGGAGATATGTCATTCTGCCATACAACGGATTGTTGGCGGTCAGACAGGTAACTCTGAAACCAGTTGGTGACTGATTGTGAGAAGGATAGGTTACTGAGGACAAAGATAAGTTGTTTGTGTGGGACCATCTTAGACTTAGTACTCATGAACATGGGGGATGATGCCTCTTCCAGTGCATTAACTACTTCCTGGTATAATCTGACCACAAAAAGACCTGCTTTAGTATTAAAACTAACCTTGAATCCCCATCATACTACAAACCTGTTAAGAACTTTACTAAGGCCAGTTACTTCAAACTAAGTGACAGATTGCTAAGCATCCAAGCCCCTCCAAACCCAGCTAACACTGAGGCCTTCTCTAAGCTGTACAAAAAAGCACTGTGCAATCAGATTCATAGATGCACAGAAGAGGCAGTACCTGTCCGAGTCAAACCTATGACTTGAAAAATAAACCACCTGGTGAACCCCAAGCATAAATAAGCTATTCAACAAAAGGAAAAACATTTTCTCCAAAGCCAAGAAGGAACAAACAAATTAGTGCAAAAAGACACTCACCCATATAAACAAACAAATCAAAGATCTAGTCAAATCTGCCAAAGCAAGCTATGAGGTAAACATATCTTCCCAGGTGAAAGATAACCAATGTGCAATGTGCCCAATTAATCATGAATGGCAACACTTACAACCAGCCTGAAACTATAGCAAACCTGCTGGCCAAAAGTTCAGTTCAAACTTTTCACCTCCTACCACTCCCAAAGAAATACCAGCAATCATCCTCTACCAGTCATTATGAGGGAACTGGTCCTTACTGTGCTCAATAAATCCAAAAGCACAGCTTCCATGTGTCCCAACAACATTCCAGGATGCTTCTTAAATAGCTTAAAACAGAATCTTATCAGGGCCATTAGAAACCCTCTTTAACCACAGCCTCTGAAGGGCTTGGTCCCAGAGGAATGGAGGACTGCAACAGTAGTCCCTTTGCACAAGGGGGGGTTCGTAAACTGACCCAGGGAACTATAGACCCATAAGCTTGACCAGTCTTATCTGCAAGGCCATGGAGATAATTATCATGGTCCTGATCAATAACAACATAGGAACTCTCCAAAAACTGGACCAGACCCAATTTGGCTTTGCCAAAGGGAGGTCTTGCCTGCTCGGTCTAGTCGACTTCTTTGAGAAAGTCACTAGGGTTATGGATGAGGGTAAACAGTACAAACCACTTATCTAGACCTGGGCAAAACTTTTGATATAACCCCCCCCCCCCTCAAGGATCATAGATAAATTCACTGAGTTAGGCATAAATCCCTGCATCATCATATGGATAACCAGCTGGATCACTGACAGGACACATGTTGTCTGGATAGGTGAATCCACTTCTGATAAGAAACCTGTTACTAGCAGTGTCCCACAGGGCTCAGTGTTGGGACCCCTCCTGTTTTGTATATACTTCTCTGAAGTGAAGGTCAATGATGGGGGCCTTTGGCTCACCAAGTTTGCTAATGATTGTAAGCTGGGAGCAATCACTGAATTCCCAAATGATGATGACTTCGTACATACAGGCCTAAAAATGGCAAACAACAGGTGCCAAAACAGTGGTCTGAGACTAAATGTTAAAAAATGCATAATCATACTCCTCAGTAAATCACATATCCCTGTAAATTACAATAATGATTTGTTTTCTGTTTCTCATCTGTCCTGAAACTGCATTGTTTTCTGTTTCTCATCTGTCCTGAAACTGCTTCCCCCCTATTCCTGTGGTGAAGTTTATAAAACTGGTCTGACAGCTTTTGTGTTATCTGATTGCTTCAAGGCTTGCTAATTTAAAAATAGTTTCTGTTTGTAAATTCCTGCATACACTGTTGGAAACTCCTGGTGTTCTGGCTGCAGTGTGACTCTCAAACAATCTGGAAATATATAGCTGATTGATAAGTATATTTCTTGGCATTTTAACCTTTCAGATTTCTGCATTGTCTTAATTTTGCTTGACTGAATTATTTTACATATTTTCTGATTTTCTGGCATTGTTTTCTGTTTCTCATCTGTCCTGAAACTGTTCTTTCCTCCTCCCCAATCTTCAAGTTAGAATTGATACTGATAACACAAAAATACTGGTAATGCCTAAGTAAAACCATCACTACTTTATTAACATTAACTGACTATGAGCTTTCACCTGTGTAGGGCACCCTCAGAGTCAGTTTATCACAACTCATCACAGCCTTTAAAAATACAATTCAATTAACATTGTAACCAATTACTAATTAAATACAATAATTCTATTATCAATGATTTTGTAGTTTAACCCTTGCTTTTCAACACTGTTTTGCTTTACAGATTTTTTGGCACCAAATGCAAAAGTTTATTAGTAATACAATCACTTTAAATCAAGTATTGTTTCAACCACAAAAATTCTGCATGTATAAAAATCAAAAAAATTCACTGTTGTTTTGTTGTTTCAAATGTTTCAAATACATAATGCCTTGTCTTTTAATATACATGCTAAAGATAAAGTGTCATTGATACTTGCATCTAGTCGTATTTGCCACAAACATTCCCTGGCTTCTAGCATAGTTTTATAATCACCACCAAAATCTTTGGTGTATAGTCTATCTATAACAAAAAATATAAATTTTTTTGTAATTAATACAATCTTTACTACGGTTAAATAACAAATTGGTTGACTTCCTATTTTTGATGTCCCTGTTGTGTTCCAAGATTCTTTGTCTTAATTTTCTTGTAGTCATACCAACATAGAAAGCTGGACAAGATAAACAGGTTGCTACATATATAACCATGTTCGTATTGCAATTACAATAACCAGGACTCTTCAAAGATCTCTTATAGTTGCCCACTTGAACATATGGACCGTTATTGATATATTTACAAGCTTTACAGTTACCACATTTGGCCATCCTAGCTGGCCTTTGACTAGTAGGTATAGGTGTTCTCTCCAAAAATTCTTTAATATTCAGGCCCCTACTATTAATAAATTTTGGACCGTCTCCTAGTGTGTCTTGCATATCTCTGGGAAGTATATTTTGCCATGTTGATTGAATAATATCTATAACCTTAGTAGCTATGGTGTTATGTTGTAAAACCATACCTGTCTGAATGTCATTGCATTTACGTTGATAACCAGTACTGTTCACTGTGTGTCTTCGGTTATCCAGTAAAATGGGTTTAAAATCTGTTCCCCTTCTTCGAATGATATCCTGTTTAACTAAGGTTAGTAAATCAGTAGGGTAACCTTGTTCTACAAACAACCCAACCAGTACATCAATTTCTTCCAGAAATCTGTTGTCTTCACTTACTATATGTGACACCCTGATCATCTGACCTTTTACTACGTTCTTCTTAACATAATGAGGATGGCAACTCTCATAATGCATGAATGTGTTACTATATGTCTTTTTCCTAAATAGGTTGGGTTGTATCACCCCGCCTTTAATGTATAACTGTAGATCTGAATAATCAATAATATTTCTGTCCACCTTACTGGTAAATTTCAAGAACGTTGTAGTATGATTAAGGTAACCTATAAAATCATCCAACTCATCTCGGGTGCCCTTCCAAAGAAATAGAATATCGTCCAAAAATCTTAGGTAAATAATCATTTTGGATCTATACCCAGATGTCAAGACATATTGTTCCTCCCATTCAGCTAGTACCAAGTTGGCATAAATGGGCGCACATCTAGCATCCATTGCAACTCCAGTAGATTGTTTGTAAAATTCACCATCAAAGTGGATGTAGTTGTTTTCTAAAACAATCCGCATCAAGTCAACCAATAAACTTCTCTTCACCTGGTGTATATGACTATATTTGGCCAGACTGCTGACAAACCAGTCTAGTCCAGTATCATGAGGTATCACTGAAAACAAATTCACTATATCAACAGTTACAAACCAAAATTCCCCCAGATTCGTGTCAGACAAAGTCCTAAGACAGTTCAGGCAGTGTCAAGAGTCTTTCAATATATGTGATATGTTGTCAAGCATGTTCCTACTAGTAATATCTATAAAAGCCACTAATGGTTCCGTTTTTGATCCCTTGGCTGCCACAACTGGTCTAAAGGGAGGATTAATGATGTTTTTGTGAATCTTGGGGATTCCAAATAGACTGGGCATAACCGGATGTTCCAATGACAAATAATTGTACTCGTCATAATTAATTATTCCTTCACAAAGGAATTCGTAAAGTTGCCAGTCAATTTTTGTATATGCCCTCTGAACATCAAATTTAGAGACCAATTCGTAAGTGTCAGAGTCGTGTAATATATTCTGCATATTCCAAGAATAGTCTGTATTTGTCATTATGGCTACACCACCCCCTTTTATCAGGTTTCATGACTCTGTACTGCCTATTAGATAAAAGTTCCTTCAGACAAAATTCTTCTGCAGTTGTTAAATTCTTGTTTATTGGTGGCCCCTTGTCAATCATTCTCCTAATTTGAGTAACACATCAGCATTCAAATACTGATATCAAAGGGTTACAAGGTGGTATAAATAGACTACTTCTTCTGACTGTAAATGTCTGTGTCTCTCTGCCAATAGCAGGCTTATTCCCAAAAAATAATTTTAAGTTTAATTGCCTAGTGTATAACTTCAAATTAATAAGTAATTTGCTTATATCATATTTGAAATTCGGTACAAAAGAGACCCCTTTCTCCCCCCCCATTCTTGTGGTGGTGTTATAGTTGGTGGCTTTGCAGTTGCCCGCCCCTACTGTAAATTTGATCTGGGACACCCCTCCCAGTCTGGTGTTCACTCTACTTAATACAGAGAGAGCATCTGAGAAGGCCAGTCCACTTAGGTTCTTAACCTTGAATTTTCTTCTACTCCTCCTTCCTCTCTTCTTGCACTTTACTAAAAAAAAATGCACTTTATTTTGCTTTTCCCTCTTCTTAAAAGTACTCAATTGTATTTATTATGCTCCATGTATTATTGCTTGGTAGTAGCCTGATTAAATTGTAACTGTTACTCTAAGCCTTTTGGTTTAAGCACTTGGGCTCCAGATCAGTTGCTTTACATTAAGAAGGTTTGTGGTCTGCACTGTTGTGGCAGGACAGGTAGCTTACATCCTACTAAGTTGGGAAATGCTGATTGAAGGCTCATTGTATGTTATTCTAAAAGTGTAGTAGTTCTGGTTTAAGTACTTGGGCTACAGGCCAGTTATTTTTCATTAAGAAGGTTTGTGGTCTGCACTCTTGTGGGAGGAGAAGCTAGATTCTGTCCTTCTGAGCTGGGAATTTCTGGTTAAAGGCTTATTGTGCTTGTTTATTTGAACTGTTTCTTTTTGAAATTGGTGCACCTTGGTTGCTGTAGCATAGACTAGATTCAGGCATCCTGAATCTAGTTTTCTTTGTATAACATGAGCACTAATCCAGGCCATCTCTTTTGGAGAAGGTTCCCCTGCACCTTAGTGGCAGGAGTGAGCAGTTAGAACTTGTTTGATTGAAAACTGCTGGAACAGTGCTCAGTTTTGAACTTTTTTACTGGTTAATTGGGTAATTTGTTTAAATCAGTTTGCTCGTTTTCTATTCTTATATTAAAAAAATTCACTTTATTCATCTGCTTTTACTGTATTTGTGTTTCTTCCTACTTTATTACTTTATTTTGCTTTTGCTGCTTGTTCTTAAAAGTACTTAATTGCATTTATTCTGCTGCATTTATTACTGCTTGTTAGTAGCCTGATTAAATTGTAACTGCTATTCTAAGCCTTTGGTTGAAGCACTTGGGCTTCAGACCAGTTGTTTTACATTAAGAAGGTTTGTGGTTTGCACTGTAGTGGCAGGACAGGTAGCTTACATCCTTCTAAGTTGGGAGTTGCTGACTGAAGGCTTAGTGTCTGTTATTCTAAAAGTGTATTAGTTCTGGTTTAAGCACTTGGCCTTTGGGCCAGTTATTTTACTGTAAGAAGGTGTGGTCTGCACTCTTGTGGAAGGAGAGGGTAGATTCTGCCCTTCTGAGCTGGGAGTTTCTGGTTAAAGGCTTATTGTGCCTGCTTATTTGAACTTTTCTTTCTGAAATTGGTAGGCCTTATTTGCTGTAGCATAGACTAAATTCAGACCTGCTGAATCTAGCTTTGTTTGTACAACTTGAACACTAATCCAGACCATTTTTTGGAGAAGATTCCCCTGCACCCTAGTGGCAGGAGTGTGCAGTTAGAACTTGTCTGATCAAAGACTGATGGAATGGGGCTCAGTTTTTATTGTTTTATTGGTTAATTGGCTAATTTGTTTAAATCAGTTTGCTCATTTGCTACTGTTATATTTAAAAAAATACACTTTATGCATCACCGCTTAGCTAGGGTTAAACTATTCCCAGCAACATAAAGTCTGCTCTTCAAATTTCCCCTTAGAACGAGCCAGATTTTTAGTTTTAGCACTAAAGTCTGTTTCTTTGAGCTCAGCACTTGTTCAGAACTCATTGTAAGCATTAAATAAGCTACAAATTACTACAGCACTCAACTTTCCTCACTTGTCTTGAGGAAAACAGTTTTTAGTACTTAATAAATAAGCACCTATCCAGGCATGTCTAAGGGTCAGCTCCCGGTGTTTTTTCCTGTCTACCTGATGAATCTGGGCATCTTGGGGCAATGCAGCAATTGCCTCATGTACACAGACAACCTTCTCCTCCTACCACCCAGCACTACAACCTGTGAGAGATGCACTTATATAGCCAAACTGGAAGCAAAGCTCTCTTCAGCCAAGACTGTACTAGACAGTCAAGGGAGAAGGTAAACACTTGCACCACACCACATTCATCACGTAGTGCCTCAAAACCTACACCACCAAAACACACACCTACATTCGCGAAGCCTCTCAATAAAAATCTGCTCAAGAAACAGAGACCTCCAAAGCAGAAATGCAAGCAACCTCCTCCCTTCAACACAACCCAAATGACACATAGCCCACAAAATCAGTGTGCCACTCAATGACAGCCCATAAGGCATAACAATGTACCCAACACTCTAGTCATAGGTGACTCTATAGTCAGGCACACTGATGTTCCACTCACCAGGCTAAACAAGGAGAAAGTTACTGTCAGCTGCCTGTCAGGTGCCAGGACCACAAGCTTATCAGCCTAGACATCCACATCCCACCCCCACCCCCATTAGAAAAACCACTGTAAAAAATTTCTCCAAAGCCAACTTCACGCTTCTTAAGACAGAAGAGGCAAACTTCACGACACCCATGCAGATGGACAATAGAGGTATGACTACTGAATCCTACACAAATGCACTTTATAAGCACTTACACAAGTGTGAGGATTGTGCTATCCTTAACAGAACCAAGATGCTATCCTCCAAAAAAAAAAGAAAGCCAATCTGGTGGTCCACTGCCATAAACAAACTCTACAACAGAAGAAAGAAACTGTTGTAAAAAAAGAGTAAAATTCCATGATTGGAGGAACTCCCTGGTCAACCTCAGTAAGAACTGAGATCCCTCATAAAATCCTCCAAAGCTAGTTATGAAAACAAAATCACCACTGATTCTAAAGACAACCACAAAGCATTCTATAGCTATGTCAAAAATCTCAATGGCAACACTCAGATCTGCTCTGAGTTACAGCACAAAGGCACTAAATATACAGAACCAACTTATATTGCCAACATTCTGGCAGATAGGTTCAGTGCTAACTTTACCCCCCTCTCACCCCCTAAAGGGCCCATCTCTATACCAGAAGAATGCAAAGTTCCTGTAATCACAGCTGCACAGGTAAAAACCACACTCTCCAAAGCCAAGAACCCATCATCCATGGGACCTGACAACATCCCAGGCTGTAGAAAAATACAAACAACCTCAGCTTCGGAGTAGGACTGGAACGCCACGTTTGAGTGTTGTTCAGCTGTTCTGTACAACGATAGCAAGTACACCAGTACCCTGCGCAAATGCACCTTTAGCCACCTTTAGCCAAACGAGTTAAAAAATGAAATGATACTGGAATCCAAACCAATTTGAATGCACAATGACTTTTTTAATATAAAATTCCACAGACAAATCCACGTAATGTTAAGCGCTTTTCGTTCGGGTAATACCCGAACTTCTTCAGACATATTACTCATCCCAGGCTGTGTTCTACGTGAACTCCAGAATGAACTGGCACCCCACCTAAGCACCATGTTCAATCACAGCCTCACCTCAGGCTTTGTGCCCACTGAATGGTGCACAGCAATGGTTATCCCACTCCACAAAGTGGGAGCCACCACGGACCCCAGGAACTACTGCCCCATTACTTTAACGAGCCTGGTCTGCAAGGCCATGGAACGTATCATCATGGATCTTATACACACAGATATTGATAATCTCCAAACTCTGGACCCCAACCTGATTGACTTCTTTGAAGCAGTCACCAAAGCCATGGACAAGGGTAAAGTGGTTCACACAGTCTATCTAGATCTCGCCAAGGCTTTTGACACCATCCCCCACTCTGGAATTATAGATAAACTCACTAAACTAGGTATAAATCCCTATGTCACAAGATGGGCTGCCAACTTCACTGACAGAACCCACACTGCGAAAGTAACAGACTCCAAATCCGACTTCAGACCAGTGACAAGTGGAGTAGCACATGGTTCAGTCCCGTGTCCCACTCCTGTTTGGTATCTACTTTTCTGAAGTACAGGCTAACACAGAAGGTCTTTGGCTAACAAAGTGCGCAGATGACTGCAAACTAGGAGCCATAATCGAAACTCCTAACGATGTGGACATCCTACAAAAGGGCCTCATGGAGACAGATGCATAGTGTCGAAGCCATGGCTTCAAGCTCAATGCCAAAAACTGCATTGTCATCCCCTTTGGTAAAAACTCTGTACCCGTGAGCTACCACATAGGCGGTAGTCTACTTAACACCAAAAGTGTGATAAGATATCTTGGGACACAGGTGGACAGTAGTCTCTCCTTTGATAATCACATCACCACAGTAGTCAGGAAATCCTTCTAGGTGGCACACCTCATCACAAAAGGTTTCTCATCCAGGAAAAAAGAGGGCATTGTTCCCCCTCCTCATCACTCATTAGACCCATTATAGAGTATAACTCCTCTTTTGTTATGTACCTCACAAGACATCTACAACAACTGGAAAGGTCGCAGAAATACCTCACAAAGAGTATTACTGGACTCAAACAGATGCCTTATGCAGACCGCCTGAAAAAACTCCAGCTTTACTCCGTCGCATATCGCCTACTCAGAGGCGATCTCTGCCTAACATACAAAGCTATGTCAAACCCAGAGCTGTTGGACATGCTACACCTAAAGAAATCCCATTCCCTCTGAGCTACACGCTCTAGGGACCTAAACCTTGTCACCACAATAAACAGGACATGCTGGAGGGATAGATTCCTATCCCAGAGACTTTCCTTACTCTGGAACAGGCTACCCATCTATGTCAAGCAAAGTTCTTCATTAGCACTCTTCAAGAAAAATCTTGATGAGTGGATGGGAAATAGGAAATACACCCCAGGGATCACGTCTGTGTCTCTGCTCGACAGTGGCACAGGAAAATAACTTTCTTGGGTGGTGTAAGCCAGGGAACCTTGTTGGCTAGGTTTGCGTAGGCCCTTGGGCCGATAGTCTAGTACCTACCTATGAACCTATGATAACTCTAGTAAAAGAACTGACTGAATAGGTATCCTCCATGGTTATAGCTCATAAGAAAACCTCAGATGATATTTGAATATGTACTGATCCAAGAGATTTAAACAAAACTCTTAAATGTCCTCATCATCTGATGCGCACAGTAGAAGAAGTAGCAGCTCTGATGCCAAATGCCCCTATTTTTTCAGTCTTAAATGCAAAAAGTTTGTTTTGGCAAATTTCACTGGATAAAAATCTTCATTGTTAACTACTTTCAGTAAGCCATTTGGAAGGTACAGATTTTTGAGAATGCCATTTGAGATAAATTCTGCCAGTGAAGCATTTCAATGTGCGATGGAGCAAACTTTTTCAGGTTATCCACGTGCTATCATAGTAGACGACATTATTGTAGGTGGCAATGGTGACGGTAAACATGACAGAAACCTTAAGAAAGTTCTAGACCATGGACGTGAGGTCAGTCTTAGACTGAATCCTCAGAAATGTAAATTTAAGCAGAGAGAAGTTACTTATGTGGGTTATTTGTTTACTAGTTCTGACTTACAACCAGATCCATCTAAGCAAGCTGCAATTCTCGAGATGTCAGTTCCAGGCAATGTCACATCTTTGCAACATTTTCTTGGTATTGTCAACTATTTAGGAAAGTTCTTCCCAGACATGAGTGAGCTTTCAGCACCCTTATGTGAGTTAACATTAAAAAATGTATACTGGTCCTGGTTAGAACAACATCAAAGAGCATTTGAAGCTCTGAAACAGAAAATTGCCAGTCCACCTATTTTGAGATATCATGATGTTCGCAAACCTGTAACTCTTTCATGCAATGCTTCAGAGTTTGGTCTTGGTGCCACATGTTTTCAAGAAGGCATTCCAGTAGCCTATGTGTCCAGAACTGTAACCCAAACTGAGGTGCAGTATGCTCAAATTAAAAAATAGCTTTTGGCAGTAGTGCTTGCATGTTCGAAGTTCAATGATTATGTTTATGGCAAATCTGTTCAAATAGAGACTGATCACCAGGCTCAAGTGACAGTTCTAAAAAAGCAAATATGTTCAGCCCCAGAACATCTGCAACACATGATGTTAAAATTGCAAAAGTACAATTTCCATATTGTCTGCACAAAAGGCAAATATTTATACCTTGCAGATGCTTTGTCAAGAGCATCCAGACAAACCATGGAACAACATGACAATAAGAAACCAGACTTAGAAGACATTGAAGTCAAACATTTTTCATCAAGTCTTTATCAACTTAGACAACACACAGCTTTAGACCCAGTTCTTCAGAAGCTGACACATGTTATTAGTAAAGCATGGTAAGGAAACAGAAACAATACCACGAAAACCTTGCTCCAGCAAAACAAGTAAGACAGTTAAAAAACTGCTACTAGTAACCAAACAATTGTATTCCTTAACGCGAATTTATTAAGCAGCGTTTTCGCCTTGCTTACTAGCTTGGCTTCCTCAGAGGAAATTAAAATCAAATTTCAAAGGACAACATAAATACAAAGTCAAAAGGAAGTGATGTCATTAAATTGCCTTTTAAAAAGGCACTTACATATAAGTAAATATGTGTGCATATTTTTTCAGATGACAACAATTTAAAAACATAAAAAATCACAACTCCATACAGGTACAAAAAATCACGGTAAATATTGTGAAAACTGTATGGCACTACATGAAAAAACTTTAATTACTACTAAAATAAGTGTATTTATAATATATATATATATATGTACACCTAACGAGTAAAAAACTTTTAATAAAGTACCATCTAGTCATAAATTATAAAAATAATACATCATACATATACAGTCACTAGACTGTGAACTCAGATCGATACAATGCCAAAGAGTATATACCGAAAACAAGATAGTAAACGGCCAGAAAGTGAAGGACCTTAGTTAAAAGTGGCGTCAAAATATTGGACAGAATATTATAACTGAAAAAAGAACTGGAAACTGAAAATAAAACTAATCAAAGAAGTCAACGTAAATAACTTCTTAATTTTAAAACTGGCAAGATATTACAGTTGTCATTTAATCCTGGAAAATGAAAAGCGTCTGTCCTGAATTGCCACTCTAATTCCTTAATTTCCAACAATAATGAGGTAGGGCCACATCTAGACGATGATGTAATTTGATCAATCGCCATGAATGAAAAACTATGCCCATGATGGTCAATTATATGTTTAGCTAGGGCGTTGTTTTCATTTCTATTATTCATGGCATAAATATGCTCATACATCCGATCATGTAATCTGCGGTCCGTCTTTCCAATATAGAAAGACGGACAGCAGTTGCATAAGGCAACATATACTACTGATTTGCTTTCACAATTGAGGGGTAGCCTGATGGTATACTTCCTACCCCTCACTGTGAATGTCTGACCAGACCTGGTTTTGTAACATCTGTTGCAAAAACCACATGGGTACATACCCGACTTCTTGTTGAAACATTTATCAGAAGTGTTCCTCTGTAATAACTCTTTTAAGTTCCTATTTCTCTTAAAAACAAATTTAGGAAAGTGTCCAAATTTCTTCACTAAATTAGGATTACTTAAAATAAAATCCCAATTCTTCTGAATTGTGACAATTTCACTGGAGTCAAAGCTAAATGTGGTCACATAACAAAGAGCTGGATCAAAACTAGTTGTTTCATTGAAACCCACATGGTCAGTCCCTAAAAAACATTCATGAGTAGATGTAGATACAACATTCAGTTGTAAATCAATGTCTAAATCTACATTCGATAAAATTGCCTTGAAAAAACCATTAACTCTTTTTGAAGTTACTTCATTTAAAATCTCACTAACAAACTTGGATGGATATTTTCGCTTCAAAAACATATCTGTTAATAAATTACGTTCTTCATAAAAATATTCCAGCGTACTGCACATTCTCGCTGCTCTAACGAATTGTCCTTTGACAATAGCTTTCTTCTGTCTAAAGGGATGGTGGCTAGAGAAATGCAAGAATGAGTTGCAGTACGTTGGTTTTCTGTGTATTTTTGAAATAAATGAGCAAGTTTGAACATCCTTCACCAATTTCACGTCAAGATAATCTATACTTGACGTTGAAAAATTATGAGTAAATTTCAAAAATTCTGAAGTATTATTAATGATTGACACGAAGGTGTCAGCCATAATACTGTCACCTTCAAACAAGATAAAAATATCGTCTAAATATCTCGTGTAATATTTAACTGGTTTTACAAGGTCAGGTGAGGAAAAAACAAAATGTTTCTCCCAATAGCTCATGAAAAAATTAGCCACTGTTGCTCCACAAGGAGAGCCCATGGCTACTCCTTGTTTTTGCAAATAATATTTCTTGTCAAACATGAAGTAATTCAAGGACAACACTATGTCCAAAACTTCAGTAATGACATCGATCTCGTTTTTTGGAGCTCCTATTTCTAAAAGTAGTAGGGCTAACCATTCAAGGGCTTCCTGGTGGGGAATTGAAGTGTACAAGTCAACCACATCAACAGTGAGGAAATTCACATCACTGCTGAAGGGTTGACTATTAATGGCCTCCAAAAAAGACCAGGAATCTTTACAGATCCCGGATAAGTGTACCATATACTTGGACAACAATTTATCAACCAACTTAGCACATGAATAAGTCATGGAAGACCTTCCATCGATTAAGGCCCTCATTGGAGGATTCCTCAGGTCTTTATGTACCTTTGGTATGCCGAACATAACGGGTATTTTTGGTAGTGTCATGTCTATAAAATTGTAGGTATCTAAGTCTATTTTATTTTCAAGAAATAAATCACGAAAATACCCCCTTATTCTTTTATGTGCTCCTTGTATCTCATTAAGAGATGCTTCGGCATATGCAGGTGACTCTAAAATGGAAAACATTTTTTCTTTATAAGTTTGATCCTCAAGTATTACTAGACCTCCCCCTTTGTCAGGTTTAAGAAGTCTAACTGGCGTATTACAGAGATTTCCTAACATTTCAGTTTGAGCCTTGGTAGTGTTAAACTCATAATTTGAACGCTTCATAGACCTATTGTTAAATAAGTGTCTCAAATCCACCTCACAAGCCTGTTCAAATGACTGTAAGGACGGATGGAGGGGTGGATTGAAAACACTAGGAAGTTTCAAAGAGTGAGACAAACCAAGACTATCTACCTCATTGGTGAAAAACAATTTCAAATTAAGCTTTCTAACAAAGCATTTCAGATTAATAAGTTCTTTTGATACATCACCAAATCTGCTGGGAACAAAAGTGTACCCATACGCCAACAGTTCAATCAGTTCTTTTGGGAGTTGGAGGTCAGTAAAGTTATATATTTTAAAGTCACCATTTAGGTTCAAGAGGATGTCTGGGCCTTGTTGAACAGGAAAAGTGTTAACATCGATGTCATCATTTTGGACTCTAGTTATTGTCTCTCCAGTCAGGGTCAGTCCAGGAGTAATATTCATTTCCAGTTCTGTCTCCTGTTGGTTCGTTGTCGTGGGTTGCGTTGATCTAAAAAATTATTGTTGTTATGAGAATTGTTGTTACCTTTGTTGTTATTGGCATTAAAGCCTTTAATTCTGTTGCTGCATCTTGGGCCTGTATTAGAATGGTTAAAGGACTCATGATCAAATAAGCCCTCATTATTGTCGTACCCATTATCGTCAGTTACAACAGAATTAGTACCACAATTCACCCCACTAGTCACTGTCACTTTTTGTTCCAAAAAGCGGAGTTTGGGATAAGCATTATCGCTTTGATAAGCTTGCCTATCTCTCACAAGTTTTTTAGCTTTGTTCTGTTTAAGCTTAACCAGCATTGCCTCTATGCTGGTAAGTGTCCGGTCATAGTCCACTTTAAACATAGGAAAATTCAAGTCTTCCTTCAATTGCTTATCTGTAAGTAATTGCCCCACCTGTAGCTCATAGTGTTTAATTATGAGCTGAAGCAATTGAATTCCTTGCGTTTGGAACAATTCTTTAAGTTCACTAAAAAAAGGCACAGTGTTAAGTAAACCAGATGGGGCGAACGAATTCCGTAAGCCTTTCGGTATAAGACCCTCCTGTATGCATTGCTTGAAGTATGCTGATTCTAATTGTAGTTTTTTTAATTTTAAAACATGACTATCAAAAAGTTTCAGCTTGTCTGATAAAGTAGTAGCATTATTGCTAACATTTGTGAAACCCATGTTATCAGTGTTAGAAATAGAAAAAGTAAATGCCTCAGTATTCGACATCCAAGCCGCTGTATTAAATGAATGACTTACATTATTAGAGGCACTAGTGGTAGATGACCCTCCACGCAATTGTGAGGAGTTGGAATCACCCAAGCGACCATTGGCGCTGGAAGTACTTGGTCCAGAAATAATTGGAGGAACCTCCCTACAACGTGTGCTTGCACTAGAACTTGCATTAGTTCTGCCATCATCTGTCCCAAGCTGCATGGCGGGAGATGGTTGCGCTGCTGGAATATAATCATCCCCTGATAGTTCCGCAACATTAGATAGGTTCTAAAAAAGCAAATATGTTCAGCCCCAGAACATCTGCAACACATGATGTTAAAATTGCAAAAGTACAATTTCCATATTGTCTGCACAAAAGGCAAATATTTATACCTTGCAGATGCTTTGTCAAGAGCATCCAGACAAACCACGGAACAACATGACAATAAGAAACCAGACTTAGAAGCCATTGAAGTCAAACATTTTTCATCAAGTCTTTATCAACTTAGACAACACACAGCTTTAGACCCAGTTCTTCAGAAGCTGACACATGTTATTAGTAAAGCATGGCCAATGCGACAAACTAGTCTACCACTTGCTGTCTAGAAATATTTTCCTTACAAAGATGAACTCTTTAAGGAAGAATGGAATCATCATGAAAGGTCCTTAAGTAGTTATTCCTTCAGTGTTTCAACAGGAATATATCAAGATCTTATATTGTGGACACACAGGTACCAATTCTACCAAAAGAAGGTCAAGAGACATAGTATTTTGGCCTTCTATGTCAAACGATATAGAGAAGGTAACTGTAGCATGTTCTATTTGTAATGGTACTAAATCACACCAACAAAAAGAAGCACTTCAGCTAAACCAGATTCCTCAACTACCATGGTCGATGGTTGCTACTGATATTTTTGAATGGAATGGCCAGCATTACTTAGTGTTAGTAGAATCTTACTCAGATTGGTTTGAAATTGACCTTCTTTCTAATCTAACATCTAGTACTGTCATTGCAAAATTGAAGAAACATTTTTCTGTGCATGGTAGTCTACACAAAGTTGTATCTGACAATGGTACACAGTTTACCAGTCAGCAGTTCAAGAAATTTGCTGATGCTTGGGATTTTGTCCATGTTACTAGTAGTCCTAAGTACCCACAGTCCAATGGATTAGCTGAGCGTGCAGTCCAAAGTGTGAAATGTTTACTAGAGAAATCTAATAGTGATATTACTGACATTTTCTTTAAACTTCTCACTCTCAGAGATAACTTGCTTGGTTCACCTGCTCAGAGATTAATGTCTAGATAGACGAGAACAATCTTACCAATCAGTAAAGAACTACTGATTCCAAATGCAAAGAACAGCATAGTGATCAAAACTTTTGAAGAAATGTCAGTCAGAAAAGTCATACTACGATAAATCTAGCAAACCTCTTAGACCACAAAGACAAAGAGAAATCATAAGGATGCAAACAACCAAAGTTTATGACCGAGTGGGTATTATCAAATATGTCTGTAATGAGCCGAGATCCTATATTGTTCAATCAGAGGGAAAAGAATGTAGAAGAAACCGTCAGCCAGAGTGTGTTGTGCAGGCATGAGTGAAGATGCACATGCGAGTGTGTTTGAAGTAATGTGTGAATCAGTTAACTTAAATATATGTTCCAGTTCCACTTCCTGGCAATGTTTATGTACATTAAATATCTTGAACCCATACACTGCTTCATTGTCTCTTTTGAATGCATAAGACAAGCAACAGCTCGGGTTTGATTAGCAGCCATGACAGAGGAAGAACCAGCTGGTGGAGGGAAAAGTGAAAGAGCTCAGTCCAGCCACCCAGATTTCTCATTGGAGACTGTATAACCAATGGAGTTGTCTATTCCAAGAAGACTGGAGACATCTGTTCCAACTCTATGGCTGGTGTATGCCCAGCCCTAGGAGCACTAGCAGGATACATTGGAAAGTTAGGGTTATCAATCCAAAATGTCAGCTCATGGCTGGCTGGAAGACAGCTGTGCTATTATCAGCTTCCATCTTGTAGAGAACAACTAGACAGAATACTAGTGACTAGTGACAAGTGTAGACTACCCCAAAATAATCCTGCTATCACATCATGACTTTGTGGGTATCCACAGTACATGTGTTTTGAAATCACTGTAGGAACAATTAAATGGTAAAAACTTGTCCTGTTACTTTTTTATACTTGGTGATTATAACATCTAACCCCATTTTTTTCTGTGAATACCACTGGTTTGGCAACTTTTTTTTTGTTTTGCTTTTATTGACTGTTACATTTGCTAACTAATGATTCTTAGCAGTCCATACACTAATTGCATTCCTTTAAGGAATGTTCTGGCAATGGAAGCTGCAAATAAGAATGTGCAAGTATAGCAATGTATATTATACAATTCCTCCCTATTCTTCTTCTTTCAGCTTTTCCCAGTTAGGGGTCGCCACAGCGGATCATCTGTCCGCTCATGATTGGCAGAGGAGTTTTACGGTGTTGAGTTGCCAGCCCAGCACCCAACCTTCCACAGAAGGCACACACACGCACACACTCACACCTAGGGCCAATTTAGAGTGTCCAATCCACCTACTGCATGTCTTTGGGATGTGGGAGGAAACCGGAGCACCCGGAGGAAACCCACGCGACCACAGGGAGGACATGCAGACTCCACACAGAAGGCACCCCAACCGAGAATCAAACCGGAGAACCTCTTGCTGTGAGGCGACAATGCTAACCGCTGCACCACCATGGCTGCCCTATACAATTCCTCCCTATTAATATTCAAAAATGTGCATGCTGATTGGCCAGCCCAACCAGCGTGCCTATTGTAAATCGCACAATATACCAACAGAAAAAGGTCCAGTCGGCCGGACTTTTTTCTGTTGGTATAAACTGCCCCAAAACTTTTTTTTTTTACAATAAAAGCCTTGATGTACTGGGTATGCATGGGAACGCAAGTCCCATACGCATGCTCAATACATCAAAACGCAGACTCAGTATACCACAACCAGTGGAAGAACAGTAATTCGCCATTATACAAAGACATTATTTAAGAAAAGTAAGTATTTTTTCCTTAAACAACGTCATTGTATAATAGCAATAACCAACTCTGTGGTTGTGGTATATTGAAGATTTACCCACGGTTGCCTTTGTTTAATCACTCGGGCTTCTCCCTCGTGATTAAACCACACCAACCATGGGTAAATCTTCAATATACCACACCACGTCGCTGGTTATTGCTTAAGTATGCAATGAAGTAAAGTATACAAAACAATACAATGCTTATCACTGGTGCAAGGGTGCAGGGGTAAACAGTACACAGCTTCCCACTGTAAATCTGAAAACAAAAACTGCATTCTTCTGTTACATTCTTCTCAACTGCTATGAATCAGGCATAGTGCCTATAATTTTGGACCTCAGATTTAGCTTTGCTCCTCCTAAATTTCGTGATAAAGTCAGATCTGTTTATGAGTCCATACTTCATTAAATACATACACTAAGTCTAAACAAAGATTCACTAACTATTTATGGTCCAGTTTTGCTTTCTATTATGAAAAATAAGAAAGTGCTTTTTTTGACTCTGCTATGCGTTTTAAACCCCACTGCTATGGTTTTAAATGCTATAAGGTGGCTGGATGTCTTCCCTGGTCACTCTGTTAGATAAGGTTTGTGTGCTTAAGTAGTTTATTCCGCACAAGGGAATTAGCCTTGTTAGGTTTGATGCTATTAGAAGAAAAGTCAGGAAGAAATGAAATTTGAGGGACAACTTTCCAATATGTTTGAAAAAGAGGTGGTGGCACAACCCAATGATTGTGAAAATATTCAAAGCAATGCCATGACCTCATGGTAAACAAGTGTGCTGTGACCTCATGTTATAGAATTGGGTGCTTGTAAATGATCCTGTGTGCCACTTGGCAGAGCTATTGGTTGGACATCACAGATGCTATACTGATGACTCTGCAGTTTTACACTAGCAATATATGGCTAAGATACCTATTAGGCCAAGACCTGAACAGGTTTCAGTGAAGAAACTTATGAGAAGATGGTTCATGTGAAGTAGCAGCTTGTATCAACAGAGAATAATGCGCAGAGTAGAAATTTGAGACTATTTGGTATTCTATAAGAAGAAGGGTCGAGTCTTTTGCACTTTGTTAAAACAAAGATGATGCTTCGATCTGGTTTTGCAAAACATTCCCTTGGTATTGAAGGATTGTTATTGTGATAACTCCATTTGAAATGAAACGTGGTAAGCCAAGGACCATTGTAGTCCAGCTGGTGTCTTGGCATGAAAGGTAAGTGCTATCACAGTTTTGCCTGTCAGATAAATACATATATCTTTGCAATAGCTGCTTAACCCATTTATATTTATTTATTGACATTTGTTGATCGGGAAAGTCCGACTGGGACAGAAACCCATTTTCAGTGGAGGCCCGGGAAGAAAAGCTCTATATATACATCTATACCTCTCTCTCTCTCTCTCTATACATATATATATATATATATATATATATATATATATATATATATATATATATATATATATATATATATATATATATATATATATATATATATATATATATATGTGTGTGTGTGTGTGTGTGTGTGTGTGTATTTTTTATAAATACATATATATATAAATATATATATATATATATATATATATATATATATGCATATGTACATATGTAAATGTATATGTGTGTGTGTATATAAATTATACATATATATAAATAAATATATATATACATATATGTACACACAAACACACACACTATATATATATATATATATATATATATATATATATATATATATATATATATATATTATATATGTATGCATACACATACAGAAAGGTATAGATCTAGATATAAAATATAGCTAGATAGATATCTAGCTATATACATAGATAGATAGATAGATAGATAGATAGATAGATAGATATTATTTATTCATCTTTGTTGACTGGCAGGTCGGCTGGTCCTAGGATGTTTTTAGCCATGACATGGGTGCACGGCACAGATACATTACAGGAGACAACTGGACCATAAGACTTTTCAAATGCAACACTATACAAACATAACATAAGCATATTTACATTAGTATTCACAAATAAAATTTTAGTCAGAATAACAAATAATATTACAGATTGTTATATTACCCAACAATAGTGTAACATAATGCAGCAAGGAAAAGAGAGAGAAATAAAATATGGGGGAGAGATGTAGTTGTTCGATTGCAGGAAGGGGAGGGAGTACAGAGGTAAGCAACATTCATAGTTGTGTACTGATAATGTAGTGCAACTTAGAATTAGAAGAGACTGTTTTGGTGTCTTCTAAATGTTTTGTGGTCTGCAGTCTACCAAATGATGCTCTCAGATGGTTGCAATTGTCAGCAACTATTTCACTGGGGGAATTTTCACCTATAGATATGACATAGGGGGTCTATGAACAGTAGGTTATCAGTCTAGTTGCAGAGGTTATCTCAAGCGGTCTTCCAGTTTGTTCTTATTTATTGACATTTGATTACTGGGAAAGTCCAACTGGGTAGGATCCCATTTTCAGTGGAGGCGCAGGGAAAAAGCTCCAAAGTATTATAAAACATTTTAAGAATAATATTTTACAGTCTTTAAAAATAATACAAAAAACAAACAGTTTAAATAAACATACCAAATTACCCATAATATGAAACCATTTGTTAAAATGATACAAGTTAATGACAATTAATTTAATATTTAAGTGGCTTTCACAGGTGGAATAGGTGGGATCACAACAATACTAATCCTTGTGGAATACCTGAGGTAAAAGTACCTGCATATTTGAGTTGCAGTTGTATTTGAATATGAAAGATTCAATTGCTCAGTTAGTTATTAAACCAAGAGATGGTATTTTGACAAAAGGAAAAAAAAATATGTATATATTCTTGTAGTTGTTTAAATATTTTGCTCAGAGCAAAGAATGAATATGAGATGGTAATCCTGAGGTCATGACTGAGAGTAGTTTTTAGTGACAGGAATTTGGAAGAAATGTTGTTTGGGTACATATATGAGGTGACAGAAGGATTACAAATGTGAGCTAGAGGTATGGAAAGGGGATGTGCTGACAATCTGAGGAGTTGTGGGTTAAGGTTGAAGGGATAAGTTTTAACCATGGTATCTATTTTTTAATAAAATCTTTCTTATTTCACTATGATGTGACAAAAGTAAAAGAAAAGACCTTGGCTGTAAGTGAAAGAATATTTGTTATATGTCAGTTGTGCTGAAGTGTGCACATTGAATTTTGTGTTGATCTTGGATGGATGATAGTGGGAAGTGAATGTTACTCAAAAGACTGACATTTACTTCCCACTAAACTCTGTAAAAGAATGTCAAGGGGCATTAAATTTGTCATAATGAATGTAAACTACTACTACTACACTGTTGCCAATTTTTCAAAGGTACATAAATAACAGAATCTGGGGGGGGGGTTGCACCAGACACCAGGGATTACCCTTTAAAGTGCCATAATGGCAGCAAAGGGTATAGGGATTGGGGAGTGGGGGAAATACTATACACCAGGGAATAATCTTGAGTGCCATAATGGCACCTATGGCTATGTGGGCATCAGGGGAAGTGATATGCACTAGACTACCTGGGAATACTTTTAAGTGCTGTAATGGCACCAGTGGCATAGGGATTGGGGGTTGGAGGATACACAAGTCACCAGGTCATTACAGATAAATGGGGGTGGGAAAAAACAGGAAGGCATATGGGTTACGGACTGTTGAGTGTGTGCATGTATGTGTGTGTGTGTGTGTGTGTGTGTGTGTGTGTGTGTGTGTGTGCGTGCGTGCGTGCGTGCGTGCGTGTGTGTGTGTGTGTGTGTGTGTGTGTGTGTGTGTGTGTGTGTGTGTGTGTGTGTGTGTGTTTGTGTGTGTGAGTAATGGAGGGGAAGAATGCCACTGCCTACATAAGAATCTGTTTCCTACCATGACATATACATCAACAATGATCTGCACGTCATGGTAGTAAATGAGATTCATTGACATGCAAATTAGTCAATAATGAGTTCTTACTTTGCCACTGTTAACATGTCTCTGGATTATAAATGAGCACATTGTGGCCAAAGTGCCTTTTTAGCACGAGCCATGTGGTTCAGTTCATGCAGGGCACCTTAATGAAATCCTGGGAAGGTCTTCATTTGCAATTGCTTAGGATTGCAGACAGTCACTATTGTAAATAACTAAGTTTTGAGTCCATGTGTTTAGTTCTGTATCAAAAAGATGTAGGCAATTTACATGTCTGGAGATTAGTGCATAGGCTTGTGGGTATGAGCTGTCAGCATGCTGCTTCTTGTAGACCAAGGTTTGATTCTTCCGCCTCCATTTGCCTACTGCGTGACTCCACTCAAATCACTTAAAAAGAGAGTGCTGACAGGCAGAGCCTGGAAAAGGTCTGTGTGTATTAGTGTTCTATTCGGGTTAACCAATACAAATAAATAACTGAATATAACAAAGAGTATGAGAGAAATGTTATTCCTCTTGAAAGTGCACCAGTTTGTATACCATTAACTCTTAGGGTATCACTGAAAATCCATAGCAAAACTTAGCTAACTATTGATAATTTTTTTAAAGTGGTGTACCTTGGATATTAACTTGAATTCTATAATCTAATAAGATAATGTCTTTGCAAAGGGTTACATTGTTTTCTAATCTGCATAATCACATGCAATTGATTTTAATATCTCACCAAGGAGCTATAAGATTGCTATGGTATGTTTTATTGTTTCAAGAAGTGCGTTATAAATAATTAATAGTGATGATAGGTCTCGTCTTGAAGGGCTCATGTTTGGAAATGATTAATGCAGAGAAGCAATGGCCTTATATAAAAAACAATAGAAATCTAAAAGGATAACTACATATGTTTTGAGTTCTTTTTTTAGAATTGAAACATATATATATATATATATATATATATATATATATATATATATATAAATATATATCAATATCTATATTAACTTGTGAGCTGCTTTTTGAGTCTGCAACACAGAACATGTTGATAATAGAATTTATTAAGCAGTCTGTACACAAGCTTATAAAACTTTATGCTGACATTTATCCATGTTCCCAAGATAGTTCAGACATCTGGATAGGTGTACAACTCCTACACTGTGTGTTCTTCTGGCACAGCAGTCTTTTAAAGTCTTCTCAATTATCTCAGCATAGTGGGGAATCACATATGCTGACCACATTTCACTTTTCACAACTCCTAAACATGCCTCATAGGATATTGCCATGCACTTTGCATCTGTTTGGTATGATCAATGTAATCTCTATGACTAGGTACATTCTGTCTCTAGAAACTTATTTCTGCTTTGTGCATCTCATATTTCTATAATTTAAGGATCTCTGCCTGCATTGTCCTTCATATGCCACGTGTTATTGGGACAAAATTCCTTATATTGCTACAGTATACTATCTCCCTCTTTTGCTTTAATTTCTTCAAGTATCTAGCAGCTGCAAATTCAGCAATCATATCTGCAATGCTCTCTATGACTTTTAGTGTGTGTAACCTTTATGTATAGACCTAATGAATGTCTGGATAAATATTTCCCTTTCCTACAGTGCACAATAACCTTGTGAGATTGGAAATGCAGAAACCATCAGTCTGTTCGAAATGGTGGTTTAGACTTTGAATTCTTGTATATTCTTTCTGTGGATTTATGGTATATAACTAAAGCAAACTCTTCTCTAAATATGCAAACTGGTTGAATTTACAGGCCCATAGAATTACTAGTACTTTCTATTAGGCTGGTTGTATCACATTTCAAGACGTTAACTGCCTACTAGTCTAAATATGGGTCTCTGGTTGTCTTCCTGTAGCTGACTTGCCCCTACATCCACTGTGCCTGCACCAGCCTGTATACACCTACTGTGCCAGCACCAGCCTGTATACATCCACTGTGCCTGTATCTGCCTGAACACACCCAGTGTGCCAGCACCTTCCTGTATATACCCGTTGTGCCAGCACCAGCCTGTATACACCCACTATACTAGCACAAGCCTGCATACACCCACTGTGCCAGCACTGGCCTGTGTACATCCACTGTGCCAGGACCAGCCTGTATACACCCACTGTGCCAGCACCAGCCTGTATACACCCAGTGTTCCAGCGCCTGCCTGTACACACCCACTGTCCCAGCACCAGCCTTTATACACCCACTGTGCCAGCACCAGTATGTATATACCTACTGTGCTAACACCAGCCTGTATACACCTACTGTGCCAGTACCTCCCTGTATACAGCCACTGTTCCAGCACCTGCCTATATACACTCACTGTGCAAGCACCAGCTTGTATATTCCCACTGTGCTAGCACCTGCTGTATGCACCCATTGTGCCAGCACCAGCCTGTACACACCCACTGTGCCAGCATCAACCTGTATACACTCACCGTGCCAGCAACAGGCTGTATACACAAACACTGCCAGCACTGGCCTGAATGTACCCACTGTGCCAGCACCAGCCTGTATCCACCCAGTGTTCCAGCGCCTGCCTGTATACATCCACTGTGCCACCACCAGCCTGTATAGACCCACTGTGCCAGCACCAGCATATATACACCTACTGTGCCAGCACCAGCCTGTATACAACTACTGTGCCAATACCTGCCTGTATATAGCCACTGTGCCAGCAGCTTCCTGTATGCACCCATTGTACCAGCACCGGCCTGTATGCACCACACAGTGCCAGCACTGGCCTGTATGTACTCACAATGACAACACCTGCCTGTATACACCCACTGTGCAAACACCAGCCTGTATACACCAACTGTGCCACCACCACCCTGTATACACCCACTGTGCCAGCATCTGTCTGTATACACCCACCGTGCCAGCACCAGCCTGTATACACCCAGTTTGCCAGCACCTGAATGTATACATGCACTGTGTCAGCACCAGCCTGTATACACCCACTGTGCCAGCACCTGTCTGTATACACCCACCGTGCCAGCACCAGCCTGTATACACCCACTGTTCTAGCACCTCTCTGTATACATGCACTGTGCCAGCACCTGCCTATATGTACCCACTGTGCCAGCACCAGCCTGTATACACCTACTGTGCCAGCACCAGCCTGTATACAACCACTATGCCCACACATGCCTGTATACACCTACTGTGCCAGCAGCAGCCTGTATGCACCCACTGTACCAGCATATGCCTGTATACATCTACTGTGCCAGCACCAACCTGTATACACCCACAGTGCCAGCACCATCCTGTATACACACACCATTCCAGCACTGGCCTGTATGTACCCACAATGCAGCACCAGCCTGTATTCACCTACTGGGCCAGTACCTGCCTGTATACACCTACTGTGCCAGTACCTGCCTGTATACAGCCACTGTGCCAGCACCTGTCTCTATGTGCCCATTGTGCCAGCACCAGCCTGTGTACACCTACTGTGCCAGCACCAGCTTGTATACTCCCACTGTGCCAGCAGCTGCCTGTATGCACCCATTGTGCCAGCACCGGCCTGTATGCACCACACAGTGCCAGCACTGGCCTGTATGTGCTCACAATGCCAACACCTGCCAGTGTACACCCACTGTGCAAGCACCAGCCTGTATACACTGACTGTGCCAGCACCACCATGTATACACCCACTGTGCCAGCATCTGTCTGTATACACCCACCGTGCCAGCACCAGCCTGTATACACCCAGTGTGCCAGCACCTGTATGTATACATGCACTGTGTCAGAACCAGCCTGCATACACCCACTGTGCCAGCACCAGCCTGTATACACTCACTGTGCCAGCACCAGCCTGTATACACCCAGTGTTCCAGCGCCTGCCTGTACACACCCACTGTCCCAGCACCAGCCTTTATACACCCACTGTGCCAGCACCAGCATGTATATACCTACTGTGCTAACACCAGCCTGTATACACCTACTGTGCCAGTACCTCCCTGTATACAGCCACTGTTCCAGCACCTGCCTATATACACTCACTGTGCAAGCACCAGCTTGTATATTCCCACTGTGCTAGCACCTGCCTGTATGCACCCATTGTGCCAGCACCAGCCTGTACACACCCACCGTGCCAGCATCAACCTGTATACACTCACCGTGCCAGCAACAGGCTGTATACACAAACACTGCCAGCACTGGCCTGAATGTACCCACTGTGCCAGCACCAGCCTGTATCCACCCAGTGTTCCAGCGCCTGCCTGTATACATCCACTGTGCCACCACCAGCCTGTATAGACCCATTGTGCCAGCACCAGCATATATACACCTACTGTGCCAGCACCAGCTTGTATACAACTACTGTGCCAATACGTGAATGTATACAGCCACTGTGCCAGCAGCTTCCTGTATGCACCCATTGTACCAGCACTGGCCTGTATGCACCACACAGTGCCAGCACTGGCCTGTATGTACTCACAATGCCAACACCTGCCTGTATACACCCACTGTGCAAACACCAACCTGTATACACCAACTGTGCCACCACTACCCTGTATACACCCACTGTGCCAGCATCTGTCTGTATACACCCACCGTGCCAGCACCAGCCTGTATACACCCAGTTTGCCAGCACCTGTATGTATACATGCACTGTGTTAGCACCAGCCTGTATACACCCACTGTGCCAGCACCTGTCTGTATACACCCACCGTGCCAGCACCAGCCTGTATACACCCACTGTTCTAGCACCTCTCTGTATACATGCACTGTGCCAGCACCTGCCTATATGTACCCACTGTGCCAGCACCAGCCTGTATATACCTACTGTGCTAGCACCAGCCTGTATACAACTACTATGCCCGCACATGCCTGTATACACCTACTGTGCCAGCAGCAGCCTGTATGCACCCACTGTACCAGCATATGCCTGTATACATCTACTGTGCCAGCACCAACCTGTATACACCCACAGTGCCAGCACCATCCTGTATACACACACCATTCCAGCACTGGCCTGTATGTACCCACAATGCAGCACCAGCCTGTATTCACCTACTGTGCCAGTACCTGCCTGTATACACCTACTGTGCCAGTACCTGCCTGTATACAGCCACTGTGCCAGCACCTGTCTCTATGTGCCCATTGTGCCAGCACCAGCCTGTGTACACCTACTGTGCCAGCACCAGCTTGTATACTCCCACTGTGCCAGCAGCTGCCTGTATGCACCCATTGTGCCAGCACCGGCCTGTATGCACCACACAGTGCCAGCACTGGCCTGTATGTGCTCACAATGCCAACACCTGCCTGTATACACCCACTGTGCAAGCACCAGCCTGTACACACTGACTGTGCCAGCACCACCATGTATACACCCACTGTGCCAGCATCTGTCTGTATACACCCACCATGCCAGCACCAGCCTGTATACACCCAGTTTGCCAGCACCTGTATGTATACATGCACTGTGTCAGAACCAGCCTGTATACACCCACTGTGCCAGCACCTGTCTGTATACACCCACTGTGCCAGCACCAGCCTGTATACACCCACTGTTCTAGCACCTCTCTGTATACGTGCACTGTGCCAGCATGTGCCTATATGCACCCACTGTGCCAGCACCAGCCTGTATACACCTACTGTGCCAGCACCAGCCTGTATACAGCCACTATGCCTGCACATGCCTGTATACACCTACTGTGCCAGCAGCAGCCTGTATGCGCCCACTGTACCAGCATATGCCTGTATACATCTACTGTGCCAGCACCAACCTGTATACACCCACTGTGCCAGTGCATGCCTGTATACACCTACTGTGCCAGCCTGCCTGTTACACCCACTGTGCCAGCACCAGCCTGTATACACCCACTGTGCCAGCACATGCTTGTATACACCCACTGTGCCAGCACATGCCTGTATACACCTACTGTGTCAGCACATGCCTGTATATATCTTTTGTTCCAGCACCAGCCTGTATACACCTACTGTGTCAGCACCAGCCTGTATACACCCACTGTGCCATCACATGCCTGTATATGCCTACTGTGCCAGCACATGCTTGTATGCACCTACTGTGCTAGCACCAGCCTGTAGCATGTCTCCCTACTCTTTGTCAAGTAGTGATAGGCGGAGGTTTCAGTTCATCAAATTAGACTTGCTCATGTTGAAAAAGGTCACCACTGTGCCTCTTAGAAAATCACAGCTGATGGATAGCCCAATGGCAGTGATTTTCTGTGTTTTGCTTTCCTTTTTCTGAAGTTGTTTTACTGTAGAATCATAGGTTCATAGGTTTATACTATGGTAATGACCACTAGGGTCCTCATAATCCTAGTTGTGCAACCCAAATGTGACCCACAATTTTGATTTATAAAGGGAATGATTTACTAACTGCCTCTGTCCTTTAGAGACATAGGCATCACACCAGGGGTGGATTTCTGATTACCCATCCATTGTTCCAAGTTGCATTTAAAAAGGGTTAGGGAGGAGCTCTGCTTCACATGAATGGGGAATCTGTTCCAGAAAACGGGAATTCTCAGACAAACATTATCTGTTCCTCCAACATGACTTATTTATGCTGCAAGCAAAAATTATGTTTTTTAATCATGTAATTCTAATGCTGTTTGTTTTGTTTATGTGCAGACAGTTCATCAAAAAACAAGGTCCATGGATGCCTGGTATGTCAGACAAAGATCACCTATCAGAAGTCAGTATGATACTGAGAAAAGAGTTGAAGCTTTGAGATGATCAGCATAGGACATATGTTTATTCCCTGTATTCTTATAAGGAACATTTGTGGACATTCCAGTTGCTACATGTGTGTTATCAGGTTCTTACTGAAGGAGGCATTATGCTTTACAATTGGTGATGTGGGCTTTGTACAGTGGTATGATGACCTCTATGCACCTAGATGACATGCCTTTGTTTATAAGTTGAGCAGCACAGAGGGATGTTCTTACTACCTTGGACACATGTTGGTTGAGGTTTTATTGATGATGTAATTACCTGGAGTGGCTGACTTCCTAAAAGGTACTATAATGCATTTCTTGATATTGAGTTTTAAGCTATGGTTTTGCCACCAAGCATTTGTCTTTGTTAGACCTTCCAGAAGGGTGTTCTCATCTAGGGGGATTCAATGACTGTTCCCCCATCTGCAAGCATCTGCAAACTTTAGCCAGAAGCTTTTATTATTGGCTTTGCCATAGAGCCTTGAGGAACTTCACTAGTAACTGTCCACTTTATGGATGTGCCCTCACTAATTCTAACCTCCTGGGTCCTATCAGTGAGACAGCTAGCTATCCAGTGTGTTATAAAGGGGTTTATACCTAGTCCCATAAATTTGTTGGCAATGCCCATGTGAAATATTGTATTAAATGCTTTTACTGTTGGCCGAAGGAGGAGAAGAGGCGGAAGGCATGCCTGAAGGCAGGTAAGGGTTAGGACTGTGATAGTGAGGGTCGGAACTTTGAATGTTGGTAGTATGACTGGTATAGGGAGGGAGCTAGCTGATATGATGAACCAATCGAAGGACGGTTGGTATATTGTGTGTGCAAGAGACCAGATGGAAGGGGAGCAAGGCTAGGTGTATCGGATGCGGTTTCAAATTGTTTTATCATGGTGTGGATGGGAGGAGAAATGGCGTAGGCATTATCCTGAAGGAAGAGTATGCTAAGAGTGTTTTGGAGGTGAAAAGAGTGTCGGATAGAGTGATGTTTATGAAGCTGGAAATTGATGGTGTAATGATGAATGTTGTTAGTGCATATGCTCCACGAATTGTGTGTGCGATGGATGAGAAAGAAAAATTTTGGAGTGAGTTGGATGAAGTGGTGATGACTGTACCCAAGGGTGAGAGACTGGTGATTGGAGCAGATTTCAATGGGCATGTTGGTGAAGGGAACAGAGGGGACGAGGAAGTGATGGGTAGGTATGGTGTTAAGCAAAGGAATGCAGAAGGTCAGATGGTACTGGATTTTGCGAAAAGGATGGACATGGCTGTGATGGATATGTATTTTAACAAGAGGGAGGAGCACAGGGTGACATATAAGAGTGGAGGAAGATGCACACAGGTGGATTATATCTTATGTAGAAGGGCCAATCTGAAGGAGATTGGAGACTGTAAAGTGGTGGCAGGGGAAAGTGTAGTTAGGCAGCATAGGATGGTGGTTTGTAGGATGACATTTGTGATCAAGAAGAGGAGGATGAGTGTGAGGGCAGCACCAAGGATCAAATGGTGGAAATTGAAAAAGGGTAATTGTGAGGTGATGTTCAGGGAAGAGTTAAGACAGGCACTGGGTGGCAGTGAAGAGTTACCGAATAGCTGGGTAACTACAGCAGAGCTACTAAGAGAGATGGCTAGAAGGGTGCTTGGTGTGACATCTGGAAAGAGGAAGGAGGACAAGGAGACCTGGTGGTGGAATGAAGAAGTACAGGAGAGTATACAGAGATAGAGGTTGGTGAAGAAGTGGGATTGTCAAAGAGATGAAGAAAGTAGACAAGAGTATAAGGAGATGAGGTGCATGGCAAAGAGAGAGGTGGTGAAGGCTAAGGAGAAGGCGTATGAAGAGTTGTATAAAAGGTTGGACACTAAGGAGGGAGAAAAGGACCTGTACCGATTGGCTAGACAGAGGGACCAAGCTAGTAAAGATGTGCAGCAGGTAAAGGTGATAAAGGATAATGAGGGAAACATACTCACAAGTGAGGAGAGTGTGTTGAGCAGATGGAAAGAGTACTTTGAGGGGTTGATGAATGAAGAGAATGAGAGGGAGAGAAGGTTGGATGATGTGTGGATAGCGAATCATGAAGTGCAGTGGATTAGCAAGGAGGAAGTAAGGATAGCTATGAAGAGGATGAAAAACGGAAAGGCTGTTGGTCCAGATAACATACCTGTGGAAGCATGGAGGTGTTTAGGTGAAATGGCAGTGGAGTTTTTGACTAGATTCTTTAATGAAATACTGAAAAGTGAGAGGATGCTTGAGGAATGGAGAAAAAGTGTTTTGGTACCGATTTTTAAGAATAAGGGTGATGTGAAGAGCTGTAGTAACTACAGAGAGATTAAACTGATCAGTCACAGCATGAAGTTATGAGAAAGAGTAGTGGAAGCTAGGTTAAGAAGGGAGGTGATGATTAGTGATCAGCAGTATGGTTTCATGCCAGGAAAGAGCACTACAGATGCGATGTCTGCTCTGAGAGTGTTGATGGAGAAGTACAGAAAAGGTCAAAAGGAGTTGCATTGTGTCTGTATGGATTTAGAGAAAGCATATGACAGGGTGCCTAGAGAGGAGTTGTGGTATTGTATGAGGAAGTCGAGAGTGTCAGGAAAGTATGTAAGAGTGGTACAAGATATGTACGAGGGTAGTGTGACAGCAGTGAGGTCTGCGGTGGGAGTGACAGATGTGTTTAAGGTGGAGGTGGGATTCCATCAAGGATCAGCTCTGAGCCCTTTCTTATTTGCAATGGTGATGGACAGGTTGACAGATGAGATCAGACAGGAGTCCCATGGACTATGATGTTTGCAGATGACATTGTGATCTGTAGTGAGAGTAGGGAACAGGTGGAGGCGACCCTGGAGAGGTGGAGATATGCTCTAGAGAGAAGAGGAATGAAGGTCAGCAGGACTAAGACAGAATATATGTGTGTGAATGAGAGGAAGGATAGAGGAATGGTGAGGATGCAGGGAGTAGAGGTGGCGAAGGTGAATGAGTTTAAGTACTTAGGATCAACAGTTCAGAGTAATGGTGAGTGTGGAAGAGAGGTGAAGAAGAGAGTACAGGCAGGATGGAGTGGGTGGAGAAGAGTGTCAGGAGTAATTTGTGACAGACGAGTACCAGTAAAAGTGAAAGGGAAGGTCTACAAGAGGGTAGTGAGACCAGCTATGTTATACGGGTTGGAGACAGTGGCACTGACAAAACAGCAGGAGTCAGAGCTTGACGTGGCAGAGTTGAAGATGTTAAGATTTGCACTGGGTGTGATGAGGATGGACAGGATTAGGAATAAGTATATTAGAGGGTCAGCCCAGGTTGGAAGGTTTGGAGACAAAGCCAGAGAGGCAAGATTACATTGGTTTGGACATGTGCTGAGGAGGGATGCAGAGTATATTGGGAAAAAGATGCTAAGGATGAAGCTGGCAGGTAACAGGAAAAGAGGAAGGCCTAAGATAAGGTTTATGGATGTGGTGAGAGAGGATATGCAGGTGGTTGGTGTGATAGAGCAAGATGCAGGGTACAGGAGGAAATGGAAACAGTTGATCTGCTGTGGCGACCCCTAACGGGAGCAGCCGAAAGAAGAAGAAGCCAGAATTAGGTAGACAGTATGCACTGTTTTCCCCTCTTCCATTGCCTTAGTGATCTTTTCAAAGAAGTCCACAAATTCAGTAACATGACCTTCCTTTGACAAAGCCAAAATGGGATGGATCCAGTGTCCGGAGGTCTCCTATATCCTTGATGCTAATTTCTATGATAATTCTTTCCGTAGCTTTGCAAATAAGACTAGTCAGACTAATGGGTCTACAGTTTCCAGGATCTGTTGAAGGTCCTTCCATATGAAGGGGCAGGACTGTTACAGTCATCCATTCACATGGTACAAAGCCTATTTTAAGACTATAGTTACATAATGACTCCAAGGGTCCTGATAAGTCTTATTTCAGAATGTTCAGGAAGCATCCTGGGATGTTATCAAGATTCTTTGAGGCCATGCTCTTGGTTTTAGTGGGTGAAACTAGTACATGCTTCCTAGTTATAGCTGGAGGAGTTATGTTTGAGAGTATTTTTTGGGGAATGGTTGGGGGTGAGAGGGGGGGTTAAGTTGAAAATGAATTTGTTTACTAATAGGTTCTCTATATCTCCTAGCTTAGTGAATCCATATTCACTCATCATCATTCATTCATCATTATCCACCAGCTCAGCACGTTGCTGTGCACTGCCCTTGAGGTTTCTGACATAGCTGTAGAAGGCCTTATGGTTATCTTTCAACTGGGAAGCTATCTTAACCTCAAACTTGGCTTTGCTCAACTTAATTAGCCCTCTTATTTGCCTATTTAGTTTGATGAGAGAGTGCTTATCGTTATGGGAAATACCCTTCCTGATTTTTGCATTAATATTTTTCCTTTTGTTGCAAATCCTGTTTAATTTTGGATGCCACCAGGGCAGTTTATTTCTGCAGTTAGTCCTGGGCTTACTTCTGGTAGGTACAGCAGGCTCTATGCAGCCATTAACATGGTTGTACAAAGTTTCTGACAGCAATTCAACATAGGCTGGCATGTTCTCAGGGTTTGGAAGGGCACTGAATATTAACAAACCATCACTTAATACAAAATAATTTGCTTGGAATAGTTCCTGTTACTGGTTTTAATAGGATTATGGAGCTGATTTTGATTTCAAAGCAGTCAGCTTTATAGTCAAGACTTACCAGTGAGGATAAGACATGGGGGGGGGGGGGGGGGTTGCAGCATTCTCCCATATTTGTGAGCACAAGGTCCAGTATGTTAGAGCCTCTAGTGGGTGTGTTCACTATTTGCTAAAGATTGTTTGCATTTTATGAGGTCCAGGAATCTCTCTTCCTGTAGATTTCAGACTGTGTTGGATTCCCAGTCTACAGAGGGGGGTAATTAAAGTCTCCCATGAGTAGGGTGATGGTTGGATTAGAATTGTCTCCAACAAGTTCACATATGGATTTTGAGCTTCTTGGGACATGGAGGATGACCTGTAGCTGGCTAGGATATGGTCCTTTCATGACTTTAACCCTAGAGCCCTGGTTGAATGCAAAAGTAAGTTGATTTTATGAGGGTTACTTTCTTCTTCTTTTACTGAGGCATTATCTGGAGCTCTGCCTCCTGAGAAATCAAAAAAGATTAAATCTTCTTCCCCAAGCTCTTCTTCTTCTTCATCAAAGCTTTTGCAGAAGTCTAAGAAAAGGCCTTTTTTGAATCCGACCTCCCCTTTGGATCATAGAAAGAAAATATCAAAGCTATCAGATCAGACTTCAGCCTTGGATCCAAAGCTAAAGAAAAGAGATTCATCATATCCAAAAATAAAGAAGTGCAATGATTTCTTGGATCAGACTTCCTCAGGTCTGACACAGAAATCATTTGATTCGACTTCCAGTACCATTTGCCTTCCAAAGACCAGATACTCTCCTTCAGTGGATCCAGTTCCCTCTTGGGTTCCTTCACCCTTTTGGAGAGATCTAGGTCCCCTTCGATAATATTCATTCGCTCTTCCAAGAGTCTAATGGAAGAAGATGTGGAGATTGGTGAGAAGAATTCTCTTGGTGCAGAGTCTGACAGGTATCTCCTTTGCTCCTACCCATTTGGGTCAGGAGGTCCGATCTTCCACTACACCTCCTTGACTATTTCCTCCTCTGATTCCTTCTATGATTTCAGAGTCCTTGGATCTGAGCTGCCCAGCTCTATCTGTATTTTATGAGGTCCAGGAATCTCTCTGCCAGTAGATTTCAGACTGTGTTGGATTCCCAGTCTACAGATGGGGTAATTAAAGTCTTTCATGTGTAGAGTATTAGGTTGGATGAGAAGTGTCTCCAATAAGTTCACATATGGATTTTGAGCTTCTTGGGACATGGAGGATGACCTGCAGCTGGCAAGGATATGGTACTGGATTTTGTCTGTGGTGATTTGCATGTGGAGCAACTCCAACATGTCATCCTGTTTGATCACCCTACAGCCCTAAAGGTCTCCGTGTTTTTGATGTACATTGAGACAGCTCCAACGTTAGCATTTCCCATCACATTAAAGTTAGCAGGGATGGGGCAATGGTCCCCTCATAGTGACTGCAGAGGCATTTTCCCCTCTGCAAAAAAAAATGCTTTCTATGAGGTTTCAATTTAGATGAAAGTTTAACTAAGTTTTTCATCTCACTTAACTTTCCTCTAGTTGAATTTTGTGGCAACACAAGGGAAGTCAAAACAGGGCAAAAAGCAGTGCCTGAAATTAGGCTTCCTTTAACTGCTCTAATCAGACTATACAGATGTAATGCAATGAGAAAGCTGAAAAACATTAACAAATTCAGATCTCCACCTGCAACATAAATGTAATTGTCAAACTATCTTGGGGTCTCATTTACAAGTGAGGTGGACATTCAGATGGATACAGTGGCATCAGCACTGTAGGCATTGTACCACAACATGATGTGAGGATGGTGCAGAGTCAGTCCAACACTGAAGTTTTCAGCTTGCTGGCCATACTACATCTCTGTCCTCATTTATGGCTATGAGCTTTCAGTAGAGACCAAACAGATGAGCTTATAGACAGAAATTTGGAGGCAAGAGATGCCTTTGCAGGGTTTCTGGGCTCACTCTACAGTACTGAGAAGCTTGACATTCCTGGACTATTTTGAAGGAAAGATACTGCTCCCCTGAATTGAAAGCCTGATGAGGTAGCTTAGGCACTTAGTAAGGATATCCTCTTGTGGCACCATGCAGAAAGAGCACCAGGCAAGGCTCACTAATAGGAAACACCTGACTAAATAAAAGAAATGCTACAGGGGCTACATCTTTAAGGAATGCCTAGGAATGCCTCAGAATGAGCTAGAGACTTTTGTAGGGGATAAGGAAATCAATCTGTATAGATCAGCTTGTTACAAGAGTAAGCCTTGCCAAGAGAAACGGTTAGAAAATGGACGAAGGGATGGAATTAACCATACCTCATAAGTTTTAAGGTAGTTTATCATTTGCATCAGATGTCAGGCTGTAAATTGTTTTTATCTTTACACGGTGGATTAACCACCTAAAAGTATTAAATAATTTAGTGGCCCCCATGGGACAGATGAAAGAAAGCCTTACTGTGCCTCAAGTAACTTGTTTTTAGTTAGCAGCATGGGTGGTGGGGGCTGCAGGGGGCCAATGGAAGTAAGCAGTTGATATTAGCTCACCTATCCCTGTAGAGGGAAACAGCTACCTAGGCTTGCTGCACTAACTCAGTGTTTTGAGCTCTGTTCTGCATAACTGTTCTGCTGCTAGGGCATGAGGTTGCAATTACATAGAAGCATGCACACAGCTCCAAAAGCATTGCCTGGAGAGCACACAAGCCTGCCATGAGGTGACTGGAGTTAGGCCATACTCCCCAGTAGCAGTGTGATGCTGCACCAGTGTCCTCTCTCTCCTCATCATCTCCAGATGTAGGTTGGATTGAGCCCGATGAGGCTAACTTGGATCTGGTAGACCATGTGAATGAAGAAAGGAGCTTGTGGCAGCTAATGTTCAGCTCTGTTGGAGAAAAAGGTATTAAAGAATTTGATGGCTTCACACAGGTTTGACAAGTAAGTAGGAAACGTTTCACAAGAATAAAATAATAAACAAGGGTGATTTTAGGGACAAGCTTGTGTGTGTGACATTGGTTATGTACAGATTTAGGCGATATCTCAAAGGATTGCACCAACATTTTCATGCAGGTTAGCAGTTTCTGATAATGTTACAGATATCTGCCTAATAAAGCCATTCATAAAGAGTACATTGACAGTTTGTCAAGATCAAAGTCCCTGAATGTCATGTGCCTCAACTACAAGTCAGTGAAGTACAAAACACAAATAGTTGTTTTCCATGGGAAATCACTGCCACAGTGGTTTTTATGTGAACATGGTAGGGATTTGTTTGTTTGGGAAGATTTCTCCTTTTGTGTTTCTACAAGTATGGAGTTGGTATATATCAGCTCAGGTGGTGTGGGGGCTTCCCCATATGGAGGGATATAGGGGGACCTGCCCCCTTGTAAAAAAATTTACAGGTTGACATTGTGGTCTGTATTTTTTTTCTGACATTTGTGTTCAATGATTTGTTTTCACTGTGTCTTATGACTTGTCGTTTCATAATCAAACCTCCTTGAAGACTGATATTTCTGCTTGAAGTTGCAGTCATATTTCATGTTCATTATTTATGTCTATTCATTTGATAACTTGGTAAGTAGAGTGGGCTGGTAACCCTTTTCAGGTATCACCTGGGCCAGAGGAAGCCAATGAATTGTGTTGTCAGTAAGCATGATATGTAGAAAAATGATATCATAACTCCCTATCAGAGGTACTAACAAGTATTAAGTAGAGTAGGAAAGAAAATATTTACAGGCTCCCATACCTTAATCACATTACTGACATGAGTTAGAAAAATGTATTTAATAATGTTGGAAATGGCTATTTGGCATCAACTTCTTTGCAGGCAAACATTTAAAAATGTCTTGGTTTAGGCTTAAAAGAGTTATGTTCAACTTAACTATAGTTTCTAACAAAAAGCTACTTAAGTAATCTTTCATGATTATAGTGAAGCTGTCCTGTTTCATCACCTCCATCAATGCCTTTAATGAGATGTCAGTAGTATTTATTGACAACGGTGGTAGCATTGTTACCTCACAGCAAGAGGTTCTCACGTTCGATTCTCGGCTGGGCTTGGGAGTGCCTTCTGTGTGGAGTCTGCATGTCCTCCCCGCGATTGGGTAGCGTTCGAAAGACATGCGTGCATAAATGGGCATGCCTTCGTTGAAGGTTGGGCGTCAAGCTGGCACCTCGGCGTTTCGCAAAAATCTACTGAAAATCATTTGCGGACCAGAGTTCCACTGTGGCGACCCCTTACCGGGAAAAGCCGAAAGACAAACAACATTCACTCAAAAATTTTATGGTTTCCATACTTCAAAAGTACAATCATGGAAACACGTATACTGAAACTACATGAATGTTTAAATATGACAATTATAAGGGTTCATAGGTTCATAGGTTCATACTAGGCTATCTGCCCTGGGGCAATTATAAGCCTAGCCCAATTCTGTATGGCTTACGCCACCCCTTGATTTGAGTATACTGTGCCCTTTTTAATGTTTAGTTTACTGTGCCTCTGTCTAATAGTGACACGGGAGTAATCCCTGTGACAAACCTACGATCCCCCATCCACTTATCGAGATTCCTCTTGAAGAGATTCAGTGAGGTGCTCTGCCTCACATGAACTGGAATTCTATTCCAGAGCGAAGGGAGCCTCTGGGTTATGAACCTGTCCCTCCAGCAAGTTCTATTTATTTCTGTGCTGAGGTTCAAGTCCCTCGAGCTTGTGGCTCTAAGGGTTTTAGATTTACTGAGGTGGAGCATGTCCATTAATTCTGGATTTGACATAGCTTTGTATGTCAGGCATAGATCGCCTCGAAGTAGGCGGTATGCAACTGAGTAGAGCTGGAGTTTTTTTAACTGAGCAGCATATGGCTTCTGTTTGAGACCCTTGATCCTCTTGGTGAGATACTTTTGGGGTCTTTCTAATTGCTGCAGGTGTCGGGTAAGGTACATCCCAAAAGGGGCATTGTATTATATGATGGGCCTGATGAGGGATGAATAAAGGGGCACAATTACCTCTCTTGATCTAGATGTGAAACTCTTCGTGATGAGGTGGGCTATGTAGAAGGTCTTTCTAACCACTTTGGCAATGTGGTTTTCAAAGGAGAGATTGCTATCAACTTGGGTCCCCAGGTCCCTAATAACTTTCTCTGTACTTAATGGGTTTCCACCTATGTGGTAATTTGTGGGCACATTGTTTTTGCCAAAGGGTATGACTATACATTTTTTGGCATTTAGCTTTAAACCATGGCGCTGGCACCAGTTATCTGTCTCTGTAAGACCTTTCTGAATGATGATCGTGTCAGCTGGAGAGTTGATTATGGCGCCCAGTTTGCAGTCGTCTGCGGACTTGGTGAGCCATAGTCCACCCACGTTTGCCTGTACCTCAGAAAAGTATATACCGAACAAGAGTGGTCCCAGGACAGAACCCTGTGGGACACCACTTGTGACCGGTTTCGAGTCTGACATGGCTCCAGCAACTCTCACTCTGTGGGTTCTGTCTTTGAGCCAGTTTGCGACCCATCTTGTGACATAGGGGTTTATATTTAAGCTGGATAGCTTATCTATGATGCCTGAGTGGGGTATTGTGTCAAATGCCTTTGCAAGGTCCAGATAGGCTGTGTGGACTACCTTCCCTTCATCTATGGCTTTGGTGACTGTTTCAAAGAAGTCAACCAGGTTCAAAAGGCAGGATCTGCCCTTGACAAAGCTGAACTGGGTAGGATTTAGTGTCTGTAGGTCCCCAATGTCTTTGTTTATGAGCTCCATAATGATCCTCTCCATAGCCTTGCAGACTAAGCTAGTCAGGCTTATGGGGCGATAAGTTTCCAGGGTCTGTAGAGGCTCCACCTTTGTGGAGTGGGACCACTGTTGCTGTACGTCATTCTGTGGGCATATACCCTGTAGTGAGGCTGAGATTGTATAGTTGTTTTATTTGAGGGATTAGTTCCTCTTGTAGTTCATGTAGGACGCACACTGGGACGCCATCTGGTCCCATGGAAGCAGTGTTTTTTGCTTTGGAGAGGGCAGCCTTCACCTGAGCATCTGAGATGTTTGGGAGGCAGCCCTCTGCCGGGATAGATACTTGCTCTTTTGGGGAGGGGTGGAGAAGTTTGCACTGAACCTGTCTGCCAGGATATTGGCGATGTCTGTGGGTTCAGTGTATTTTTTGTCATTTAGAATCAACTCAGAACAAGTCTGAGAGTTGCATCCCAGGTTTCTAACATAACTGAAAAAAGTCTTATGATTGTCTTTGGTGTCCTGTGCAATATTTCTCTTGAAGCTGGCCTTGGAGGATTTTATGAGGGATCGTAATTTTTTGCTTGTACTGATCAGAGATGCATTCCCTATTAGGGATTTTGCTCTATCATGTAGTAGCTTCCTCCTTCTGTTGTACAGTTTATTTATGGCAGGGGTCCACCAGACTGGACGCCTGCCTTTGGATGATTGGGTCTTGGTTTTGTTTGGGATAGCATGATCCATGCATTCCTGGAGATGTCCGTAGAATGCATTTATATAGGATTCTGCAGTTTGGGCCGTAGTTTCCACTGGCCCTGGGGCCTTGAAGGATTCCACTTCGGTTTTGAGAAGTGAGAAGTTCACTTTTGAGAAGTTTTTCACTGTGGTTTTCTGGGCTGGGGGTGAGGGCGGGATGTGGACATCCAGTGAAATTAATTTATGGTCTGATCTTACCAATGAGGGATATACTTCTGGTGTGGAGCATAGAGTCCCCATGTTGGTAATGATCAGGTCTAATATGTTGTCCCCTCTTGTGGGAGTGGTGACTAGTTGTTCCAAGCATTTGAGTTTATAATTTCCAGGAATCTTTGGGCTAAGGTGCTGGGGCTTGAGTAGTGCTCCCAGTCAATGTTTGGGTAGTTGAAGTCACCCAATATAATGGTGTTCAGAGAGATCTTCATGTTCTACAATGTTTTCAGGAAAGCCGAGTGGGATTCCTGACTTTGAGAGGGTGGTCTGTAGGATGCTATAAACTGAAAATCAGTCTTGCCCACTGTTAGTTGCACATGGATGGTCTCCAATACTTCGTGCAATGCCACTAACCTGGAAGTGTGGATATCCTTGATAAATATGGAAACTCCCCCTCCTTTTGTGGTTCGGTCCGGGTTTTGGGGCCGAAAAGCATGATATGAGGTATAGCCTGGTAGTGCTGGGGTGCTCTCTGGAGCCTTGAACCAGGTTTCTGTCACTGCACAGATATCGATGTTCTCCATACTGAGGAGAGTTTCGAGTGCGTGCATCTTGAGTTTAAGACTTCTGGCGTTTAGCAGCATTACCCTTAGTTTCTTGTTCCTTGAGCTGTCTATGGGGGTGGGTTTGACTTTTGAGCCTTGCCTAAAAAAGGCACTATGGGGGTGGCAAGAGCCTTTGCCAATATCCGAAAGCCCGGTGGTGACAGGTGCAAGCCATCCCTAGCGAAGCAACGTGGCTTGTCGAGCATGTCATCCCAGGCTGACAGACACTGGACCCCCTTTGAATGACACCAAAATTTTAGCCAATTGTTAAAATCAATCATTTTGTCTTTGTACTGTGTCATCATTCTAGGTGAGGGTAAGATGCTGCTCAAGGTTAGGGTCATACCAGCCTGGGCTACATGATCAGAGTGCTCCTCTATGTCTCTTTTCATGTAGTCCAGGGAGGTACATCTCAGTTCATTCACACCAGCATGTACAATGAATGAGTCATATTTCTATTTGTTTTGGAGTGACCTGAGTGCTTGCGTTATGTGTCGGATCCTAGCACCCGACAGGCAGCTCACTGTGACCTTCTCTTTATTCAGCCTGGTGAGCGGGATGTCAGTGTGTTATTCAGCCTTAAGGGCTGTGGCTGCTTGGCACACTGACTTTGTGGGTTATGTGTTGTGTGTGTTTTGTTTTGAGGTAGCGTTTGCTTGGATGTCTGCTTTGGAGGTCTCTGTTGCTTAGGTAGATTTTTATTTAGAGCCTCCGAGTATGTTTTTGTGTATTTATGTGTTTGGTTCGCTGATGTGGTGGGACTATGTGATACTGGAATTGTGTTGTGTGAGGTTACCTCCTCCTCCTGACTGGTTACACCAGTTTTGAGATGAGAGAGCTCAGCCTCCAGTTTGGCTAAATAGTTGCATCTCTCACATATATTTGAACCTGTTTGGAGGAGGAGAGGGTTGTCCGTGTACATGAGACAGTTGTGACATTGCCTCAAAATTCCCAGATTCACCAGCTGGACTGGAGAGGAAACCACTGACTGACCTTTGGACATGCTAGAGTAATAGGGAAACTGAATTTAAGATGGACCAATAGAGGACAGGGTAATCGTAGAGAGTATAAGAGTAAGTAGTGCTTATGGTTTAATAGTGCTGACTTGTAGGATTACTTAATTGGACCAGTGAAGGGCCTTAGAATGAGAATATGGTGTTTAAATTGAGAGATAGAGCAGTTCTAAGGGAAAAAGTGAAAAGCAGACTTTGTGGAGCCAGGAATAGTTTAAACCCAATTAGGCGGCGCTGCCCACTGTTGCGCTATGCACAAAAACGCGCAAAAGAGGGTTTTAAGAGAGGAAGATGAAGGAGTTTTGGAATTGACCCAAAATGGCCAATAAAACTACAGTTTCAAGTCAGTAACCACTCCCACAGGGGCAGGCAGGCTGCTCAATGTTTTCACTGCCACTGATCAACAGAGAGACTTCCCTTTAGCCCAAGCAAAAATGGCCTCACAGAAACTTACAAACAGTTCAAGAACAGCAAGCCTGTAACTGAACTTTTTTAAATCTCAGAAAAGTGGGGGAAAAGCAAGATTTTTTTTTTGTTTTTCAGAGATAGCAGAGGTTCACAAGTATCAACAAGTTATAACAGTGCAGTAAATGACCCCACACGAGAGTGCTAGGCCAAAGACAGACAAAATGCAAGTTTTGAGAAAAAAACGATTTTAAAAATAAGTGCAAACAGGAAATTCAGTAAACAGCTCTAGGTTGTGCTCTAAATACAGCTACTAATGCAGAAATCAAATTTAACAAGCCAGAAAATGCTCACATGAATGTTTATATACACACACACATATATATATATATATATATATATATATATATATATATATATATATATATATATATATATATATATATATATATATATATGTATATACACATATATATATATAAAACAATTATAAGGGGGCACATGAATGTTTATATATAGCAATTTTATATATATAAATATATATATATATATATATATATATATATATATATATATAAAAATTATAAGGAGGGCACATGAATGTTTATATATGACAATTAGAAGGGGGTATGTGAGTGTTTTTATATTTATATATATATATATATATATATATATATATATATATATAGAGACTATATATATATATATATATATATATATATATATATATATATATATATATATATATATATATATATATATACAAAACAATTATAAGGGGGGCACATGAATGTGTATATATATGACAATTATAAGGGGGGCACATGAATGTTTATATATATGACATGACAATTATAAAGGGGAAACATGAATGTTTATAAGTATGACAATTATAAGGGGACACATAAATGTTTATCTATAAGACAATTATAAGGAGGGCACATGAATGTTTTTATGACAAATATAAGGGGGGGCACATGAGTGTTGATATACATATATATATATATATATATATATATATATATATATATATATATATAACAATTATAAGGTGGCACATGAATGTTTATATATATATGACAATTATAAGGGGGCACATGAATGTTTATATATATGACAATTATAAGGGGGCACATGAATGTTTATATATATGACAATTATAAGGGGGCACAGTGGCACTGCAGTTAGAGCTGCTGCTGCTCATGCACTCACACAGTGCTTGATTTTCCACTTTGGTTCTTGGTTAGGGTACCATCTGTATGGAGTCTGCATGCCCTGCATGGGTCCATGTGGGGTTTTAATGGGTGCTCCACTTTCCTCCATATCCCAAAGATGTGCTGTAAGTAAACTGATGTTCCTGAAATTTTCCCATTAGTGTGGGCATGCAGTATGTGCGTGTTTGTGCGTGTTTGTGTGTGTGTGTGTGTGTGTGTGTGTGTGTGTGTGTGTGTGTGTGTGTGTGTGTGTGTGTGTGTGTGTGTGTGTGTGTGTGTGCATGAGAATCCTGCAATGGATTGGTACTCCCATTCTGGATAACCTTCTATGACTTGCACCTCAATCTTGTACTTGTTATAAACGGCAATTAGAGAATGAATGAACAAATTAATGAAATATAATGTAAACAAAATAATTGAAAATTGAAATTTAAGCACATACACACAGACACACACACACACACACACACACAGACACACACACACACACACACACATATATATATATATATATATATATATATATATATATATATATATATATATATATAAACACATCTTAAATAAATGCTTTTGCAGGGTTGTAACTTCCCTGTAACCCCCCCACATGGCAGAAGGATACCCCCACATCCGCATTCTTTATTATTACAGTTAAAAATACCCCAGACTCTTAGATAAAAATGGAAAATTATCTACCAAAACAAGTTTCACTATTGCTGCAAACCTACATGACCACAGATTTTATAAGATCTTTTCACAGTTTTATTTAATGCCCGGCCACTTAAGTCAAATGATAAAAGATTGATAACCATATTCAGTATTACATTTCCTCCCGTAACTGCCCCTATTGAAAAAAAACATCTATTTGACATGTATTATTTTTTACATGTTTGAAGTTCAGTTTGGAAACTTTCTAACTGCATTACATATATATATATATATATATATATATATATATATATATATATATATATATATATATATATATATATGCGTATATATATATATATATATATATATATATATATATATATATATATATATATATATATATATATATATGTACACACATACATACACCAATATAATTTCACTGCATGCAACAATACTTCAGCTGTTTTTTTTTACTAAATATATTTTCTAGAAATTATTTTCTGTAAATATATTTTCAGGGAATGTGCATTAAAGTTATAAAATTTACCCAACAAACATTTCTAGAACACAGTTCAATAAACTGAATATAGCCCATTTAATCACATCCAGAATGTTGTTGTTTGTCTTTCGGCTTTTTCACGGTAAGGGGTTGCCACAGCAAAACTCCGGTCCGCTTATGATTGGCAGTAAATTATTACGAAGCGCCAAGGTGCCAGCTTGATGCCCAACCTTCAACGAAGGCACGCCCATTTATGCACGCGTGTCTTTCTAACGCTACCCAACCGCGGGGAGGACATGCAGACACCACACAGAAGGCACTCCCAAGCCAAGCCAAGAATCGAACGGGAGAAGGTCTTGCTGTGAGGTAACAATGCTACCGCCTTACCACCGCAGCATTAATCACATCCAGAATATGAAATTGAAATATATGAATTGTCCCAGCCCAAAGCATGTGTTGCTTAATTCAGCCATAGTTATAGAACATTCAGAAGCATCTTTCAGTTGTTTGCAGTTCCATAGTTCTAGAATATTCAGAAGAATCTTTCAGCTGTTTGCAGTTCCATGATTATGCACGTTTTATCTGTAAACATCTATTCCTGTGCATTGCCTCAGAAACAGAGGAGGGACAAAGGCTTATACATTCACTAGTAACTGCATATACAGATATATACTTGAATTTCCCTTTAAAACTGTTTTGATATCTAATGTATAAGACTCTAAAACTTGCACATCAGCCTTGCAGGAAAACAAAATGAGTGCGACAGTTCTGGCTATAGTACAGAAAGCTTCAGATTAAAGAAATGTGTTTGCACGTATTGGGTACTGGAACCAGCCCCACATCCAAGTGTGAAGACATCTGTGTATGTTACTTTACTCAAGACTATAGAAGAAGCTAAAACGGTAAGCCTGGCACACAAGTTAGTAGCTGTTGATTGGTAAAATGATATCCAGTAAGGAAGCATTGCTGCTGTGTATACTGACCATGAATGTCAATACCTTCGTTCCTTCAGTATATATCCAAAAACGAGGGGAGAGGGTCCTAAATGATAAATTAAATGTTCTGCAAACATTAAAGTGGGAGAAATATTGTGAATACAATCACTATCTTGTTTGTAAATTATGCTATATGTAGAGTTCATAAATAAAATGCAGAGTCTCAAAACTACGTCAAGTTACTTTCTGCAGACCAGTAAAGCAGACGAGTCTCATTCCTAAATAAAATGGGTCAGTACACAGAATGCAGGATTATTAATAGCAGTAAGTTAAAGTGGATTCTGGCCTGGGGATATTCTTGGAAGCAAATACATCCATGCATATCTGAAATGCAGCCGATCATTATTGTATTAATTTAGTAATAATTTAGTTAGCTCTCCCACTTTTTGAGAAGAAAGTGAAGTTATGAGAAGTCTCGGTTGTTTGTTTAGACACTATATTAAAGAAATTGGGTCAACTGAGGCCTCTAAAGACTGTATGGAGGCAGTTCCAGGCTGCTGGATATGCACACTGGGAATGGTAGCTACTTGATTGGTAGTGACAGCTACAGAGGAGGAGAAAAGACCAAGGCTTGTATGTACACTAGTAAGTATATAAATGCCTGAATGTCCCTTTCCTGTTAAACTGTGGGGATACAACATTCTTACAGTAGAGGTCACACAAGATGCCCTGCATTTTTTTTTACTTACTAAATAATTTGTTTTTAATTTCATTTATTTTTTAAACAAAACGAGTTATGGATAAAATGTTCCTTTTAGAGAGACAAACTCTGCCAAAGCAGGTTTAAAGGAAATCATGATATAAAATAATAATAATTATTCTTAAAACTGAAATGAAATGGCACTGTTTGAAGTTATTATTTACATGAGAATTTAGAAAAAGGAAAAAAAATACAAGGGTTATAAAAACAGTTTATTCTGATGCAAAGCCAAACGAAAGAAAGACATAAATGTCACAGCTGATATATTTTCTTTCATTTGTTATCTGACTTACATATATTTCATACACATGTCCATCATGCTCTGAACTAAGCCACTACTCAAATGAGCAGAGTCAGAATGCCAGGGTCATTTGCCATCTTTTACATTGTTTTTTTTATTTTCCCCTCGTTTCCTGAAGAGACCACTCTAACTTCTTTTTACCACTCAGTAAAGAATTTAATCCATGTCTAACCCCAGGTGTTTTAGCTTATCCATAATACTGTGGTGGACTCACTCCCTAGACATGGACAGTATTATTATTACAACCCTCCCTAGTGGTGACCATTGTCGCCTCACAGCAAGAGGTTCGCTAGTATGATTCTCGGCTAGGCTGCCTTCTGTGCGGAGTCTGCCTGTCCTCCCTGCAGTCAAGTGGGTTTCCTCCGGGTACTCCGGTTTCCTCCCACATTACAAAGACATGCAGTAGGTGGACTGGATACTGTAAATTAGCCATTGGTGAGAGTGTGTGCTTGAGTGGTGTGAATAAACTACTGTGGCAGGGCTAGCCAGCCAGTGGTGTAACCTTGCCTCGAGATGATTGTCATTGTGGAAGTGACACCCCAACCCCATGTGCAAAATGGGAAAAGGGTTGAGGATGGATGGACTCACTCCCTAAGACCAAAGGACAGGGGTATTTGGCATCCCAGTTTATACATGTTGCAGATCCTAGCTTGTCATCTCTAGTGATGCTGCCAGTTTTTTCTTATCGATAAGGAGACTAAAACAGACCGTCCCATTGTCATTGGGTTTTTCACAACATTGTAATAACTGGGATTTGGCAAGCATCAGTATTGTGACAGGACCAGTCGGGGGGAGGCATAGCATGAGATGCAGTGAATGATGGCCATCTGATAGGAGTAATCTGGGACTCTTTAATGCTGTACTGCCACACGAGGGAGGCCACTCATGAAACAAAGAGGCACCCTTCAGTGGACAATGGCCATGGCTTAGGCTAGCAAGCATGCTTATTTTCATTCGGTCACAGTGGTATCCTCATTCCACATTAACATGTCAGTAGGAGCTAAACACTCAAAGTTTCACAGTTAGGGTACAAAAGGCATTGATATAGAACAACGGAAGGTGCTGGATAGTATGTCAGTGATACCGGTCTGTTGAAGGTATTTACTGCTATTTCCTGGTCTCCACCATACATTAGACATGTAACAGGGAAATCCCATTTCCAGAAGACAAAGGTACTCTTCAACTGCTCAGCTCCTTCAATATAGTCAAATCTGTAGTAATAAAGGCACTCTTCAACTGCTCAGCTCCTTCAATACAGTCAAATCTGTAGTAATAAAGACACTCTTCAACTGCTCAGCTCCTTCAATACAGCCACATCTGTAGTAATAAAGGCACTCTTCAACTGCTCAGCTCCTTCAGTACAGCCACATCTGTAGTAATCCATGCTTCTTCCCAAACATATGATGCTGACACAAAATATGGTTTTCACTGACTCTCTGCCAACAGAGTAGCTATATGCCTTCTGATTTTCTTTAATGAGATTTAATTTGGGGCAGAATTCTTTATGCAATTTGGAAAGCAGAAATACCTCTGTTTGAGATAACTGTATCTGACAGGGTAGATTAGGCAAATCAAACAGTTCGACTTAAAAACTTGACTATCCTTCCCTGTTTAATTTGTCAGTGGCACATATGATGGTTTTGTTAAAAAAACAAGCCACTACTATGTTTAGTGTTTGTGTATTTGTTTGTGTGTGTGTGTGCGTGTGTGTGTGTGTGTGTGTGTGTGTGTGTGTGTGTGTGTGTGTGTGTGTGTGCATGTGTGTGTGTGTGTGTGTGTGTGTGTGTGTGTGTGTGTGTGTGTGTGTGTGTGTGTGTGTGTGTGTGTGTGTGTATATGAGTACACACATGCATATATACTAGTATTATTTATTTTTCATTAAAGCATTTAGTGAAAGAAAAAGACAGATTGAAGTTTAACAAACTATACTTTGCAAAGCTATATCAAGTAAAACATCGACAATGCAATGCTCAAATTACCTTGAAACTTACTGATTATATACTGAGATTTTCAGTCAACCAATGTGAATTTATGAAGAAAAACAGACTGCAATTCTCTCCATTACCCATATATACTGTAGCGTCTTTTCTCTTTTACACAATACAGTCATCATTTTATTTATGCACTCAGACTTAGCACAGCTATCGATGTTCCCCTCACCAGGTTCGACAAGGAGAAGATCACGGTCAATTGTCTGTCTGGTGCCAGAATCCGCCACATCACACAAGCACTTAAGTCTCTCCACAAGTACAAGTATGACTCTGTCATTATCCATGTTGGTGTGAATGACTTGAGACATACCTCCCTGGACTATATGAAGAGAGGCATGATTGAGCTCTCAGAGTATGTGTTCCAGGCAGGTATCCCTAAGCAACATCCTACTTTCACCAAGAATTATACCACACTATCAACAAAAAATAATTGAATTCAACAATTGGTTTAGTTTTTGGTGTCATTCCAAGGGGATACAGTATCTGTCTGCCTGGGATGACATGGTAGACAGGCCTTTTTACACTTTGCCAGAGATGGCCTCAACCTGTTTCCACTGGGTTTCCAGATCCTGGCCATGGATCTCGCCTCCCCCATTGTGCCTTTTTTAGGCAATATCCCAAAGACAAACCTTCCAACATAAAAGATCTGCCAAAAAGCAAATTGAAGGTCATGGTGCTTAATGCTAGGAGCCTTAACCTTAAAATGGACTCACTGGAGGCTTTCCTTGCACTGGACGATGCTGATGTCTGTGCATTCATAGAAACTTGGTTCAAGGTTGTGGAGAGCACCCCTTCCTTACCAGGCCATATCTCATTACACACATTCCAAACCCAACATGAGATCGGGAAGACTAAGGTTGGTAGAGTCTCTATCTTCATTAAGTACAGGCACACCTCCAGACTGGTTTGCCAATGTGACGCACTGGAACTACTTGAGGTGCAACTGACAGTTGGCAAGATACCCATCCAAGTTATAGCCAGCTATAGATCCCCCTTCATGACTCAGGAGACCCAATCCTCTTACCTGGATTTACTTGACTCCATCAAGGTACTCCCTAACACCCTGATCCTTAGTGAATTCAACTACCCCACCATAGACTGGGTGAACTATTCCTACACTAATGCACTCTCTCAATGATTCCTTGACTTCATCAATTCTAATGCACTAGATCAGCTCATCTCATCCCCCACAAGGGGAGATAACATTCTGGACCTGGTCCGTACTAACATGGGCGACCACTGCACCAGTCCCATAATATGTTCTTCCCTGGTGAGATCAGATCATCAGACTGTCTCATTCAAATTTTCTATCCCACCGACCCCCCCCCCCCCCAGCCATAATCAAGCTAAAAAGCTTCTAAAAAGCTGACTGCAACCTCCTAAGGGAGGGCATCTATAGCTTCACACCACGCCCCCCCCCAGAGAAGAGACAACTATGCTGAACAATATGCCAGTACAGCATACAACCACCTGTACAACTGCATGGACTCAGCCATACCCAGCAAAACTAAAACCTGCTCCTTAAAGAAACACAAGCCTGTTTGGTGGACATCCTCTATCAACAGGCTTTACAACAAACGGAAAAAACTATTGTCCAAGGATAAAAAGAGACAAAGTCCAAATTGGAGACCTCCCTCCTTAGACTCAACAAGCAAATTAGATCACTAGTGAAATCCTCCAAGGCCAATTATGGAATCAAAACTAGCTTCCGAAATAAAGGGAAACCATAAAGTCTTCTTCAGTTATGTCAGGAATCTCCATGGCAAAGCCCAGTTTTGTTCCAAATTAGTACATAACAGTATCACTTGCACTCATCCTGTTGACTTAGCCAACCTGCTAGTAGATAGGTTCGGTGCAAACATCACCCCCTTGTCCCCCAAAAGACTCTTTTGACATCCCCAATATTTATTCTGCACCTCACTTCTCCATAGAGCAAGTGTTACATGTCCTATCCAAAGCAAAGAACACAGCTTCCATGGGACCTGACAGTATCTCAGGATCTATTTGGCACCATCTCCAGCAAGAACTGGCTTTGTCATTGAGCACTCTATTTAACCACAGCCTAAGTACAGGCTTCATTCCAGCAGAGTGGAGAACTGCCATTGTCATCCCCTTGCACAAAGGTGGTGCCACTACTGACCCTGGAAACTATCGCCCCATTAGCTTGACTAGTCTGATCTGTAAAGCCATGCACCTTATTATTGTGGATCTCATAAACAAGGGCACAGACAATATCCAAGTACTTGACCCCACCCAATTTGGTTTTGTTAAGAGCAAATCTTGCCTGTTGAACCTAGTTGACTTCTTTGAGACTGTCACTAAGGCCCTGGATAAGGGAAAGTCAGTGCATACAGCTTACCTTGACTTGGACAAGGCCTTTGACACAATCCCCTACTCAGGCATGAGAGAAAAGCTAACATAACTTGGCGTAAATCAATATCTCATCAGGTGGGTGGCCAGCTGGCTCACCGAGAAGGCCCTCAAAATCAAAATAGGCACCTCTACCTTTGGTAGCAGACCCCCGGGAATCTGTCTTAGGACCCCTACTGTTTGCCATCTACTTCTCTGAGGTCCAGGCAAAGACAAAAGGTCTGTAGCTGACCAAGTTTGCAGACGACTGTAAGTTGGGTGCTGTCATTGGCTCCATGAATGATGTTAACATACTGGAAGAGGGTCTCACAGCAACTAATCACTGGTGCAAAAATCATGGCCTCAAGCTAAATGCCATAAAAAAGCATCATCATACCTTTTGGCAAAAACACGACCCCTATGGATTACCACATCAACGGCAACCCTCTAAGCACACAATCTGTTGTGAGAGACCTGGGCATTCAGGTTGATAACAACCTCACATTTGACCATCATTTGGCGGCAGTGGTCAGAAAAGCCATTTACTTGGTTCATCTCATAAGTAAAGGGACTGCATCCAGAAAAAAGGAGGTTATTATCTCTCTGTACTCCTCCCTCATTAGATCAGTAATTGAGTATAGTACCCCGTTTGGTATGTACCTCTACAAACATCTGCACCAACTGGAAAGGCCACTGAAATACCTCACAAAGAGAATCCATGGCCTCCAACACCTGTCCTATGCAGACAGGCACAAATCATTATCACTCTACATGGTATCATACAGATTGCTCAGGGGTGATCTGTGTCTAGCCTATAAGGCAATCTCGGACCCTGCCTACTAGAGATGCTCCATATCCATAAGTCTAACTCTTCTTGCATTACCCAGTCAGAAGGCCTGAATCTAATATGCAACATCAATAAAACCTGCTGGAGAGACAGGTTTGTCTCCCAGATGCTGCCCCTTCTCTGGAATAGACTTCCCATACATGTCAAATAGCACCTTGCTGACCCTCTTCAAGTGCAACCTTGATGAGTGGATGGGAAACCACAAATTTGTTCCAGGGATTCCAACTGTGTCTCTCACTTACAGGGGCAACAGGCACCAACTGAGGTTTCTTTTTGAGGATAAACTATTGGCTGTGCTTGTAAGGGCCCCAGGGCTATTAGGCTAGTAACCTCCTATGATGCTATGGTCCTATTATACCCTCACATCAGTTTCAGACCATATTTCCTCTCAGTTACAATTTTTTTCAGTTCAACACCGACTCATTTTGTCCTGCTTTCTTTAGTAGTTTATGCATCTGCTACCTGAATGCACTCTTTTCCTTGTTACCACAACCGTGTTGTGAAGCATATGCTGAGATTATGAACACTGCCCTATCATAGGCTGAGATTATGAATATTGCCCTATCATATGCTGAGATTATGAACACTGCCCTATCATATGCTGAGATTATGAACACTGCCCTATCATAGGCTGAGATTATGAATATTGCCCTATCATATGCTGAGATTATGAACACTGCCCTATCATATGCTGAGATTATGAAGATTGCCCCATCATAGGCAGAGATTATGAACACTGCCCTATCATAGGATGATTATGAATATTGCCCTATCATAGGCTGAGATTATGAATACTGCCCTATCATATGCTGATATTATGAATACTGCCCTATCATTACACTGGAATCTGACTGCTATAATTCTATTAGTAATTCTGATGACATGCCTCACTATGTTTAGAAGACTTTCTGCCACCACAGTTCCCACATTTCTACTCTGTACTACTCTTGAGTAATAGAATCTGGATTCCAAGCCAGATGGCTTTGCTGCACTGCCCTTCCATCTTGTCTCCTGAATACACAGGATGTCCAGCCTTCTCCTTACTATCATGTCATCCACTTTCAAGCTGCATCCTGTCAGTTAACCTACACTAAGTGTAGCAAGCCATGGTTTATGTATGGTGGGTTGATTGGTTTTATGTCCAGTTTTCACTGCACAGAGCTAACCCAGGTAACCAAGCTGAGCAACTGAATACAGGCAGGCCAGTAGCCTATTAATGCAAGTTTTCTGGGCTTTATGACAGGCACACATTGGTGAATAGGGTCACATAGACCACTCCACAGCAAACCTTGTAAATGAGGCTTCTCTGAATTTTTTCCCTCAAGGATAGATGCATTGAGGCATCAGTACAAGTCCAGTACAGGTATAAAGACAAGTGTTCAGAATATTTAAAGTACATCCAAATATATCTATATATCCATATAGATACAGATATAACCTCAAGAGAAACAAAAGTATTAATTACACTATAGATGGCTTAAGTAAAATTATTATAGTATAGATCCCTTTTCTGTAGATAACCGAATACATCCATATTAGTTTTTCTTTTTGTGTTATTAGTAAAGGAAAGGAGTGCAGTGTCAATTCTGTGGCCCTTCAGAAATATGTGTTAGTTTGGACATACAAGGTTGTATTAGTCCATTGCTGTAACTGTTCTTCTATGGCATTTTCTAGGATGTGAGAGAGAATGGAGAGTATGGATATGGGTCTAAAGAATTCTGAGAGGTTGAACTCTGACCTCTGGGCATGGGACGGATTGCAGTACATTTCTATAGTTCATAAAATACACCTAATAGTACTGTGGTGATTATGATATGTTGTAGGAGGACTGCTATTAGTGTCCTGCATGCATGTGAGAAATTTTGTTAATGTCTGTCTGAGCCTTGAGCCGTATATTATTGAATACATTTCTGCCATTTGTTTATCTTGGAAACTCTGATGGATGAGTAATGAATGCAAGCAGAGGAAACCATAGAAGGTAGTCATTAGGATAAGGTATGACTGTTGTTTGGCTGTAACTATATTCTGTTGCTAAATGAATATTCTCTCTCTTGTATACTGGAAGGAGAGTGATTATTGGGACCAGTAGGATGGGTTTGGCTGTAGATAGGTTTTCCCTGTGAGCTCTTTGAGTTCTCGCCATAGCAGTTTGGGATTACTTTTAGGTAGTTAATGATGATGATTTCAGCATACTGAATACATTTCTGATGAAACAGCAGGACTTGGGGTGTTATTAGAAGTTATGCATGCATATCAGGGCTAAATCTGTGTTTCAGTCATTTTTGTTTGAGTTTAGGAAGAATCAGAGTGAATAAAAGTACTTTATTCTATTTTTTCCTTGATTGTAGGAATATTTATCTTGCATTCTAAGAAGAATGTTTAGGAAACAATGGTTATCTGTATTATACCTATTTAACATGTTATTGCTGACCATATATGTTAATAACTTCAGTGAGGAGCTGTATTTCACTATGTTCCATTATCATGGAAATGATCAATAATGATATAGGAAAACTCCAAACACTAGACCAACCAATTTGATTTTGTCAAGGGCAGATCATGTCTCCTCAACTTGGGAGGCTTGTTTGAGAAGGTCACCAAAGCAATGAATGATGATAAAACTGTTCACACGGCCTGCACTGGCCTGGCCAAGGCATTTGACACAATACCCAGCTCGTGCATTTTTGATAAACTCAAGAGATTATATATAAACCCTTATATCACTCAATGGATAGCCAACTGGCTCACAGACAGAGCCCAGGAAGTTAGAATTTGGGAGTCCACCTCTACACAGAGGCCAGTTACAAGCATAGTCCCTGAGGGATTGGTCCTGAGGCTGCTCCTTTGTGGCATTTTTTTTCTGATGTCAAGGCCAATGTCAATGGCCTCTGGCTGACAAAATGTGCAGATGATTGCAAATTATGAGCAGTCATAGCTTCATAACTTCCTAGGTATATACTAGGCTAATAACCAGCAGGGCCTTTATAGGCCTAGCTGTGCAACCCAACCCAATCGTGTCCCTATGTATCATGGGCATTTACTAGGAGGGGGGGTATGTCAGTTAGAAAATTTCTAAACATTATGTGGGGGTGTATGCCAGTTTGGGCATAGTTACAGTCTGCCTCTGTCTATCAGAGACATGGGGGTGTGAATGACTTGAGACATACCTCCTCAAACCCCTATCGTTGTATTTTGTTTACTGCACGTTGTTAAGGGGAGATCTATGCCTGGCATACAAGGCATTGTCAGACTCCACCCTGATGGGTCATCTGCATATCCAGAAAGCAAACAGCACCAGAATTACCTGTTCTACACCTTGCCTGTGATATAAATAAGAACTGCTGGACAGACAGGTATGTATCCCAGAGACCCTTCTCTGTAACAGGCTCACAATTCAAGTGTAACTTGGACAGTTGGAAGGGGAACAGGAAATCCATCCCTGGTTGGGCACATATGTCTCTAATGGACACAGGCAGTCTGCAAATGTTTCATATCCCAGGGCCCTGATTGTAAATGTTTCATCACCAGGCCTCTGCTTACACTTATAAAGGGTACCAAAACTTGGCAGAAATTTGGAATGCATAGCTAGGCTTCAAAAGTCCCTTGCGGTTGTTAGCCAAGTACACACCTATGAACCTGTGTTTAATAAAGATGCTAAAATTATTTATTTGCTTAAGGTTTTACTGATATTTGCAGAAAAGGTTCTAGTTATTGTGTGACTGTTGCTTATAAGAGAGGATAGTATTTGGGCATGGTGTATATTAGATGCATTGCTTAGCATACAATCAATATTTGAATTGATTCTAGTACAGTGTTTTAGCCCTGTGTGAAAGAACATTATTTTGATATCATCCTTAGTGAAGGAGGAACAACTTACAAGGATGTTAGCAAGATTCCATCTTAAGTTGAAATCTCTTAAGATGATGTATTAGTGGTTTTGTATGTGTGAGAAAATTGTGGAAAAGCAGTGAAAAATGTTTTGGAGAGGGTTACAGTAAATCAATATCTGCAGCTTAATGAGATGTCTAATAGCATATTTATTTAGTTATTCTGTTTAGCTTTTTTCATGGTAGAGCACAGGTCTTTCTAGAGCACATTGACTGGCCCAGTGACTGCAGCCAAACAACTGAGTTGCATCAATCAATTTTCATTGTAATAATTGCCAAAGAATGAATACAATTGTTAGTAAAATAAATAGGAAAATCTATGTTAGTAAAATAAATATAAAATACATTTCATAGAAATGTATATATTAATGTTATTTGGAACAGTAAATAATTTTGCTTTATTTCCAAGTTGAATGCATAGTATGTTTGAATTATGTATGTAATATTTACTACATTTACAAATGATGGCTGAGAATACCTGAGAGAAGGGAGGAAAAAGAAAAGGTGGAAGAGAAAAATAGAATAGACACAAGAGGAATCGGAAATAAAACAGACAATAATAACTTATGGTAGACCTGGATCTGTAGTTCAGAGTGATAAAGCCTTGACTGTGACCCAAGTGACCTGAGATCAATTAGTGAGCCAGGAGGCTGTAAGAGCCAGGGTAGGGTGGACAAGAAATACACAACTTTTGCTGGTGCTCTAGCCTGGGAGGTAGACTTGTGCTGGCTCCTCCCCTGTGGTGAGCTGTCACTTCTGGTGAGTGGAATAGACTATTTCAAAAAGAACAGGCCTGAGGGGATGTGAATGGGTCCACCAGTCAGTACATTAACTCTTATGAAGGTGTGTCAAAGAGCAGGCATGCCTCTGCATCAGGGGTATTGGTATGTGGTGATGTACAGCCCAAGTCACCATCAGTGGGCATGGTTAAGGCACATTCATAAATTGTCCTAATAGCTGAGAGGATAATTGCTCCATATTTGGCAAGCACCTAAGAGGGAGAGAATGGGCTAGCCGCAGCACTTACCCTCGTGGTCAGCCAGCAGGTAGTGTGGTGCCAAAAGTGTATGGTAGGAGTAACTTTCTAACAGGTATGTTTTTATGCACCAGAATTTCAGGTAAGAATGTAATTCTTTTAATGTGGTTGACAAAGATTTCCATAGTAGAGAGGGGATAAGAGAAAATCTATGATTATTCAATGCAGTTTATTCCTTGAGGACTTTAGTCCAGGTCCAGTGATGGTCATGGGAACAAATCGTTGGTAGTAGTTGGAACTTCTAACAGTTAAGCAACTGGAAAAAAAAGAAAAAGGGTTCCAGTTTTAAGAGTTTAAATATACATTATCCAAACGATATGCTTCATTTTATTGGAAAACATTTTACTTCAGAAAAGGTGTTGCAGTGGTGTTTTTACCACTCTTTAAGGAAATGGCATTTAATCTGCATATCGAATTGTTTGCAGTTTCCAAGGCAGACATAAATTAGTTTTAATGCAGCTATAATGGGAAGGCCATACTCAAATTTCCCTTTCAACTGCAATTTTATCATCTAGGCAGATAACATGTGAAATCATCCAAGCCCAGAAAATAAACTAGGGTTGGAGATCATCAGAAATGGCTGGCCTATTAACTGGATATTTGATCTATTTCTTTTCCTATTTCTTTTTTGTGAGATGGAGATACACTGTGGGAGTCTACATTTTTATTATAGTTGCTACACAGAAAACTAAAGTTTGAGATAGATGAGTGCACTACTCAATGAAGCCTTGTGGAGATAGAGTGGCCTAAGTGATCTTTATGAATCCATTTTTTTTGTAATTCGGTTATTGTATAATAGCTACTAGCAATTTAGTTTAATGGTTTCAAAAATTATTCGAGATGATTTTGAAAAAATTTCTGTTGGTATTGAAGTAGGCTAATTTTGATTAAATTTCTGAACCTATCTCTGGTTTCTTGCTATAAAATTATTTCCACGGTTTCCATGGCCAGTATCTCTTAGCTTGAATAGACCTGTCAATGCTTTATTTATCCAATGGTTGGCCCTAGACAAGTAGCCTAGTAGTTACTGGGAAGTATTTCTCTTGTTGAGCTAATAAATGTGTTGGTAAGTGCTTCAGCTACCTCAGATGAGTCTGTATGGCAATATATTAACTTAAATAGATTTGGGGGTACTTTGAGAGCCTGTTCTATCCTCCTGTGCCAGCATTTAAACCTAACAGTCAAAAATAGCAGGCTCAACAGTCATTTACAGATCTTAAAAATAAATCCTTAAGTGTTTTTTAGCTTCAAAAATAAAAGCTCAAACTCTTTAGTACCTCTTTTGAAGTCTTTTGACAAAAGAAAATTAAAAACAGATACCAGGAGTAAAAAGATCCCAAAAAGTTTATCAGAAGAATTTTGACCAATTTCGTTCACTACAATGCTTTAAACTTCATCATAAAATACATAAGACGGTACAGCACTGTTCATCTTTTTCTTCTTTCAGCTTTTTCCAGGTTAGGGGTCGCCACAGCAGATCATCTGTCCGCTCATGATTGGCAGTGGAGTTTTGCAGTGTTGAGTTGCCAGCCCAGCGCCCAACCTTCCACAGAAGGAACACACATGCACACATTCACACTTAGGGACAATTTAGAGTGTCCAATCCACCTACTGCATGTCTTTCGGAGGAAACCGGAGCACCCGGAGGAAACTCACACGACCACAGGGAGGACATGCGGACTCCGCACAGAAGGCACCCCAGCCAAGAATCGAACCGGAGAACCTCTTGCTGTGAGGCGGCAACGCTAACTGCTACACCACCGTGGCTGCCCTATGGTACAGCACTGTATACATTTTAAATTAAAACAATCACATGACTCTTGAATATCACTATATTAACCTTGTGACTGACAAGAAAATGCAAAATTTGACATATTTTAATACAACATTGTTTATTTATTTGTTTTCTGGTTGGGAGGGATTTTAAATAACATTTTCTATTAACCATGATGCCATTCAAACTCAGAAAAACTATACTGTTTAAAGTCACTTGTCATTTTAATTATTTGATTTGTAACTTATTATTTAAATCCCCTTCTCTTAAAGTGCCAGAAACATGATCTAATACGATGAAATGGATTTGTTATAATTTGTACAAACTGTACTACGCTTAGCCAAAGCACTTTTCTGATTTTTATTTTTTATATCAATCACATGTTCCCTGACACATTCCCAATGAAAACACCCAAAATTCTTTTGATAAAGTTTTTGTGGTGTTTTTACTCCAGGTATGTTGTTTAGTTGTGTTGCTTCTTGTCATCTGCCAGCATACAGCGAACTTAGTTTTGTTTTTTTTGTTTTTTGCATGTGTGTGCTTCAGAGAAAAGATTTTATCATGCACATAAAGTCCTTTCTTATTTTGAGTTATTGTTTTCTATAGAGCAGTGACATTTCCTGCAGAAAAGGGAAATTAATTTTGCAGGCTCGGCTAGATAGAAGGTCCAGATCTTTGTAACTATAAGCCAGTTCAGTCATAATAATTGGGAAGAAGAAGGCTTAGGATTTCAGCTCCACATTCATTTTTTTTTCTTATACAATAGTAGATCTCCTTCTCTAGTCTTCCCATGAGTGAGCATTTAAGAAGCAGCTGTAACCTAGAAAATGATGATTCAGGTTTGAGATATCATCTTTTACTCATAATTCTGTAAGGGCTAGTAACTTAGGAGAATGAGCATTACTAATCATTCTTATGTATTTTTTAACAATTACTGCATATTCTAAGGTACATTTTTTGTTGTAAGTTGTGTTAATGTTTAAATTAATGAATAGGAGTAGAAGGAAGGGGTGTTAGCTGATCTTGTGTTTCACTGCATGTTGCCTTTTTACATTAAAATACAGATTAGGGTTATTGGCTTTATCAGAAGTCTTGGAATTGTTAGATGTAAGAATTGAGCTTTAGTAGGTTTGTACTGTGAAGATGGAGGGGGACAAATCAGCCTTTACTGTTGTATGCATTCAATAATAGTTGCATTGATTGGGGATTTCTGATTGCAGGAAATGGAATTTTTTTTTGTGGGTTAGGTAGGATGTTGCAGATAATGCATGGACGAGTGAGACAGGATGGTAGGAAATGTAGAGGTGTGGTGTGATTATTAATGGGTTTGATGACATATTAGGTATAACAGTAAGATAACACGTGGAAAGTCATGATATTATATATTAAATTAATATTTTATTAACTTCTTAAGTACAGATTTAAGAAAAGGGTATACTGTATTAGTAAAGAATAAGATTAATATTTAATAGGCACTAACAGTGGGAGAAATGTAATTAACAGGGATGGCTGTTCAGTAGGAATGTCGGTCATGACATTCGGAAATACAGGTATGCAGACCCTCTAAAGACTGTGGTTAATACTTAGTAATTTAAGTTCCAGCTTGGATTATTAGACAAGCATTCAAATAATTAATAGCAAAGTTTAAGTCTTCATACAGAGTTTTAAGAATAATATATATTTTTAGATCCCATTGAAATTATGGTTTATGTTTGCAACTGGTTTGAGGCTTGAAGTATAAAACGTTAATGTCTGACATTAATGACTGACTTTATCCTCGGTGATTTCTCAAACAATGAGTAAAAAGGTCACACAGGAAAATCAATTGGCTAAAAAAATACACAAAAAAAGTCATGGACATTCAGAATTGCCATTTAGCTGAAACACCTGATATCCTTAAAGGGTCATTTGCATATATCCCATGTTGCCTCTGATACAAGAGGTTTAAGGTATCATACAGTGGAAAGTCTAGTTTTGCTAGATTTTTCTTTTTGTGTGTTTTTTTAACCAATTGGTTTTCCTGTGTGACCTTTTTACTCATTGTTTTAGTTTGTTTGTTGTGATACTTTGCAGACACCCTAATGTTTATGGATATCAGTTGGGTAAGACAACCCTTTGTTTCCAAAAGTCATACATTCCTTTTATGCTGTGCTAATGATGCCATAAGAAGGTAGAACCATGGATGTCTACACCTAGAGGGGTTTGGCTTTATTGGTCTGAAATTGTCCATAGATAGACTTAAAAGTAAAAGAAATAGTCACGGACATTCAGAATTGCCATTTAGCTGAAACGACATTCAGAATTGCCATTTAGCTGAAACACCTGATACCTTTAAAGGGTAATTTTCATATATCCTATGTTGCCTCTGATACAAGAGGTTTAAGGTATAGGTGATTTCTCAGGAAATCAATCATTCCATGAAGGACAGATCAGCACTATGCACAAAATCAGGGATAGTTAAGAGGCATGGGTTGAGACAGTTGCATTGATTATATTATTTTGTTTTTCATTTATTTGCTCACAATGAGAAGTTTGGGATATACACAATCAACAAAGTGAATATAACTGGTATGTTTGTGTGTGTGTGTGTGTGTGTGTGTGTGTGTGTGTGTGTGTGTGTGTGTGCACATCTTTCTGTATGTGTGGGCATTAAATACTTATATACCTTATATTTTTTATGTAAACTACATCCTCCACTAGCAATTACATATACTACAGTAAGTTTGAAATATTACTTGCAGAAACTATTCTATATCAAAAATATAAGAAAGTATATAGTAATTAAAAAAAATACAAAGCAATTTAACATACAGAGCACAATAATGCCCTTCAGCATATGTGTTATTGGGGAAATAATGCTCTTCTAGGGGCAGAGATAACTTCTGCCTTTGTTGTTGGTCCTTACAACACCCCTTGGTCAACATTACTTCCCTGATGACATACACCCTTTTAGGCATTATTGCTTGCTCATCAAATAGCAACAGCAATTAAGGATAACATAACAATGAATAACAGTTTGAAAAAACAGAGACAGTAAGATTCTAAAATTAAATAAAAAAACAAATGAGAGGGGAGAAATATTGCTTAAAATAACACAGAGGCATTTCTATCCTAAGACATTATAAACTAATTACAATAAAAAGTAAGAAAGAATGGGAAAGGGTAAACGCGCTCTAAAGGCCAAAACAAACAGAATGCAAAGAAAATACAATATTTATGAATAATATAATTATTCAAAATTACAAGAAATCAAAAGGGAATTCTAACTTGTAAACGTGTAAAGTAAACAGCTAAGACAATTAATTTGCACATGCGTAGTCTGAGCAAACCAAGTTTAACATAAACTATATGTGTTGTAAAAAATACTTGAAATAGACCAAAAATGTTAAGTTACAAATACTGGGAAATAACATTTGGAGATTAAGATAAGCAGAATTGTAATAATTTATTGTATTAATGAAAAATTGTATATCTTAACTTGACTCAATCTACAAAACTTAAAGGAAGCATGTATACAGATATGGAAGCCCAGTAAAGTACAAAACAAATGATGAAGTCTTAAAATTAAAGTTAAATTACTCTATAAATGACTCCCACTACCGGAGGACTTTGAGTGTTAACTGAAAGTAGTGAATATAGCTGTGCAACCTTAAAAAGAATGGACTTAGTGGCATTCTCCATCAGTGCTGTTAAGCCAAATTGTAGCAAACAAGCAACCGTCAGTGTAAAGCTAAAGGATTTTACAGAGAAAGACTTCACCAAACTGCAACATCCATCTCATAGTATATATGCAAATCTGTGTGGTCTAGGAAGTCAACCAGCAAGTACTATGACACAGTATTTTATATGAGAAGTACTGACCCTCCCGATTGTTAACTGTGCTGCATATATTGGTAGATGCTTTAGCTGAAGATGATCTTATGTGATATAGTTTGAGCCACAATTATTTTGTAGCAAGAAATGTCTGACTGGTGCTTGGCACCATAACCTGTGACAACTAGAGAGGTATGCAGCAAGTGGGATGACTTAGTACTTCTAATGAGAAATAGTACTTACTCATTTGTTTGTTACCAGGCCACACATTTTACTAGTTGTCTTATTTTGACATGCTGTTAAGTGATATAGTGTTGGATGGTTTGAGTCAGGATTCTGTTATAACAAGAAATGTTTGGCTGGTGAGTGAAGTGCAAGGTTCTAAAATGTGAATTTTGTTTATAATACCTGAATCATTTAAGCATGCAAATCTAACTCCATTTGTCCATGAGTAGGTAGCATAAAGAACCAAGCCTATTACCAATAATGAGTTTAGGGATGACAAAAGAGAAATATTTTTTGCGGACTGCGTGTTGACATCTTCATAAATGTTACTCCCAACAACCTAAGCAGATCAGAAATGGTGCGATAACAGAAACATTACAAGATATGACAGTTGAAAACCTATAGTACTCTGTCAGATTACTCTTGTCTCCACGTCTGTGAATGCATATTCCATCCCACCCTGGGATATTTAAAATGACCTTCACAAACTCATCTGGTATTAGGCAGGATGTTAGACCAAACTGAAATGTTAAGTGATAAAAATTACACTAAATGCTAATAAACTGCTACATATATGTTGAACAAAACTATTAAGGTATTAAAGACATTTTTATTAGCAAAGCATTTGGTAATAAAACAGAGAGGTAAACTTATAACCTTCTAATGAAAATGTTTGAGTAGCCTTAGGATTAATTATCCTACCTATAGTTGGAGCAAGGGAGTTAGTACCTCAACCGACACATATGTTTAACACCCCCTGCTCTCTATATGAAATCGTGATCACTCAATGACAACTTGTGAACTGTAGGAACAAGTTATGCTGCAGCCTAATAACTTGTTACCTTTGAAAGAAAATCATACTTTGACAGTTTACAAGTTCCCAAACTGGTGGGGGTGCAGCCCCCCACAATAGGAAGTTTGAGGTCCGGTGCGTTCGATATTATGAGAGTTCGCAATTTGTGCTATTCACTCATATGTATGTCTCTGCTAGAATCATTGAAATACAGACATTAAGAAAGAAGCTTAAGGCAGTGAAAAAGGAGAAAACAGCAAGAGGTTATTTATTTGAATTAGTTAACTGGGGTATTCAGGTGACCACAAATTACCAGTTTCAATCGCAGCCAGCAAAAAATTAAACATACAGCATTAAAATTTGATGCACAACAATGCAAACAGAATGCACAATGAAACAGAAAATCTAACAAATAAAGGTAAAGATAGCTAGTTATGCAATACAGAGAAATTATATACACTATATATCAGTCAAAATGAGTAGGCGAGTCATGCCTTGTGAGGATTATAGAAGAGAATAATTTTCATGAGAGTGTGCAGACGATAGTTTTTCAGAATTAGGTAATGCAGCTGGTAGGATGGTACTGCAACTTAAAAAGTTTCAGAAGATGAGTGCAAAGCAAGATGAACATTGGACAGTTTGGCAGTAGTTGCTGCAGGAATAAGTTAGAGAAACTTAGCTATGATTGCATACATGTCAAATAATCGAACAGAAATACACTATTGTATTACATTGTATATGCAGTCAAAGGCACACTATTATACAATGTGCAAACTTTATATAGAGGAGAAGATTTCTGAGATAAATGATGGCAGATAATACGGAAGTGTACAAATCTCCTTGTCTTTACTGTTTATGTGAGAAGTTGACTACTCTTTCCACACATGAAGACAGATAAGGCAGGTCATGGTACTGGAAGAATGTACAGAGTGAGTCAGCCTTGCTAGGTGTTCTAAAACACACACACACACACACACACACACACACACACACACACACACACACACACACACACACACACACACACACTAGCTAGACAGGTAGATTAGACAGACAGATGGAAATTATGCTATTCTGGAGCAGCTTCTGTTTATTCTTGAAAAAAAAAATAATTGTGTCACTAACCTTGGAAAATGTTTTTATTCTTATGCTGGCCTATCAATACAGCTTTGTGTAATTTCAAGAAATACTATTTTGGAAGAAGCAATGTTAATCACTAACATGCAGGCTATAATGCTGTCACTATTTCAGGCTGTGAGACCAAAGTTAGGATCAAACAGGAGTCAGGAAATGTGTTATGATGAAGTGAGCTAACAAACTGTAAAATGTGCTAATTGCTATCTACACACAGGCAAACCCTTTGTTTTTCTATTGGCTTTCTAGGGGCAGTGAAATAGAGGATATGTACTTCCACTCCACTTTGACCATGTGGCATGAGCACATACATAGAAATGAACCCACTCAGCACTCCCATTCTCCAGCCCCTTAAAAAAAACACGTTCATAATAGAAATACCCATTGCAGACTACACAATAACACTTCTTAAATTCTTCATGAAAAATGTCATTCCTAACAAACACAGCCAAGTAGGTATGCTAAGAAGGAGAACCAGGAAGCAAAAATATTATTAGATATGACAGAAGTTGGGAGTACTGAGCATGGGGTTAGATTAATCAGAAGATGACTGATGTATATGAAGAAATTTACAGGAAATACTGTGTGAGTTGTTGAATATATATTTCAGCAAAACTGCTGTTGTCATATAGCAGGATAATACAATGGGATAAATCAATAGCTTGTTAATGCATGTCATTGTGTAACACTGGCTTTGATCCCCTCAGTCTTTATTTAGATCTGTGTCACCCTAAGCACTTTGCTTTACCACCTTAAATAGAATCCTGTCTGGGACACATCTAGTTAGCAAATTAATAAAATTAGGGTGTATGATAAACTATAAATGGCAATATAACATGTTTTATCTCAAAATCAACAAAGCACTATTAAGGACAAAACATAACTTTTTGATATATACAAGGCTGCAATCTGGAACCGTCATGCCTTTTCCCTTCCATTGGGAGCAGAAGTGATTCAGCAGATTAGCAATGCTCTGCTGATGCTGCGTAACAGTATAATCCTAAAACTGAAGTCGAATTATAAGGCTTTGCAATACATCATGCCTGGATATATGTAAGTTTCCTGTATCACGCATTTATGGCTCGGTAAAGTGCAAGCTTCATGCACCCTAATACACCAGGCTTTAGATATTAAAAGTCACATCATAGTGAAATAATGTACAAGAGGTTTTTGTTTCCTTTACAGTGTAAGAACAAGGGCACAGTGGGAGGTTCAAAACATTCTGTTGTACTCTAGTATCATGGACACACCACTCAACTGTACAGATTTTCACAGAATGTCCAGATTTTTTGCCTCACATTTTTGGTCTGTTTTTCATGAAATTGTTATTTTCTAGCAAATTATTAAAGACTGAAGTTAAAACATTATGACAGACATTTGAGTTTCAGACTTCATACCACCCAGAAAAATCATGCTAATGTAAAACCTGTTACGCTATTAGCTTTCTAACTTTGTAAGAGCAATATTTAAAAATTGTCCCTATTTTTGGGCCATTGTCCCACTTTTATTTGTGGCTTTGTCTAGACTTCTTGCTCAAAGAGGTTGATAGGTATGATCCTGGATAACGGGATCATTATTAAGCACTGAAGCCAGGCCTATGAAACAATGTAGTGGGCCTAGAAGCATGGCTACCACTTTCTAATGCATGACATAGTGCCCTATTCTGTCCCTATGCCATACACTGGGCTGTGGGTAACACATATGTCTATTGGTGTTTCTGTTAAGCCACCCCTACTCCATAATATACGGCCTTATTGTCCTGCCTCAACCAGACTTGCGCATGCATATTCCATGCCTCCATAAAGGAAGTAAAATGACAGAAAATGTATTCATGAAACATTATTTAAACATCTTAGACTGGAAGATCAAAGCAAATTACCCTAGGCACCAAAAATAATTGTATATTTTAGAATGACTGGGTAGTGAGATGACATAAACCTGGAAAAGAAGCTTTTATCTGATCAGAACAAGGTATGAGAGGTTAGAGGTGTGACCCTAGGTAATGAGCAAGTATACCGTTGTAGCACAGGACTAGAAGGGGTGAGCTACCATTGGCAATGAATGCTCATAATATTATTATATAATGGCCCGCAGGTAAAGGTATTCATTAATTTAACAAATAGATGGAGCTGAGCACCATAAACACAGAGCCAGTCCATGGTCAAATGGTGCCCTAGACTGGGGAATGCACCAAACATCCCCCTCCTGCAGCCATTTTGGTGTCCCATTACTTGTCTCTCTCCCCTCAGGTTACCATAAACACTGCTCAAAACTGTTGCCACACTTACTGCTTTCTTCTTTGTTTCTGAAATTAAAGCAGAGATATGGATTTAACTTAAAAAATGTAATTTAAATATCCTTTTTTGACAAGGTTAATCCGACTACGATAGCATCTTTTCAGGGGAGACCCTTGGTGGTATTTATACTACTAGGAGAAATTTTGCCATAGCACTGGTGCTCACAGCACTTACCATTAACACAGACAGATGGGGGCTTGATTTAACATTTCAAACAAAGAATGACAAACTCAGGAGTGCCTCCCCTCCTTATAACATAATGTAGTATCAGCAATCCATCCATATGGTGTGAGAGTAGAATCCACAGCCTTCTGCATCACAGGTACAACACTGATGGCCATTTACTAAACAAAACAGTTGCTCATTGAAAACAGACTTAGCATGAGCATTGTCTTCCCTTGAAACTCACATTCATTGAAAACGCACTGAAACTCACATTCCTTGAAAATGCACCCCTGTAGTCTTGAAGATTTCTTTCCATTAAGCAGTGAAACAAAATGCATGACTTAATAAAAGGCAAATTACCCATTTCAGATCATTTCAATCAGCTGTGATAATTAAATCAGCAGTCTGGTAGCTGGTGTAAAGAAAGAAGGCTCTTGTTCCATAACCCAATTTTCTGGTACTCTCTCTCTCTCGCTCTCTATGCAAAATGGTCCACCTAACCTGCAAAGAGCTAGCAGCTACTTGTTTAATGTTTACTTACAATGAGCTTATTTGACAAAAATGTCTTTTTCTGCAAATGGTCAGTTTGCCCAACCTCCAAATGGGCTAGTAACCTTTTGTTTAAATGTTAACGCACTAAAAACTTATTACATAATGTATTATATTTCTGTAAATGTTTTAATTGTTCTTTACAAATCTTTGTTATTCTTTTGTCACATGTAATACGTAACTTGCAATATTTGGAGCTTTTCTCCTGGGGCCTCCACTGAAAACAGGCATTTTTTTGACCCAGTAGACTTCCCCGGTCATCAAACTTAAATAAATAAATTAGCAGTAGCCAAGGTGGAGGATTTGAGCCTGAAGAGGCTAATTAACTAATCTACAAGCACAGGGTACATGCTTATCTCTGTCTATCCCCAGTTTATGGAAAAATTCCAACCTGTTTGAGAATCTGGTAACCATAATGTGAAGGAAAGCTCATCTCACTTTACAGCAAAGCAACAAGTAATCTATTTGATATATGCATAGCCTAACAAAAACTTCCAATGTGTTTGAGAAACACCTTAGATGCAGTGTGTTCTTAAAGAAGACAAGTAACTCTTTTTTTAATTGTTCAATTAAAATTTGTTTTGGCACCCCCTCCCCCACCCAGCCAGTGCCGGCTCTGGCTCTGTCTGGACATGGACAATAGCCCTTGAAGCAAACATTACACACACACACATTTTATGAAGGTGGGAGGAGGGGTGTATATATTTTGGCAGTACAGCACTACTGCCCTGTTACTTTTTCCAGTTAATGGACTTGCCTATATAATAAGTCAGTATGTACTGCCATTGACCCCTTACTATTTATGTACTACAAAGGTACCCTAACCTATAGGATCCAGATGACTACAAATCTGGATCGTGGAACAGATGTTGCAATATCTGACTTTATTAATTTTTTTTTTAATTTCTCCTGATTCCTATCTTGTATCTCTCCAAAGTACACCTCACCTCATCTCAGATCTAGTACCAAATAGTCTAGCAATGCAAGCCCTGCCATAACAAGGAGTATGTAAGCTGCAGTATGGAAGAAGGTAAAGAAAATGATATAGCCATATGGTACACCAACACAGCTCATGACCCGCATCAGGTCTATATCAGAACATCGAAGTTTTAAAACTTCGAATGTTCTAATATCGACCCGTTTTAATCGAACACTAACAATAGCAAAGCTGCAGAACACTGAATTCTTTCCTAGGGAAAGAATTTGGTTGGCCGTTTCCGTAGCTTTGCTATTTTCAGTGCTGTGGTGGAGATTTACAGGTCTGGTTCAGGTAAGTGTGCGATTGTGTGGTTGTTAGGATTAGGCCGCAGGTTAAGTGAGTTAGGGTTAGGGCGCGGGTTAGGTGAATTAGGTTTATGGGCGGGTTAAGTGAGTTAGGGTTAGGGCACGGGTTAGGTGAGTATGCAATAGTGACGGACCTTAGGGTTAGGGTTTGGGTTTAGGTAAGTGGATAGATAGTAGTGTATGTATAGTTTGGTGTAGGGTTAGTTGTAGGATTATAAGTGTATGTGTGTGTATTGATGTTTTTTAGGTGTGCTTGTGTTGTGTGTATGTGTTTCGGAAGAGAAATTTTTTTCCCAAGGAAAAATTTGCTGTTCTGAATGTTCAATATTATGTGGTTTAGATATTTTAGGTTTGATGAAACAGCATTCGCTATTTTCATCTTTTGATAACGTGATATAAATGCCCCGCATCCCCTAGTTATGACAGGAGAGGGAATGACAAGGTCACTAGGGAGTCAGTGGAAGCTGGATGATTGGGTTGGGGAGGGGGCTTAGAAAAAATAAATTAAAAAATGAAATAGAAACCAGCCTACTGTAGTAATACCTTATGCTGACCTCAACAGCAATGTCAATAAAGGCAGCCTGAAAAAGACTTGAGATGGTTTTGCATCAACCCAGTAAGAGTGCTTGTTGTACAAAGGAAAACGGAAATGCCAAACATACTTCTCAATCTCTTAGCACAAGAAATCTGGCATAAAATAACAGGGGACAACAGCCCAAAAATAGGGGCAGGCGATATATTGAACTTATAAACTTGGAAAATTGCTAGAGTAACAGGATTTGTGTTAGCATGCATTTTCTGAACGCTACAAGCCTGAAAATCAAATATATGATTTACAAGAAAACTACAAATTATATGATGAAATGGACCAAAAATATGAGGCAAAAATCTGGGCATTCTGTGAAGATCTGGACAGCTGAGAGGTATGATGCTGAATGCGAGGTTGCAGGGGTAGTGATTCTGTACAAATATGAGTTACAGGTTACCTCACTAAATATACAACGACCTTTAGATAGCAAAGCTGAAATCCTCATTTCTAAGCTTCAAATCAATGCTAGCAAATCCATATACATAATATGCTCCTACCTACCTCCTGGCAATAACATCAATACCATTGAAAGTACCCTCAGCTGGCTCCCTGCATCCTTCCCACAAGAAACCATTGTACTTGGTGACTTTAATATAGGATGGAATAGCCGTACTTCTGCTAAACCTACTACCCATATAAACTTATATGGCTTCTCCCAAACAATCACCACCTCCACCAGAACCCACAAACCCAGTAATAAAGAAAGCACCTTAGACTGGATCTTAGTAAATAGCCATCCACTCATATAAAGTAGGTACTCTCCCAGATGACATGAGTGACCACTCACTTACTTATATAATTAGACAAAAGACCTTTATTCCCAACTTACCCATACTTAGAACTACCTCGAGCAAAATAAATTTTATCCCAGTAAACTTCCAAGCAGAACTCAAGGCTTGTGACTGGTCACCCCTAAAACACCTCCCTCTTGAGGAAGCAGCATCATACTTTAACTCTAAATTCCTACAAATCCTGGATTACCATGTCCCCACTTGCTCCATTAGAACTAGAAGTAAACCTGCCCCATGGCTCTCTAAAGACACTAGGCATAAAATCATATTGAAAACAAACTCTGATCCAAATGGAGAGCTACTAAAAACCCTACTGATCATCAAAACTTCAGACAGCTGAGAAACGCCACTAAAAGATTAATACTTCTTGACAAGAAAAATTATTACTTTAAACTCCAGCAAAATCATCAAAAAAAACACACAAACTTTCTGGTCAGGTATTAATAGACTTTTGCACCCAGGCCATTCCAAGATACCAACCCCATCCGGCTTATCCCTTAACACTCCTAACCAGATTGTTAATGCTTTCAATACCTTTTTTACTGAAACAGTCCAATCTCTAGCTAACTCCTTACCACCTATTACCTCAACTCTGCATTTCTCCTTAACTAGCTCACCTCCCACCTTTCACTTGCAACCAGTTCTAACATCCCTCATCTATACCCTACTTCAGAAACTTAAACCATGCACACCCTCAGCTGATCTGCTACCAACTGAAGACCTGCAAATTGCAGCAAAGGTACTGGCCTATCCCATTTCCATCCTAATTAATAGAACCATTACAGAAGGTACCATCCCGTCTCTCTGGAAAATCTCCCACATAATCCCACTACACACAGGGGGCAACTCAACCGAAATCTCAAACGTTCATCCCATAGCCATTCTCTCTCCTTTAGCCAAAATCATGGAAAAATGCATCCACCAGCAACTACTTGATCACCTTCTCCAAAATAACCTTTTAGCTGACTGTTAGCATGGCTTTAGGCCTTTTCATAGTACTACCACTGCCCTCCTATCCTTTTCTGATTGTATTAATAAAAATCGTAATAACAGCATGCTTTCTTCTGCACTTTTTATTAACCTCTCTAAAGCCTTCAATATGGTTAACCATCACTTACTTATAAACATATTCAAATCACTCTCACTAGACACACAGGCATTAAAATGGTTCAAGTCCTACTTAGATAACAGACAACAAGCTGTCCTCTGGGACAATAACCTATCCACACACCTCCCTATTACCCTTGGAGTCCCTTAAGGCTCTCTCTTGGGACCTCTCCTGTTCTCTATATTCATAAATGATCTAAATGTAAATCTACCTCAAGCTACCTGCATACAATATGCAGATGACTCCACATTCATTTGTGCTGCCTATTCTTCAGCTGAACTCCAATCTATCACCCAAAACATATTTAACTTAGTAAAACACTGATTCCTTCAATGTTCCCTCCTCCTAAACCTCCCAAAAAACAAATTAATGCTGTTCACTCCAACACTAAAGTCCTCCCCAATAGATCTAACAGTTGTTTCCAAAAATGGCATTGTCATATCACCTGACCCAAACACCAAACTCTTAGGTGTAACAATTGACCACAACCTTAACTTTGACTCACACATAAATTCAACCATTAAATCAGTGAATAGAAAATTAGGTTCCCTTTACCAGATAAAACCTTTCCTTATCCCTGAAGCCATAACAACCATCGCTTACACCCACCTGATCTCCACCCTCCTCCATGCCTCCCCCATTTATACTAATCTATCCAAAAGCAACATTAACAAACTGGTAACCTCCTATAACAACATTGCCAGATTTGCCACTGGCTCCCCATTTAGAATCCATCATTGCCGCAATCTCAAACAGCTAGGATGGCTGGAACTGCAAAACCAACTTAAATTTCAGCAACTGACTATCACCCATAAGATTCTGTATCTTCCCAGTAATACTCCAATACTTTATAGCCTTATCACCACCTACAAAAACCTTACAACCCTTCATTCAGCAGATAAACTACTAGTTACCATCCATAAGTCCCACAACAAAGCAGGAGATTTTCTTTTCTCTAACAATGTGGGTAAAACCTGGAACAGCCTTCCCAGCAAACTATCATCACTTGCCTCACTACCTATGTTCAAAAAACATCTAAAAATACACCTTAAAACTCAATGGCTATGCCCATGTTCTAATCCTGACTAACACACTTATTTTTACTCTACATCCTCTCCTCTCACTATTGCTGATTCTTGTGTATACCTCCCTCCCAAATTTCATATAGTACGATTAGTAAACTTCCTCACTTCCTGCCTTTTGCCTAGTCTTACTATAATCTAGCTCTTAGTATTAACTGTGTAACAAGCATTTTTACTGTGAGCATATGCTTCCTCTATGTCTATTAGTAACCTCTTTTGCACTTGAAGGGTAGAATGTTTTTATTCCTTTTTGTTTTCAATACAATAATTGCCATAACCTCTACTCTGTAATTATGTATCCAGTGGTAGTGAATTGCTTTTTAAACTTTAAGACTGAGGACTGTAACAAACCCTCGTCTGGGTAAATATGTATCTACTAGTAGTGTTTTTGTTTTTTCTACTTATTTAGCTTAATGGAGCTTATCTCCCTGGGCCCCTACTGAAAATGGACATGTATCCAGTTGGACTAGCCCGCTCAACAAATGTAAAATAAAAATAAATGCTGAGGTGTGTGCTGAGGGTGAGAACTTATCCCATAAATTAGCACTACTGGTAGAAAATGTATTGCTATGATAAGCAGATATGTGAAAAGAATATAGTGCAAGCAATCAAAAACAGATTTAAAGTCTGTTTGGTAGAAACCTAAAAAACAAATGGGCAGGGACTGAAGGAACGTATATAAGGAATGCAACCCCCCCAACACAGCCCTACAAGGGGCTACATCCCACACATCCTGCAAAGTAACACAAGCAACTTTTAGCTTGCCAAACAACAAGGGAAGGTGAAAACGCTGTGACCAGCTTTCCACTATGCTCTGTTTCATTTCCCAGCCATCATGTCTCCAAGTTTCCCTTGTACTCCTTGTATTATTTTTGTGTAGACTTTTAATGAAAGTTTTTCCAAATATCCTGTCCCTGTACTTATCCTCATGATCACTGTATTTCATCCTTAAGTTATTGCCCAAATGGCAATTAAATACTATGGCAGAAGGGCCTCACATTTCCATATGATTACAGAAGTAGATCTGAAATCCATTATATCATTCTGTTTGACAGCTGCTTTCGAACAGCACACTGAGTGTTTCAGATATTTATTAAAGGCATTCTCTATCAGTTAACATAAAAGGATAATGCCCCTGACAATGGTCCTGTGATCTGAGTTCAATTAGTAACTCAGACACCTGCCAGAATAGGTATGACAGAGGCGAAAAGTAACAAGGTTTAGTTTGCTAGCCTCTCTTTTAAGGGTCAGCATGTCTCTAGGAAATCTCTTCATGCCTGAATCAGTAGTGGGGATTGGGGATCACATGGGAGGTTCACAGTCTAGAAGAAGGGCACAACCAGTTGATTACATTCCACATGGAAGCAAGGAATCCGTCATTATGGCCAACTTCATGCCAAACTCATGGATGTGGAAAGACACATTTGTTTGTTAATTGGGTGTGTGTTGGTACAAATCCCTTTTCAGCAACAACCCTAGCCAGACAGTAGTCATAACACAAAGCTTGCAGTAGTGTCAGAGTAATGTATCGGTTACGCTATTGCAAAAATATAGAAGTAAGCAACAGGCACAAAAATATCCAGCATCAAATATATATATACAAAATATAACCGATTTCAACAGATGGAAGTAACAGAGAGCAATGTGTTTTCCAAAGCAACATAAATTACTAAACTACGCTGGATGTGTTAAGTATAAATATCAGTTTTGCTAACCAACACGTCTAAAGCAGGAACACTTGTATTCATTGACTTAAGTATGGCTGTAAAGATCCTTTTTAGATTGCTATTGAAAATTAAGGTCAATTTAGTTTAACTGACGAGGACCTTCTGATTCATGCTTTGTATGCTTGTTAAGAGCTGGGCAGTACCTTTCAATGAGAAGTTTGAATGGAAGTAAGAAGTTGCACCTTGGAGGAATGGAAATCCATTCAGCTATATGGATAGTGATGCAATGGTCTTCAGAGGAACTGGCTAGGTAAATAAATCAGTGTTTTGTCCTGAGAAAGGGGTTATAATATGTTGTAAGTATTCAAGTCTTGGTATGAGGACATTTATAGTAACAGAATGCCTGTCTTCTATACTAAGCAAATGTTAAATATAGGCAACTTTAAGCTGTTGTTAGATTTTGGAAGTTGTCAACTCAGCACAGTCATGAAACGATAATGTCTTATCGAAAAGGAGTCTGAAATATTTTTGCTTTGTAACCAAGGGAAGCAAGGTCCAAGTCGGATATGCAAGACATATACCATTAGCCCGTCTTTTTTGTTGTCCCATATAAAATTACTGTCTTTTAATAGCATTGATAGATAATTTATCATTGTTAGGACAATTTCAAATGACAAATAAGTCATTTTGTAGTGTATTAGCTATCTGTTTGCTAGAGTTACAGGTGACAGTAAGTACCATATCATCTGGACACAGTCATTTTTAGGTAAGGCATGTCCCAGCAGAAACTACTGACAGAAAGCAAGAACAGAGAAGAGTAATGAACCAAGCTTAGATCTGTGAGGGGCACCTGACTGTGAAGCTTGTATTGAAAGCTAATTTCTGAACAATGAGGGTACATCATTAGAAAATTCCATAGTCACAGAACTTGCAAAGTAAAAGGTCATGGTTTATGGTTTTCAAATCTAAGAATATTATTCCAGTTAACAGACACTTTTCCATGTTTATGTACATTTGTGACGTTAAGGGACAGATTACAGTTTGAGTACTACGTTCTGAGTGAAAATTACATTGTCTGTTGAACAGCAGGCCATATTTGTGGCTATAGTCTAGGAGTTGTTCATATATAAGTTTTTCCAAGACTGGTCAGAGAACAAAGGTTAGAAATTGGTCTATAATTGGTGGATGAGTGACGTTAAGGGATGTTAGAAGGGGTATAATGGCAGCATGTCTGAAGCTTAGGGGAATATCTCCAGTGGTAAGAGCTACATTAAATATGTGTGGTAATACTTTAAATATATAGAAAGTACCTGAATTCAGCATTTTAGGATACAGATAATGAAAGTCTGGGTTAAACCAATAATGAATTGTTGCAGTAGCTTCTCAATTTATTTTTGAGAAAGTGTTTTATGGTAGAAGGAGGGTAGGAAAGGATTTTGTGTAGGGGGCTACATGGATTGACTGATATGTTTGTAGGGAAGTGGGAGAAGACTGTAGTGAATAATACAGAGAGAAAGTTAATGTATAATAAAAAAAGGATCTCATAGAGCATGGTTGATTATTCGCACCCTGACTTAATTAAGTCTTTCCCAAGGAAAATAATAGGTGAAAGTATTGTCACCCAGGGGAGCGAATGGATCTACAGCAGATCAGGATTTAATGGTCAATACCATACCACTCAACAGTACTGAATTCCTCAGTATTTCCCAGTTTTGAGGGCAAAATAATGGGTGCCAAGAATTCCCAAGTGGCTCCTTTAAATCAAGATTTTTTTTTCATTGCCAGCATATCCTGCAACATCATTCAAACCAAAGATTAACAACAAATGGCGCACTTTAGAAAACTTGGCTCAAGGATGTCGGAATGGAAGTCTCAAAAGTTTCAAGCATCTTGTACCAACTTTCAGCCTGCCCATGCATACTATTGGTAATTAATGCAGAGCCATCTTTAGTTATTTCTGCTTTGCTTTATCAAATATGCATGGACTGGATTTCTACTTGCGTAATGCAGATACTCCTGATTCTCGGTGACACAATAAGTGAATTGCTGGCATGTGATTGTTGTTATTATACACCGATGTCTCTGCATTAATTACAAATAGTATGTACAATCGGTACAGGTCCTTTTCTCCCTCTTTAGTGTCCAATCTCTCATACAACTCTCTATATGCCTTATGCTTAGCCTTTGCCACCTCTCTCTTTGCCATGCACCTCATCTCCTTATACTAATGTCTACTGTCTTCATCTCTTTGACAATCCCACTTCTTCGCCAGCCTCTTCCTCTGTATACTCTCCTGTACTTCCTCATTCCACCATGTCTCCTTGTCCTCCTTCCTCTGTCCAGATGTCACACCAAGCACCTTCCTAGCAGTCTCCCTTACTAGCTCTGCTGTAGTTACCCAGCTATTCGGTAACGCTTCATTGCCTCCCAGTGCCTGTCTTAACTCTTCCATGAACTCCACCTCACAATTACCCTTTTTTAACTTCCACCATTTAATCCTTGGCACTGCTTTCAGACTCCTCCTCCGCTTCTTGATCACCAACATCATCCTACAGACCACCATTCTATGCTGCTTAACCACACGTTCCCCAGTCACCACTTTACAGTCACCAATCTCCTTCAGACTGGCCCTCCTACATAGGATATAATCCACCTGTGTGCATCTTCCTCCACTCTTGTATGTCACCCTATGCTCCTCCCTCTTCTTAAAATATGTATTCGCCTCAGCCATGTCCATCCTTTTCGCAAAATCCGCAATCATCTGACCTTCTGCATTCCTACTCATCACTTCCTCATCACCTCTGTTCACTTCACCAACATGCCCATTGAAGTCCGCTCCAATCACTAGTCTCTCACCCTTGGGTACACTCACCACCACTTCATCCAACTCACTCCAAAATTTTTCTTTCTCATCCATCACACACAACTTGTGGAGCATATGCACTAACAACATTCATCATTACACCATCAATTTCAAGCTTCATAAACATCACTCTATCAGACACTCTCTTCACCTCCAAAACACTCTTGGCATACTGTTCCATTAGGATAAACCCTACCCCATTTCTTCTGCCATCCACACAATGACAGAACAATTTGAACTCGCCTCCTATACACTTGGCCTTACTTCCCTTCCATCACGCACAATATATCAACCTTCCTTCTCTCCATCATATCAGCTAGGTCTCTCCCTATACCAGTCATACTTCCAACATTCAAAGTTCCTACCCTCAGTACTACATTCCTAACCTTCCTCCTCTCTTCCTGCCTTTGGGCATGCCTTCCCCCTCCTCTTCTTCTTTGGCCAACAGTAGCCCAATGATTGGCTAGACAGAGGGACAGAGCTGGGAAAGATGTGCAGCATGTAAGGGTGATAAAGGACAGTGAGGGAAACATACTCACAAGTGAGGAGAGTGTGTTGAGCAGATGGAAAGAGTACTTTGAGTGGTTGATGAATGAAGAGAATGAGAGGGAGAGAAGGTTGGATGATGTGCGGATAGTGAATCATGAAGTGCAGTGGATTAGCAAGGAGGAAGTAAGGATAGCTATAAAGAGGATGAAGAACAGAAAGGCTGTTGGCCCAGATGACATCAGTGGAAGCATGGAGGTGCTTAGGAGAAATGGCAGTGGAATTTTTAACTAGATTGTTTAATGAAATTTTGGAAAGTCAGAGGATGCCTGAGGAATGGAGAAAAAGTGTTTTGGTACCTATCTTTAAGAATAAGGGTGATGTGCAGAGCTGTAGTAATTACAGAGGGATAAAATTGATCAGTCACAGCTTGAAGTTATGGGAAAGAGTAGTGGAAGCTAAGTTAAGAAGGGAGGTGATGATTAGTGATCAGCAGTATGGTTTCTTGCCAGGAAAGAGCACTACAGATACAATATTTGCTCTGAGAGTGTTGTTGGAGAAATACAGAGAAGGTCAGAAGGAGTTGCATTGTGTCTTTGTGGACTTAGAGAAAGCATATGACAGGGTGCCTAGAGAGGAGTTGTGGTATTGTATGAGGAAGTTGGGAGTGGCAGAGAAGTATGTAAGAGTGGTACAGGATATGCACAAGGGTAGTGTGACATTGGTGAGGACTGCGGTGGGAGTGACAGATACATTTAAGGTGGAGGTGGGATTACATCAAGGATCAGCTCTGAGCCCTTTCTTATTTGCAGTGGTGATGGACAGGTTGACAGATGAGATTAGACAGGAGGCCCTGTGGACTATGATGTTTGCAGATGACATTGTGATATGTAGTGAGAGTAGGGACCAGGTTGAGGAGACCCTGGAGAGGTGGAGATATGCTTTAGAGAGGAGAGGAATGAAGGTCAGGAGGGCTAAAACAGAATATATGTGTGTAAATGAGAGGGAGGGTAGAGGAATGGTGAGGATGCAGGGAGTAGAGTTGGTAAAGGTGGATGAGTTTAAGTACTTGGGATCAACAGTTCAGAGTAATGGTGAGAGTGGAAGAGAGGTGAAGAAGAGAGTACAGGCAGGCTGGAATGGGTGGAGAAGGGTGTCAGGAGTGATTTGTGACAGACGGGTACCAATAAGAGTGAAAGGGAAGGGCTAGAATAGGGTAGTGAGACCAGCTATGTTATATGGGTTGGAGACGGTAGCATTGACGAAAAGGCAGGAGTCAGAGCTGGATGTGGCAGAGTTAAAGATGTTAAGATTTGCACTGGGTGTGACTAGGATGGACAGGATTAGGAATCAGTATATTAGAGGGTCAGCTCATGTTGGACAGTTTGGATACAAAGCAAGACAGGCGAGATTGCATTGGTTTGGACATGTGTTGAGGAGGGATGCTGGGTTATTGGGAAAAGGATGCTAAGGATGGAGCTGCCAGGTAAGAGGAAAAGAGGAAGGCCTAAGATAAGGTTTATGGATGTGGTGAGAGAGGACATGCAGGCGGTTGATGTGAAAGAGCATGATGCAGAGGACAGGAAGAAATGGAAACAGATGATCCACTGTGGTGACCCCTAATGGAAACAGCCAAAAGAAGCCAAAAGAAGATGATGATGATGATGTATGGGCAGGCCCATTTCTTTCATATTGGTCCTTTCAAATGATCAGTAGCTTACAAAAACTCTATTAGACAGGAAAAGTCTAAAGGTTGGTGCAAGACGCTGATAAATTTTGAGAATTCCTTTCCAACATCCTTGAGCCAGGTTTTCTAAAGTGCCTCATTTATTGTTAATCATTGGTTTGAATGGGAAAGCAGGTTGTGGTGGCATTAAACCATTCAGAGCTCAATTTACTTCTTGTACTCCTGTTGTTCTCATCATGATATTTCCTGGAGCAGAAATTGTAAATCTCAGAGTTGCTTTGCTAAATGTTATATTTGGAAAGGGAAAAGGATCTGTGACATACAGTGGAAGGCACCCGATTATAAAATCCTCTAAAGCTAGTTACGAAAATAAAATCGCCACTGATTCTAAAGACAACCACAAAACATTCTATAACTATGTCAAGAATCTCAATGGCAACACCCAGATCTGCTCTGAGGTACAGCACAATGGCACTAAACATACAGAACCAACTTATACTGCCAACATCCTGGCAGATAGGTTCAATGCTAACTTTACCCCCCTCTCACTCCCTAAAGGGCTCATCTCTATACCGGAAGAATACAAAGTTCCTGTAATCACGGCTGCAGAGGTAAAAAATACACTCTCCAAAGCCAAGAACACAGCATCTATGGGCCCTAACAACATCCCAGGCTGCGTTCTACATGAACTACAGAACAAACTGGTACCCCACCTAAGTACCATGTTCAGTCATGCTTTGTGCCCACTGAATGGTGCACAGCAACAGTTATCCCACTCCACGAAGGGGGAGCCACCACGGACCCCAGGAACTACCAAAGAGAGGAGCTCTCTGAACATGTAGCCCAGGCCGGTATGACCCTGACCTTGACTAGCATCTTACCCTCACCAAGAATGATGCCACAATATGAAGACAAGATGATCAATTTCAACAATTGGCTTAAGTATTGGTGTCATTCAAAGGGGATCCAATGCCTGTCAGCCTGGGATGACATGCCTGACAAGCCACGATGCTTCGCTAGGGACGGCTTGCACCTGTCACCCCTGCGCTTTCGGATATTGGCAAAGGCTCTTGACACCCATATAGTGCCTTTTTTAGGCAAGGCTCAAAAGACAAACCCACCTCCATAGGTATCACAAGGGATAAGAAACTAAGAGTAATGCTACTCAATGCCAGAAGTCTAAACCTCAAGATGCATGCACTCGAAACTCTCCTTAGCATGGAGAACATCAATATCTGTGCAGTAACAGAAACCTGGTTCAAGGCTCCCGAGAGCACCCCAGCACTACCAGGTTATACCTCATACCATATTTTTCGGCCCCAAAACTTGGACCGAACCACAAATTGAGGGGGAGTATCAATATTCGTCAAAGATACCCACACCTCCAGGTTGGTGGCACAGCACGAAGCATCAGAGACTATCCATGTGCAACTAACAGTGGGTAAAACTGCCTTCCAGTTTATAGCCTGCTACAGACCACCCTCCCAAACCCAGGAACCCCATTCAGCCTACCTGAGAACACTGGAAAATATGAAGGTCTCTCCAAACACCATTATATTGGGTGACTTCAACTACCCAAACATAGACTGGGAGCATTACTCTAGCTCCAACACCCTAGCCCAAAGGTTCCTAGAATTTATAAACTCAAATGCTATGGAACAGCTTGTTACCACTCCCACAAGAGGGGAAAACATACTGGACCTGATCATCACCAACATGGGGACTCTATGCTCCAGACCAGAAGTGCATCCCTCACTGGTAAGATCAGACCATAAACTAATCTCACTAGATATTCACATCCCGATCCCAGCCCCTGCCCAGAAAACCACAGTGAAAAACTTCTCTAAAGCAAATTTCACACTCCTCAAAACTGAGGTGGAATCCTTCAAAGCCCCTGGGGCTGTGGAAAATATGGCCCAGACCACAGAATCCTTTATAAATGCATTCTATGAACACCTTCAGGAATGCATGGATCATGCAATCCCAAACAAAAACAAGACCCAATCCTCCAAAGGCAGGTGTCCTGTCTGGTGGACCCCAGCCATAAACAAACTATACAATAGATGGAGGAAGCTACTAAATGATAGAGCAAAATCCCAAAAAGGGAAGGCATCTCTGATCAGTATTAGCAAAAAACTACGGGCACTCATAAAATCATCTAAGGCCAGCTTCGAGAGAAAAATTGCACAGGACACTAAGGATAATCACAAGGCTTTCTTTAGTTATGTTAGAAACCTGGGTGGGAATTCCCAGATATGCTTAGAATTAGTCCAAAATGACAAAAAATACACCAAACCCACAGACATTGCCAATATCCTAGCTGACAGGTTCAGCGCAAACGCCCCCCCCCTTCCCCACCAAAAGGGCAAATATCTATCACAGCAGAGTGCTGCCCCCCACTGACATCTCAGATGCTCAGGTAAGAGCCACCCTCTCCAAAGCAAAAAACACAGCATCAATGGGACCAGACGGTGTCCCGGGCTGCGTTCTACATGAACTCCAAGAAGAGCTAAACCCAAACATAAAACTACTGTTCAACCTCAGCCTTATTACAGGATATGTACCCAAAGAGTGGCGTACAGCAACAGTGGTCCCTCTCCACAAAGGTGGTGCCTCAACGGATCCTGGAAACTATCGCCCCATAAGCCTGACTAGCTTGGTCTGCAAAGATATGGAAAGAATCATCATGGACCTCATAAATAAAGATATTGGAGACCTACAGACACCGGATCCTACCCAGTTCGGCTTTGTTAAGGGCAGATCCTACCTCTTAAACCTGGTTGATTTCTTTGAAACAGTCACCAAAGCCATTGACGAGGGGAAGGTGGTCCACACAGCCTACCTGGACCTCGCAAAAGCCTTCGATACAATACGCCACTCTGGCATTATAGATAAGCTCACCAGCTTAAATATAAACCCCTATGTCACTAGATGGGTTGCAAACTGGCTCAAGGACAGAACCCACATGGTTAGAATTGCTGGAGCCATGTCAGACTCCAAACCAGTTACAAGTGGTGTCCCAGAAGGCTCTGTCCTGGGACCTCTCTCGTTCGGTATATATTTCTCGGAGGTACAGGCCAACATGGAAGGACTGTGGCTGACCAAGTTTGCAGATGACTGCAAACTGGGCGCCATAATCGACTCTCCAGCCGACACAAGCATCCTACAAAAGAGCCTCATAGAAACAGACAACTGGTGCCAGAGCCATGGCCTCAAGCTAAACGCCAAAAAGTGTATAGTCATCCCCTTCGGCAAAAACAAAGTGCCCACAAATTACCACATAGATGGTAATCCATTAAGTATGGAAGAAGTAATTAGGGACCTGGGGACCCAAGTTGATAGCAATCTCTCATTCGACAACCACGTGGCCAAAGTGGTTAGAAAATCATTTTATATTTATTTATTTTATTTATTTATTTATTTAACATTTGTTGACCGAGAAAGTCCGACTAGGTTCCACAGAGCCTATTTTCAGCGGAGGCCCGGGGAGAAATGCTCCAGATGCATGTCTTTGGATATATATAGCCCACCTAATCATGAAGGGATTCACATCTAGATCAGGGGAGGTCATCGTGCCACTTTACTCATCCCTCATCAGGCCCATAATTGAGTACAATGCCCCTTTTGGGATGTACCTTACCAGACACCTGCAGCAACTGGAAAGACCCCAAAAGTACCTCACCAAGAGGATCAAAGGGCTCAAACAGATGCCATATGCTGCCCGGTTAAAGAAACTCCAGCTCTACTCAGTGGCATACCGCCTGCTCAGAGGCGATCTGTGCCTGACGTATAAAGCCATGTCCAACCCGGAATTAATGGACATGCTGCACCTCAGAAAATCCAAATCCCATCGAGATACGTGCTCGAGGAACTTGAACCTCAGCACTGAAATAAATAGGACATGCTGGAGGGACAGATTCATAACCCAGAGGCTTCCTTCACTCTGGAATAAAATCCCAGTCCAGGTTAGGCAGAGTCCCTCATTGACTCTCTTCAAGAGGAATCTTGATGAGTGGATGGGAGATCGTAGATTTACTCCGGGTATCACTTCTGTGTCACTGTTAGACAGATGCACAGTATACTAAACTCGAAAAAGGGCATAGCAAAATTCATTTTAAAATGGGTGGCGAAAGCCAAACACATTCTGGCTAGGCTTGTAAATGCCCTAGGGCAGATAGCCTAGTATGAACCTATGAACCTATGAACCTATTAGTCTGACGAGCCTGGTCTGCAAGGCTATGGAACGTATCATCATGGAACTTATAAACAATGACATTGGTAATCTCCAACCTCTGGAACCCACCCAGTTTGGGTTTGTAAAAGGCAGATCATGTCTCCTAAACCTGACAGACTTCTTTGAAGCAGTCACTAAAGCCATAGATTAGGGTAAGGTGGATCACACAGCCTATCTAGATCTCGCCAAGGCTTTTGTCACCATCCCCCACTCTGGAATTATAGATAAACTCACTAAACTAGGTATAAATCCCTGTGTCACATGATGGGTTGCCAACTGGCTCACTGACAGAACCCACACTGTGAAAGTAGCAGACTCCAAATCTGATTTCAGACCAGTGACAAGTGGAGTACCACAGGGTTCAGTCCTGGGTCCTCTCCTGTTTGCTATCTACTTCTCTGAAGTACAGGTTAACATAGAGGTCTTTGGCTAATGATGTTCGCAGATGACTGCAAACTAGGAGCTATAATTGAAACTCCTAATGATCTGGACATCCTACAAAAGGGCCTCACTGAGACAGATACCTGGTGTCAAAGCCATGGCCTCAAGCTCAATGCCAAAAAAGTGCATTGTCATCCCTTTTGGTAAAATCTCTGTACCTATGAACTACCACATAGGTGGTAGTCTACTTAACACTGAAAGTATGTTAAGAGACCTTGGGACGCAGGTGAACAGTAGTCTCTCCTTTGATAATCACATTGACACAGTAGTCAGGAAATCCTTCTACGTGGCATACCTCATCACAAAAGGTTTCTCATCCAGGAAAAAAGAGGTCATCGTCCCCCCCTACTCGTCGCTCATTAGAACCATTATAGAATACAGCGCCCCTTTTGGTATGTATCTCACAAGACATCTACAACTGGAAAGGCCACAGAAATACCTTACAAAGAGGATTACCAGCCTCAAACGGATCCCCTACGCAAACCATCCCAGAAAACTCCAGCTTTACTCCGTCGCCTATCGCCTACTCAGAGGAATCTCTGCCTAACATATAAAGCTATGTCAAACCCAGAGCTGTTGGACATGCTTCACTTTAAGAAATCCCAATCTCTCTGAGCTACATGCTCTAGGGACCTAAACCTTGTCACCACAATAAACAGAACATGCTGGAGGGAAAGATTCCTGTCCCAGAGACTTCCCATACTCTGGAACAAACTACCTATCTATATCAAACAAAGCTCATTAGCACTCTTCAAGAAAAATCTTGATGATTGGATGGGAGACAGGAAATTTATCCTGGGGATCACTTCTGTGGCTCTGCTCGACAGGGGCACAGGAAAATAATTTTCTTGGGTGGCAAAAGCCAGGGTACCTTTTTGGCTATGCTTATATAGGTCCTGGGGCCAATAGCCTAGTACCTACCTATGAACCTATGAACCTATTATTTTTTGCCCAGGAATGCATATCTTTTTTGATTTCATAATTAATAGCATAGACAAGTGTTGAGAAACGTGTACTTTGGGAACAACGCTGTAGTGGAGATGTGTGGGAATAATTTGATTACTTGTTTCTGAGAGCAAACCATCACTTTGTGTATTTTTTAAGTTGGTGTTGGCATCAAGTCAGGTTTTTTCCCATATAAGTTAATGTATATTTGTACAGTTTTTTGTTATGCATGGCAGCTTGGAGTGTATGCAGTATCGCACTGCAATGAGTTATTTGTACCAGGCTTGCAAAAAATTTAATTTGCAAGTGACTTTTTCCCTTAATGAAATACACCTGCTAGACTTAAACCTAACTGGCATTATTACTAGATATGAGACATTTATGTTCTGCCATGACGGGGTGGAGGGTATAACTATGAGCAATTATTGGAATTGCACAATGTCATTTACAGTTTTTAAAGGTTTATTTTGATGTCTTTTTTAACGGTTACTTGGTGTATACAAGTAAATCGTCAATGGGTTGCTTTTTGAGAGACTGCTAACTTGTATGGTTGACTACACATTGCATTCATATATCTGATGTTTTGACTACCATCCATCTGAGTAATAATTCAATAAAAGTTTGTCGCAGTGCTGCTAAGTAATTGATTCATAATGGACTCTGACTAGAAGGCTTAAGACAACTGCTTTCTTAATTGTTTCTCTACATTGATATATATGTTCTTGTGGTTGTCAACAGTAAGCAGTGTTGTGCATTAAGCTTAAATTAATGTGTTAACACCTGCCCCCTCATGTACCTAAATCAATACAACTTGGTATAAAGGAGCACAGTACATAACTTACCATAATGGCACCTGTATGCTTGAAACAGCACTTTAATACAGTGAGATGTGCCTTTTATCATACTGTTGGTGTTAATGTGAAAGCATAAAGTATTATTAGATTGCATCATGAGTCATCAAAGCTTTCCGTTTTTGATAGTTATTCTTTATCAGTTCAAATGCACTAGTAGTATGCTTTATACTTTTTATACTGCTAAGTAAACCTACTGAATAGTTACAAAATACAAACTGCTTTGAATGAGACAGTCAGCTAATAAAAAGGAATGAGCATAGAAGTCATTGGCTGCATAAATCAATAAAGGGCCTTGTTCAACCAGAAGTGCGGACGGCTTACAGGCTAAATCTGCTATCCTGGAGGATCTGCATCTTAAGGCAGTACCACGTGATTTATTGTGATTCACCAAGAAAGCCAAATAACTGAAAGGAAGTTTATGTTTCGAAGTTATCTCACTTGTTATGTAAGTTGTATAAACAAAATGGTTTAATTAGTTGGGTCAAGACAATTTTACTGATCTTACCAGCCTTTTAAGGTTAAAAGTGACAAACAGCTATGCTTGCTGCATACTGTGAAGATGGAAAATATTTGAAACTCAGCTAGGTGAGACAATGTAAATTTGCAGTAATTTTACGTACATAAACTGTTTGTCACATTTCATTATTGTAACAGACATAACATGTTTTTGTTTTTCCTTGAATTTCTGTTTGGGTGCAGTTTTTCAGGACAGCATGTTACTAACTTTAGCAAAGTAATTTTATTTAACTTGTATCACACATGACTTTTTACTGCACTATTACATTATTAAGTAATGGAGTCCGGCGACCTTGTGGCATACGGTTAAGTCAGTGTATAGGACCACGGCTGATATACTTGTCTACTTCTGTAGCTTCTGATAAACAGTGGACTGTTTAGTTACTTTGATTCTTTAATTGTTGATTGATTTGTTTTCCCTAGAAGTGGAGCCTTAATTTCAAGTGACATTTGGCATATACCAGTAGGAAAGAAGATAATTAGATTGCAGAAAGGGGGAGGGTAGCAGCAGTGATTGTGTGGTCACATTTCTTTTTCTGATGTAAGGAAGTCCTAGTGAAACAATAGGTCGAGTAAAGTTTATTCCCCAGAGATCTCATTTGTACTGACAAGGCAATGCAAATGCAAGTCACACCTAGAATGTAGATAAATGAGTTTGTAAACTGCACATGTTGGTCCAAAACCCTTTAATGTAATGTTACTTAATTCATTTTAGATTTATATACTGACTTGGGAGGTGGTTTGTCACCTTATGAGCCATGCTGTCTGAAGCTGTGTGCTCCTGGTAGGATCACCTTACTTATTATAAAAGGAGGGTTTGGACCAAAAAAATGATCCAAACATTTGATCACATGGTGTCTCTAGGTAAGGGTCTCTTATTCCTTAAAAAAAGTAGTACTAGGGCTCACAACTGAGTAAGGATTGGGGCTGATGTTTGCTGGTGAATGCCCTCTGTCTATATTATTATCCATGTAGCCCATTACAGCTAATCCAAAAGAGATTGTATACAGCCCCTGTGTTGGTTCACATGCCATAAGGTGGATGGTGGTTGTAAAGTAATGTCCCAGTCAGTAACAGGCAGGAGCCCAGCAGATTTGCTAGGTTTGTTGACAGGCAGGTCTCTGGATTGCACTGACTGGGAACATAATTGTGTAAAATGTTTTTTAGTGCTGGACAGGATAATTAGTTAACATTTTGTGCTTTTGTTACATTTAGCGGTGCTATCTAATATTAGTTTAGTGGTTAAATTTATTGTTATAAAAGAAAATTGCATTTCAGTTTTGTACAAGTTCAAAGTTTGATACAAGTTAAAATGTTAATAGGTTCATAGATTCATAAATAAAACACTATTATTCTGGTTATGTTTTGTTTTTAATATTTTGTCTGTTTTTCAACTTGTGTTCTGAATGTTGGTATCCCACAGTTCCATTGGACTGGGTGGGGTGGGTTACATAATTATATGTGCAGATGTTATGTTAATCAGTATCCAGGTTTCTGGCTAGTTGTACTTACTTTTCATGGGTCTTTGTCCAGATTTTTGATGATTCAAGGTTGATAGGTATGGTCAATATGAGTGATTGGACTAAAAAAACTGAAATGATCTCCAAGCTTTTCACTTCTCTCTTTGGTAATTTATATAATGCCTAACATGGATTTTGCTCAATGTGCTTTGTCACCTATTTACTTAAAGTTAGACATTAATGACACTGAGTCTCAGGTGATGCTGTTAGTAGCCCCCTTGTTTTAGATACTAATTTATTTAAAACCTCAGCATAAGCGGTTTTAATATTAAACTGTTGTGAAATGAAGGTGCACTTTTCATTAAAACATGTAGTGAGAAGCTTGGCTCCAGACTGAACAAGCATTTACATCTCTCACAGAAGGTTTCACTTATAATATGACAAAGGGTGGTCAGTAAATATGACGCAGTTGCAGAAGTGTAAAGATTAGCATCAGCTACCCCATGAGCACTCCTCGTGGAAAAGCACCTCTTAACTGGAACTGTATTGCAGAAGGATAACAATTGTCTTTCAACAGTAAAAGTCAAAGTCCTATTATTCAGTCTTCACTTGAAAGCTGAGGGGGTGGGGCACTATATCAGGGACCAACTAGATGAGCAGGCAACAGCTCTGTCTGCAATTGTACAAAGTACAACAGCAAATTCCTTGGAAGTCATTCCAGGTGTAAGGACAGATACAAAGTACAATGGCTAATTCCTTGGAAGTCATTCCGGGTGTGTAAGGACACATGCAAAGTAAAATAGCTAATTCCTTGGAAGTCATTCCAGGTGTAAGGCTACATACAAAGTACTATAGCTAACTCCTGGGAAGTCATTCCAGGTGTAAGGACACATACAAAGTACAATAGCTAATTCCTTGGAAGGCATTCTAGGTGTAAGGACACAAACAGAGTACTATAGCTAATTCCTTGGAAGTCATTCCAGGTGTAAGAACCCATATACAACTTTGTCTTCTTGTGATATAGTTTATAGCACAAGTCTAAATGGGGGTGGGGGAGTTATAAGTCTAGTAACAAAAAACTTCTGAGAAATAAATGGAATTTTTACATGTGGTATAATAACATGTTACAAAAGGAAATATTGCCAGCCCAGCTCACTGGAATTTTGTAAATAATTATATGTCATTTGTGAATATCAACATGATTCATATGCTTGTGTTACCAATGTATTAGAACTGTATGCTATGTGTATATCAAACTGCTGGAACAGAATTGTGTGTAAATATTGAACCTAAAGATGTATACACAGTGTACCCTACTGGAAGAGAACAGAAATGTATATACACTATTGTAGCTGTGTAAATGTATATATTTTTAACAACGGAAACTGGAACATAAAAGGTTAACTTGCAAAACTTCAGGAAAATAGTTGAAATCAAATTGTTTTATTACCACATAATAAAAGAGATGGTTTCAATGCAGCAAGGAGACAGGATGTCTAAAACTAGGGAGCCTTCTGCATTGTATGTCTTCCAGCAGTTGCAAACATCTGAAGGCTATGTGTTTTCACAGGGAGATGCTAAATGCTAGCAGTTTTTAGCAATGGTTGTTGAGCCTAGGAACTGAAATCAGGTGACAAAAAGTGATGTCATGCTGCAGGGACATGAAGCACTGGTTGGACAGAAAGAGTGTTGGAAGACTTGGCTTGGAACCCTGGCTAAGGACTAAACTCTAGAGCTGTGCCAGTGGGGAGTCTTATTGTGGATCTGGAGAAAGAGGAAGAAACCAGCCCCAGACTGACTGTGGTTTCTATGTGCTCTTAAGGGAAACTGCACTTTACTGTGTGTGTACTTGTCATCCTCTCAGTGAGTAGACTCCTTGATTATTGGGCCATTGGTTGGGGAGGCATCACGCAAGTCATTAAAAAAGCATATTGGCTATTACTGTATTCGGCATACTGAAAGCAGTTCACCACAGTAAACCCACTAAAAAACAAATGTAATGTAAAATGTCATAGTGGCAGAAAAAGAATATAAACTAAAGTGACAGGATCCTTTCTTTGAAAAGCTATATTTCCTTCATACTTTGAGATTTCATACAAAACTTTCTTCTAATAACAACAGGGTAATCCACTGTGAAATGCACATAAGATTGCAATTCTTAACCATACGAATTCCGCTGCAGCACACCTCTGAATTTGACTCCATTGCATTAGCCACTTGAAGGCATGGTATTGTATCAAAAGCAAGTTGCAACTGAAAAATAAATTTAAAAAAATATATATAATTTTTACTTGTGACATTATGTGAACTAAGTATACATATGCTCTGGTGATTAGGTTTATCTGATGTTTTGTGCAGAACTCATAGGTTCAGGTAGAAACCAGACATTGTGCCAAACTGTCACAGCAAAAACCCACTGAAATGCTGTACTTACTAGCTGTATATACGAGACCATATGTTTGGAGTTGCCACAGCAGATCAACTGTTTCCACTTCTTCCTGTTCTCTGCATCTTGCTCTGTCACACCAACCACCAGCATGTCCTCTCTCACCACATCCATAAACTTTATATTAGGCCTCCCTCGTTTCCTGTTACCTGGCAGTTTCATCCTTAGCATCTTTTTCCTAATATACTCTGCATCCCTCCTCAGCCTCTCTGGCTTTGTCTACAAACCTTCCAACCTGGGCTGACCCTCTAATATACTTATTCCTAATCCTGTCCATCCTTGTCACACCCAGTACAAACCTTAACATCTTCAACTCTGCCACGTCAAGCTCTGACTCCTGCCTTTTTGCCAATGCCACTGTCTCCAACCCATATAACATAGCTGGTCTCATTACCTTCTTGTAGACCTTCCCTTTCACTCTTACTGGTACTCGTCTGTCACAAATCACCCCTGACAGTCTTCTCCACCCACTCCATCCTGCCTGTACTCTCTTCTTCACCTCTCTTCCACACTCACCATTACTCTGAACTCTTGATCCCAAGTACTTAAACTCATCCACCTTTGCCACCTCTACTCCCTGCATCCTCACCATTCCTCTATCCTCCCTCTCATTCACACACATAAAGTAGTTCACAATAAAAAATATGGGACTTCTATTAAGATTCTTGGGTACATAAACTATAAATTGTGACCCAGTGGAATGTCTTCCTTCTGAGTTTGTACACAACCTTTGACTATGAAGGAATCACATAAATGTAATGGCCATGTTGTTCCTTGACATAAACTTCCCCCAACAAACCATATCAATAATCATTCCAAAGGGATCCTTTAACAGCTATTTGCATTCAAACTGCCACAAAAATAATACACACATTCTCCATACTCCTAACATCTCTTTGAAAATGAAGAACATAATATCTATAATAACATATTTCTGCTTGCTGCTAGAGTGTAACCCTATCACACGCTGATTGCCATAAAAACTAAATGAAAAAGTAAATGCAAGTATATTACATTTTGGCCAGTGTATATTATTATCACGACCCACACATACTTTCTGTTTTAACTAAAAAATTGATTATTTCCTTAGTACAAGAAACATGAAGGTGAAAGCACATTGTAACAGACTGAATGCCTGGATGGTACCTAGTGGTAAAAAAGTACAAGACATTAAAGACTGTCAATATATAACTGTTTTAAATTCTTCATTTTTGCCATCTCTCCAATGATCATCCCAGATTTCATTTTCCAGTTCTGTTACTTTTTTCTACATTAAGTATTTCATCATGTTTTGATCTGCTACACCACAGACATTTGCCTGTCACTGGAGTACCTAAGAATGCTGTTGGCATTTCAGGCCCAGAAGTACCTAAGGCATATTATTTTTACATGTGTCAGTAGGACGATTAGCATACTATGCAGTGTGTGTGCCTCAATTGTAAATGTGACAAGCATGCAAGCAAAACAAGTTGCCAGGGAACCATACTCAGGGTCTTTTCCACCTCCAGTCATGTAGCATTGAGAACACTGGACTTAGCAGGTGCAGAATCAGGGTGATGTGGTTATGCAAACTTGGAGAGTTGCTCAGTAACTTTTCTTTTTTTATCTCACAAGGTCCTAGGCAACTGGATAGATATTATAGGATTGTACTTCAATTCCATTTGTGAGAGGAACCTGCTGTCTCTCTTAACATCCCAAGTGCAGTGTTCTAAACATACAGAGTATATAGGTTAATATAAAAAATGCAATAAACAATGTGCTAACTTTATTTGTGGATAGTGTAAAGTAGGATGCCCTTACATTCACTGTTGCAGTATTTTTAACAGATGGTGATAACCTGCCATGGAAGCCAGAACATCCAGCCAGTCTACCAAAGACTACTTGCTGCTTTTAAAAGGTACACCAAATATCACCCAAATGCTCCTTGCATAGCATAGGGTATAAAGGTGACATTCAGGCCTACCATAATCAGAACATCTATGCCACCAGTCTGAAAGTATATTTTTACTGGGTATAAATTACTTCATCAAAGTTTTATTTCCATGAATACCTAACCATCGACCCCTTTACATCAAACATCCATTCGTCGATGGTTAGGTATTCATGGAAATACACACTAGATTATTTCAAACCCACCCCCACACACTTGTATACTGTGGATATAAAAAGTTTACACACCCCTGTTAAAATGCCAGGTTTTTGTGATATAAAAAAATGGAACCACAATAAATAATTTCAAAACTTTTCCCACCTTTAATGTGACCTATAACCTGTACAATTCAATTGAAAAACAAATAAATCTGTTAGGGGAAAAATACAAAAAATAAAAAACATACAATAAGCTGGTTGCATGAGGGGGCACACCTTTAAACTAATACTTTGTTGAAGCACCTTTTGATTTAATTACAGCATTCAATCTTCTTGGGTAGGAGTCTATCAGCATGGCATATCTTGACTTGGCAATATTTGCCCACCCTTCTTTGGAAAAGTGCTCCAAATCTGAAAAATTGCGAGGGCATCTCTTGTGCACAGCCCTCTTCAGGTCACCCCACAGATTTTCTATTAGATTCAGGTCTGGGCTCTAGGTGACCATTCCAAAACTTTAATTTTCTTCTGGTGAGGTCATTCTTTTGTTGATTTGAATGTATACTTGAGGTCGTTGTCATGTTGAAATGTGAAATTCCTTTTCATCTTCAGCTTTCTAGCAGATGCCTGAAGGTTTTGGGCCAAAAGTGACTGGTATTTGGAACTGTTCATAATTCCCTCCACCTTGACCAAAGCCCCAGTTCCAGCTGAAGAAAAGCAACCCCAAAGAATAATATTGCCACCACCATGCTTCACTGTGGAGATGGTGTTCTTTTGGTGATGCAAAGTGTTGTTTTTGTGCCAAACTTACCTTTTGGAATTGTGCCCAGAAAGTTCAACCTTGGTCTCACCAGACAATAACACATTTTCCCACATACTTTTGGGAGACTTGATGTATTGCTTTGAAATTTTAGCTGGGCCTGGATGTTTCTCTGTGTAAGAAAAGGCTTCCGTCTTGCAACCCTATCCCATAGCTCAGACATATGGAGAATACGGGAGATTGTTGTCACATGTAGCACACAACCGGTACTTGCCAAAAATTCCTGCAGCTCCTTCAGTGTTACTGTAAGTCTCTTGGCAGCCTCCCTGAATGGTTTTTGTCTTGTCTTTTCATCAATTTTGGAGGGCTGTCCAGTTCTTTGCAACATCACTGTTGTCCCCTATTTTCTCCACTTTTTGATGACTGGCCTATTTTCAGAGGAGATCAAAGGTGTCATTCCTACTGACTTGGGGAAGGTTGGCCATGTCACCAGGGAAGTTCTTTGACTTCCTTACTTTTGGCCTGCTGAGCATTAGGCAGCATGGCAACAGGAAGCTGGTGAGATATGGAGGAGACTATGTTGGAAACAGTGGAGGTTTAGGTGATTTTTGTGCTTGGAGAACTCAAAGCAGTAAATGCTGGAGACAGATTCCTCTCTCCCGTTGCAATTACTGATAAGCTTTGAGACAACTTGTTTCTAAAATTCAGGCAGAACTGATTTTTGAAACTGTAGATGTCTTCTATTAATTTGGATTGAACTTTGCAGCTAATAGAGCTCCAAGGCTGCTCAAACCTTGTAATCAGGGGAAAAGGGAGTGAGTAGCAGCAAAACTGGGATCAGTATGCCTTGGAAAGTCCCCAGTCTTTTGGTTTGGAACTCGGAAGAGATTTAAAGGATGCAGAGATGTCCTGCATCATTTGGGGAAGCCGTTGGTCAAACTCAGTGCTGCAAGCATTAAGTAGGTTGAGAAGAGAGAAGGAGACACTGGACCAGCCTTGTTTGTTTTTATTTTGCATTTTTGTTGGATTAAAAGTGAGAGGGGTGGGGCTCTCCATGCATAAGTAAATATTGAGGCTTTGAGGGCTTAATTTATTCCCTCTTGTAGAGCTCTTCTGAGTTTGTATTGTGTATCTACATATATATATATATATATATATATATATATATATATATATATATATATAGATAGATAGATATAGATATAGATATGTAGAGATATAGAGATATATAGATATAGATATATAAATATAGAGATATAGATATAGATAGATATAGATATGTAAATATATATATATATATATATATATATATATATATATATATATATATACATATTTACAGATGTATATTTGTATGCGTACATCTTCATGATATTGATAACTCCTGCAGTAGCCTTCGCTGTATGAGTTATATCTGCAATATGAGGGTCATGCTGCTCAACGCTAAAAGTCTAAATCTCAAAATGCACTCGCTCAAAGCACTCCTTAAAATGAAAAACATTGACATCTGTGCCATAACAGAGACCTGGTTTAAGACAGCAGAAAGCACCCCTGCACTACCAGGCTATAACTCATCCCACACCTTTCGGCCCCAGAACTTGGACTGAAGCTCCAAAGGTGGTGTTTCCATATTTATAAAGGATGTGCACACCTCTAGACTGGTAGCCCAACATAACGCATCTGAGATACTTAAAGTGCAGCTAACATTGGGTAAGACAGTGATTCAGGTTGTAGCCTGCTATAAGTCCCCCACCATGTCCCAAGACTCACACTCCATGCTCCTAAGCATCCTGGAGAATATTAAGGTCCAACCTAACACTCTCATACTGGGCAACTTCAACTACCCCTCCATTAACTGGGAAAACTAGTCGTGTACCAGTATACTTGCCCAACCTTTCCTGGAATTCATTATTTCCAATGCCCTGGACCAGCTTGTTCTTACTCCTACTACAGGTAGCAACATCCTTGACCTGGTCATTACTAACATGGGCGTCCGTGACTCTACACCAATAGTCAACTCATCCCTGGTTAGATCCGGCCACAAACTAATCACCTTGGAAATGCACAAACCCCCCACAAAGGTAATCACCATGAAAAACTTCTCCAAAGCTAACTTTGGGCTCCTAAAAACAGAGGTGGCTAAATTCACGGCACCCATGCAAATGGAGAATAGTTGCATGACCGCCAAATCATACACCAATGCACTGTACGAACACGTACACAAATGCACGGATCTCGCCATTCCCAATAGAACCAAGACACTTTCCCCCCAAAATAAGGAAGCCAATCTGGTGGTCCCTTGCCATAAACTCTACAAAAGAAGGAGGAAACTGATGCAGAATAAGGTGAAGTCCCAAGAATGGAAAAACTCCCTTATCAGCCTCAACAAAAAGTTGAGATCTCACATCAAATCCTCTAAAGCTAGCTATGAAAACAGAATTGCAGCAGATAGCAAAGAACAGCACAAGGCCTTCTATAGTTATGTACCACTGCACTCTCCCTCCTTAAACATCCCCTACTTCTCATAGCTTAATCTACTTTCTGCCCTTAATTCACTCTTCTCACTAGCTCTCTCTAATCTTCCTTCACTACTCTTTCTACTGTCTTCTAAAATCTATTAAGCAAATTGCCTCAGAGAAACATTCTGTTGTAATTGTCTTGCCTTCATGCAACTACATTATGATAAAACTGTTTTTTGTAACCACTTACCCCAAAACTGTACTCATCTTCATGACATTTCTTTTTATACATCTTGAAATAGTTATGCTATACTCCTGATTATTGACATTGTATAACATTGTTTTGCTACTATATATATATATATATATATATATATATATATATATATATATACACACACATATACATAAAATATATATGTGTTCATATACATAATGTATATATTATGTGTGTATGCATATGTGTATACATGTGTGATGTCCCCACTCTGGGCCAGTAATCAAGGAGCCTGAATCCTCACCACTGACACTGGAGAGGGACGTTCAAATGGAATACAAATGGATACACACAGTATTCCCAGATGCAGACCTCTCTGCATTAAACACTGTTTTCCTTAAGAGCATACAGGGGGCACAGCCCAGTGTCTGTATTTCTCTGTATCAGGCTCTCCACTGTCACATCTCTGTTCAGCACCCTCTCTGTGAAACCAGTGCTTTTTGTCCCTGCTGCAAATAGCTGACATATACACTCTTTGAGATTTATTTTTCACACACACAGTCCTGTGAAAGGGTGTCACAGATTACCCACTCTATCAACTTTACCCAAACTATGAGTTCGATTCACCACCACCAGTCAGTTACTGTAAGACTCTTAAAAGTGTATTCAATTATACTGAGTGAAATGAATATTGATACCAATTGTTTTGTTGACCAAAACAGCAAGGCTTTCCGCAGTGGCCTGAGTTATCACCAAATACATGTAATTACTCTCTCAACTTAAATATTTTCTGAAAGGACCAGTCACAATGAAAAATTTAATTATATTTAATAATAATAAATAATACTGTAGTGGTAGTGCTGCGGTAGCGTTGTCGCCTCACAGTTAGACGTTGCACGTTCGATTCTCAGTTAAAGCGTCTTTTGTGTGTCGACATGCATGAATGGGCATTCCTTCGTTGAAGGTTGTGTGTTAGGCCCGGCAAGCCAGCACATAAAAATCTACTGCCAATCATCAGCGGACCGGAATTCCTCTGTGGCGACCCCTAACCGGGAAAAGCCAAAAGGAAGAATAATAAAAGAATATGAAATATACTAAATATCTATTTACAGTAAACACCAGAGTTTCAACCACATGAAACATCAAAATAACACAGATGAATAGATTCACACAGCCACAGAAAAACAATACTTAACCAACCTCACTACACCTTCCTGACCAATCCAAAGAATACTATTCTCTGGTCCGCTTAGTAGAGCAAGTCAAGATGAAATAGGCCAGTGGTCTTCCCTCCCCATCAGGCTTCAAGAAACAGACCTCCCAGTCTGACTGAGAGAATTCTCAATGTAATATCTAAATGTTTTTTCTGGGATAGTTTGCAGAACATCATCATATCTGGTCATCTGACTCTGCCTCCCACACTATCACCAACACTTGAAGCTGCCAGGATTTTAGCATTTATGTGTTACCATACACACACAGCTTTGCTCAAATCTGCTGCAGCTCCCTGAAGTTACAACACTGTTCAAACCTGTGCCCTTCCAGAGTAGGAATTAACTCTTTGCTAGAGTCAATAAAGAAGGCTTCCTAATACTTGGTTTCCCAGACACCTTGACTCTGGCTGCAAGCAGAACCACAAGATACAATCTTTATGGCCCACTTCACTTTTAACTATTTTTCAAAGTTTACTGCAGGTGGACTGCGATCACCTCCTCTCTTCCAGTATCCTCTGTCAGAACATAAGTATTTAATTCGGCCACAACAATACATGCACACCTCTTTTCTATCCAGCAGGATGCACCATTGACACATTTTTAACACGAGCAACTTTACAGACAAATTTTCAACACAAGCATCTGCACAAATCAGCTTGAGATACAAATGACATACAAACAAAATTCCAGCTAGCTGTGCTGGCACACGTCACAATCTACTGCCCCACTTCTGCTGACATAGCCGCAGCAAATATATATATGTATGTGTATATAATATAGGTTTACTATCACAATGCAGAATGAAGGTTGGGTGAACATGGGAATGCCAAATGCTAGTTGGCCGATTTCCATATTGCCAACCTTCAATTCAGCTAGTCTCCTGTTCGGCAAATGTCACTGTGCATTTGCTCATACATGGGTGATGTTTCATGTTGAGATTGCGAGACAGTGCGGATCAGGAGATTTACTCTTTTCCACACTGTAGTGCGATTTCGGAGTTGGAATATTTAAGTGGCAGGGGGTGTGGGGGGTGCAGCTGTTTACAGCAGCCTGAACTCCTGACTACACATTTCTTTGTGTCCGTGGTATGTTATGCAAGTATAGACAAATTCCTCTGAAACTTATGAGAAGTTGAGCTTAAAAGTGGGTGGTCTTTCCCTTCCTTTGATACCAAAGTGAAGAAATTAAAGTTAGTACAAGCAGTTTTTAGGTACCTACACAGTACTGGAATCCTATTGTAGGGAGAAAAACAACCTAAGAGTTGAGTTAAACTGTACGAGAGGGGTTGTTTTCCTTTAAACATGCCCTTCATAACCGACAATGCCATGGAATCTCAGGTGAAAATTAAGTGGGGTGAGGTCCTCTCTGATGATTTCTGCTTGGACAGAGGAACCAGGCTTGGGTGTCCTCTTTCTTCGTTATTTGCATTACATTTAGAACCACTGGCAAAGAAAATAAGAGACTCTGAAATTCAAACATATAATTGACAGGTAAAAAACGCACTCTCCAAAGCTAAGAATACAGCATCCATGGGACCAGATGACATACCGGGCTGTGTACTACATGAACTACAATATGAACTGGCACCTCACCTAAGGGTCATGTTTAATCATAGCCTCTCCTCAGGTTTCGTGCCCACTGAGTGGTGCAGAGCTACAGTTATCCCACTCCACAAGGGGGGATCCACCTTGGATCCCAGAAACTACTGTTCTATCAGTCTGACGAGCCTTATCTGCAAGGCCATGGAGCGTATTATCATGGAACTTATAAACGAAGACATTGGCAACCTTCAAACACTGGACGCCACGCAGTTTGGGTTCATGAAGGGCCGATCTTATCTTCTGAACCTGATTGACTTCTTCAAATCAGTCTCCAGAGCCATGGACAAGGGTAAGGTGGTCCACACAGCCTATCTAGACCTTGCCAAGGCCTTTGACACCATCTCCCACTCTGGAATCATAGATAAACTTACTAAGCTGGGCATTAATCCCTACGTCACCCAATGGGTTGCTAACTGGCTTACTGATAGAACCCACACTGCAAAAGAAGCCGATTCAAAATCCAGCTCCAGACAAGTGACAAGTGGAGCACCTCAGGGTTCAGTCCTGGGACCACTTTTGTTTGGCATCTACTTCTCTAAAGTACAGGCCAATGCTAAGGGACTCTGGCTAACAAAGTTCGCAGATGACTGCAAACTGGGAGCCATTATTGAATCCCCAAATTATGTGGATACTCTACAAAAGGGCCTTACAGAAACAGATGCTTGGTGCCAGAGCCATAGGCTCAATCTCAATGCCAAGAAATGTATAGTTATCCCCTTTGGGAAAAAACATGTACCTGTGAATTACCATATAGGTGGCAGTACACTAAATACTGAAAGTGTGTTAAGAGACTTAGGGACACAGGTGGACAGTGGTCTCACCTTCGATAACCACATCACCACAACAGTCAGGAAATCCTTCTATGTGGCACACCTCATCACTAAGGGCTTTTCATCCAGAAAAAAGGAGGTCATTGTCCCACTGTACTCATCCCTCATTAGACCCATTATAGAATACAACACCCCATTTAGTATGTACTTCTCCAGACATCTGCAACAACTGGAAAGGGCACAGAAATACCTCCCTAAAAGAATCACAGGCCTAAAGCAGATGCCCTATGCTGACCGACTTAAAAAACTCCAGCTATACTCTTGTCGCATATCGTGTACTCAGAGGTGATCTCTGCTTAACATACAAGGCCATGTCAAACCCAGAGCTGTTGGACGTGCTACACTTATCCCTCAGAGCCACACACTCCAGGGATCTAAACCTTGTCATCACAATAAACAAAACCATGCTGGAGGGATAGGTTCCTGACCCAGAGACTCCCCAGACTCTGGAATAAATTGCCCATACATGTCAAGCAGAGTGCCTCTTTGGCCCTCTTCAAAAGGAATCTTAACGATTGGATGGGAGAAAGGAAATTCACCCCGGGGATCACATCAGTTGCCCTGCTAGACTGGGGTCCAGGGAAGTAAATAGTGTGGGAAGAAATAGCCAGGGAATTGTTATGGCTAGGCTTGTATAGGCCCTAGGGCTGATAGCCTAGTACCAACCTATGAACCTATGAATGCATTTTCTTTCTCCAGTGATTACCTCTATCTGTTTGCTGACTTCTGTTGCAGTTGTAGATAAGTGACCCATTGGGGATTTTGTTTTTTCTTACTTTTCTGTGCTCCTCAGGTTTAATGTCACCCAGGAAGGGTAAATGGCAGTGCTGGAGACAAATTCCCCAATAGGACCACCACAATAATTGTCTTTTTTTGTCTAGGCACTTTTCATGACCAGATGTCTTGGTCTATTTGTCAGGCGTTTGTTCTGAAAACCCTTCGCAGTAGATTTCTTCCCTTTCTCTGTATCTTGAGAACCAGCATCATAAGCTTCTCGCTAAAGATACAATGGAAGGAATCTCTCACCCTGAGGGTCAGCCATTAGGGAAGAAGAAGGTGAAAAAGATATGACTGGAATCTTCCATGCTCCAGCTTCTGCCAGGTGTTTCTCCCAAGGTCATTAGAAACCCGGAGGCTCAACTGGCTGTGTCATTGGATTTCTCTGCCATGACTGTATCAGAGGCCTGTGAGGGTCCCGCTGACAACACATCCAAACAGGCTCTGCAGGCATCTGTCTCGGATGTTCAGGGGAAAACACGGTTGATTTTTTATGAGGGCCCTAGAGGAGTTCCTCAGCTTTTGGCTGGGGAAGAAGTTCCTACCACGGTTCTTGACTGCTGTCCTGGGTCTGAGCCTTCTCAATTTTTTGGAGCGGACATTCCCTTAAAAAAGAAACAAAAAATAAAACATGTTTTTTCTGCTACTAAGTTCCACAAAGTGAGTGGCAGGACTTCACTCAGGGGTTAGTTACTGCTTTAATGTCCTTAAAGCCTCCTCAAGGGGTTTCAGTTCCTGCTCCTCCTTGGTCCTCTACTCCTCTTAAAAGACCTAGAGACCAGGATTCTTCTGAGGATGAGTTGGATTTGGATAATGAATCCCTGACTTATTCTACTCAAATTCCTCCTCCTTTAGACTGTGGGTCAGAGGAGGAGAAATCTATTAGTCCAGATGTTCCTTTTGAGTAAATTTCCTTTGGGTAAACACTGTCTAGGATGAGGGATTTTTTTAAGTGGGATTGTGCTCATGTCTATGATATCCATAAGAAGTACTCTCAGTTGCTGCAGTTGGAATCCCCCAAAACCTGCAGCTAGTTCGCCTGTTTTGGCTGTTGTGCTGAATGCTTTTTCCAATGCCTCTCATATGCCTGATTCTCTGCCCCCTATTCCCAAGAAGCCTGATACATTTTATAGGGTGTCTGAGGATTGTTCTTTCCTATAAAAATGTTCTGTTGCTGACCCCTCTGTCATGTCTGTAGCCTCTGATAAGCCATCGCAATTGCTTCCTTCTCCCAAGTTATTGCCCTCTGACAAGGATAGCAGAACTATGGAAAGGTTGGGTAAGAAAGTTTACACTTCTGCTACCCTAGCTTTTAGGGCTATTAATTATCAGACCCATATGTCTAGGTATGTGTTGGCTCTTCTTTCTCAGGCCTATCAACTTATTTCTGATTTTCCAATTTTCCAGACTCCGAGGGTAAAACTTCTGTTCTTTCCTTGCTAGGGATTTCCTCTCAAGTCATTCATCATTCTATTAAATTTAGTTATGATGCAGCATATGCTTCTTCTAGGACTGCTGTTTTGGTTCAGTAATGAGGAGGTATTCCTGGCTTAGGCGTCAACCTCTACCATAATGACATTAAAGCTAAGCTGATGGATGCCCATCTGGATTCTAAACTTTTGTTTGGGAAGCTGCTGCTGGTTTGTTTAAGTATCTTCAGGATAAGAGTAAGACCTTACAGGAGCTTAAACGTGTTTGTTTTTCCTGTGAATAAAATTTAGAGAAACTATCCCATTAAGCCTTCCTTTGTTTGTAGGCAATCCCGCCCTTCTACTAAAGGTAGAAGAGTGACAAACGGGCTCCTCCTGCTAAGGCTTCTCAGTTTACAGGGAGTCTGAAGTTTTCCTTTCCAGACAAACCAAGTGCTGTACAACTGTTAGTCTCTTCCCAGTCACATTCCTCTTTCACTTCAAATTTTTCTTTCTCTTCCTGTTTGGCTTCTGATCATTCAGGATTCTTGGGTTCTGTTGATTATTTGGCAGGGGTACTTCATGGCATGGAAATCCTAACCTCCTTTTATGGGCATTCCTCAGCCTCCTCAGGAGCAACTTTCCTTTTTCCCCAGAGGTTCTTCAAAATCTCTTGACTCAGGGTACTAGTCGAGAGGTACCTGTGTCCCAAAGGGGGAAAGGGTTCTACTTTTAGCCCTTAGGAAAGAGGGCTCTTAGAGACCTATTCTGGACCTCTCTCATCTAAACACTTTTCTAAAAGAACCCTCCTTTTGGCTGTTGTCCCTTCAGATTCTGTTTACTCTCTTGCTCCCTCAGGCCTAAATGGTGGCTCTGGATCTCAAGGATGCTTACCTTCATATTCTGATCCATACCGCTTTTCAGGAAGTTTTTGCATTTCTCTGTTGCTTCCTGGCATTTTTAATTGTCTGCTTTGCCCTTTGGCCTTTCTACTACCCCATGGGTGTTCACCAAATGCCTTGCTCCTGTGATTGCTTTTTACAGGCTTTGAGGAATCCAAATATTTTCTTACTTAGATGACCTGTTGATTTAGGTGTCCTTTTCAGAAACTGTTTTGCAAAATCTTCATTTTGCCGTTTCCATTATTCAGAGTCAGGGGTTCATTATAAATTTCAAAAAGTCTTCTCTGACTCCTTAGGATCAGTTTTTCTGGGTTTCAGGATTCGGAAGGTGCCAATGCTTGTACTCCTGCATCATCCAAAGGCCTTAACTCTCACTTCTTTCTTTCAAATTCTTCTTCCTCTGGCTTCCATTACTGCCAGGGAGTTCCTGAGAGCTTTGGGTTTCATGGCATCCACCATTCAGATGATCTCTCTGGCCAAACTTTGCATGAGAAAGTTTTAGTGATTTCTAAAGTCAGTGTGGCTCTAACATGCACATCCTTCAAACTTTGTAGTTCCTCTTCTTCCTTGTGTCAAACAGGAACTTCACTGCTAGATTCAGCAGTTGTCTCTGAATACAGGGATCCCTTTTCATCTCCCTCTTCCCTCTCAGAAATTGTTCATAGACACTTCAGACACAGGATGGGGGGGGGGGCAACATTTGGCTCCCTAAAAATGCAGGGGGGGGTCTGGTCACCTCGTCAGCAGAAGGAGCATATCATTGTCAAAGAGATGAGGGCTATTCTACTGGCTCTTCAGGATTTTCAGACTCTGTTCTCTTCAGGGCCTCTCAAGGTGCTCACAGACAATGCCCCAGTGACATGGTATATCAATAAACAGGGAGGAACAAGATCTTCTCTTATTTTCCGGTTGGCACTTCTGGTATGAGATCTTGCTATCAAGTTTCAAGTGACTCTTCAGGTAGTTTATATCCCTACTGATCAGAACACTGTGACAGACACTCTGAGCAGTTCCTTAACTCAGTCCCATGAATGGATGCTTCACAAGGATGTGTTTTTGGATATTACACACCAGTGGGGTATTCCTTAAGTGGATCTTTTTGCCTCCCCTTTGAACAGACAGCTTCCTCTATTTTGTGTGAAAGTCCCAGGTCCTCTGGTGTGGAAGGTGAATGCCCTCTCATTTTTTTGAAGGGGATGTTTCTTTATGCAATCCCTCCCCTTCCTCTCATTCAGAGAGTCCTGTTCAAGTTCAACAGGATGCTCCCAAAATCTTGTTGGTGACTCCCTTTTGGCTGCAACAGCACTGGTTCCCTCTACTTCTGCATCTTTCCAAGGGCAATCATCACAAGTTACCTCACAGGGTGGATCTCCTTACACAAGACGAGGGGTCTGTAATCCATCTCCACCTGTCCACACTTCAACTGATACTGTGGGTGATAGGATTTTGATTCCTTACTGACACCTTTTTTCTGAGGATGTGGTGCAAGTCCTGCTGGAGGCCAAGAAACCTATACTAGGAAATCCTTCTTATCCACATTTATTTTACTTATTTATTTAACATTTCTTTACTGGGAAACTCCAACTTGGAATGGACCAATTTTCAGAGGAAGCCCTGGGAGAAATGCTCTAGATGCATGTCTTTGAAATATGGTAGGAAACCCACATAAACAAGGGAAGGACATGCAGACTCCGTACAGAAGCCACTCCAGCCGAAAATTGAACTTGAGAACCTCTTGCTGTGAGGCAACAACACAAACCACTTCACCACTGTGCCAAACAGATTTTATATTTGGTGTCTCTCTAACCTGGACTCACTTGCTGTGGATGTTCCTTTGGTTCTCTCTATTCTTCTATTAAGGCCCACTTATCAGCTGTCTCTGATTATCTGCCTTTTTCTCCTCCTTTAGCTTCTAGATTTGATGTTAGACAGTTTATTAAAGGAGTCCTTAATATCAAACCTCCCAGGAAGCCTGTTCCTCCTCCCTGGGATCTTAATTTTGTTTTGAAGAAGTTGACTCAGGCTCCTTTTGAGCCTGCTGCTTCAGTTTTCTGCTACATTGTTCCTGGAACACCGTTCTTTTTTTAGCTCTTACTTCTGCCTGACTGGTGTCTAAGTTGCAGACCCTTATAGCTCGTCCTCCTTTTCTGGTCTTTCATGAGGACAGGGTGTCCTTGCGCACTAACCCTTCTTTTATTCCTAAGGTGGTTAATGAGCTATCACTGACTTAGTCTACTAATCTGCCTACGTTTCCCCCCTCTCTGCAATCGGACAGTGAGAGGGTGCTGCATACTTTGGACATGCATAGGCAACTCAGGGCTTATTTGGATAAGACTAAAGCTATTAGAAAATCTGATCAGTTAGTTGCTTATTTTCATCTTAGCTCTTTGGAACTTGCTGTATTCAAGCAAACTATTTATTTTTGGATTTCTAAGGCTACTTCCTTTTGTTACACTTTTCATGGCATGAGCCTTCCTTCTTTGGTTAAGGCTCATTCTACTAGAGCTGTAGCTTCTTTGTTTGCTTTTTTCAAGGGCTTAGATACTAATTCTATTCTTGAAGCAGGTACCAGGAATTCTATGCATACCATTACCAAGCACTACAAGTTGGATGGTATCTCCAGAGATAGGGCTGGCTTTACTAGTGCCATTCTGCATGGCTTTTTAGGGGGTCTTCTGCACCTTCCCCCTTCCAAGTTTCCTCTTGAGCTTTGGCACTTTCACATCCGTTAAGAATCCTGCAGCAGTGAATGTAAGGACATAGTATACTTGTGTAAAATCTTACCACAACGGTAGATGTCCTTTCCCTAATTGCTGTGTTATTCACTCCCTTCCTCCATCCTCCTGGTCTTTTGCCTTCCTGGATGTGCAGGTTACTGCCTGAGTTTCTTGGACTGTGTTCCTACTAGGGCATTCAGTTCTGATTATGGTAGGCCTGAACATCACCTTTATGCCCTACACTGCGCAAGGAGCATTTGGCTGATGTTTGGCATACATTTTAAAAGCAAAAAACAAAAAATAAACTTGTAACCAAAAACAAAGATATATACACAAGAAAATTAAGTAATAAGATTGATGTGTTGTGGTTTAAAATTATTGCTGATTTTTAAAAAAAAAAGCATTTATATTTATTTACATATACATTTTACCTTCTATAACACTGGCTCTTTAAATTTCTCGTTATGTTAATTGGTTTTATAATTAATTATCTCATCTTAATTGACAGTTTTATTTTAACTGAAGACTCTTGGGGTTTTTTTGTCTGACGAAGTTCATGTATTTCCTGAACGAAACAGCTTACAATAAACTGGTTGGAATTCTACAGCTTGCTGCCTATCTTTGTTTTTGGTTGCAAGTTTATTTTTTGTTTTGTGTTTATTCAGTTTGGCATGGCAAGTGAAGCTGCATTTAATTCTCAGCCACTTTTTTCCCAAAATGGAGCTAGTACACCAGGAGGGTCCAACACTGAGGTGAATGCCATAAGGAATTTAACCCTCTAGTACAGCAACTGCTTGAGCGAGTGGATAACCTTTCCTGGAGATTGGATTCATCAAACACAACTTTTAGTGGAATACTTGGAATGTAGGCAGTAACATTTTGTCTTATGCAGCAGTTTCTGCATCACTTCTAAGTATTTATATCAAAAATGGACTACGCCCCACTTCCCAGGGGTCACTAATACAATGAGTACAATGCATAATATACACTCCACACAACTGGCATCTAATTCAATTCCTAAAATGTCTGACTATTTAAGGGCTCCACAATTTTTCAGCTCCAGCAACACTAATGTAGTTGCTTGGCTTATTCGATAAGCAAGGCTTCGATTTTTTAGAAATGCTCATCACACAATATATTTCACAAATTGACACTCTGCAAAGTGATTTAGAGATTTTGGAGCATCAAATAATATCAGATACTGATTTCCAGTGATACAGGTATGACTATGCTCGCATTTTTACAAGCTTAGATCACACAATAAACAGAGCGGCTGAAGTTAAAAAGAATAAAATTAAAAGAGATGTAACTGCATATTCTAATGGGAACGCCTAGCCAGTCCCATTGAATTCAACACATTCTAGTTCCCTTGACAACAGTAGTGAAGGAGAGGCTTCAAATAATTTGCAATGCCCCCAACTAAGCTCACCTGACCAGAATAATAATGACAGCATGTTACAGACACCTTTACCAAGGCGCAACAAACGGGTTAGAGAAAATCAGCACAGAGTCAACGGACAATACATGAACACCACAATAATAGTTCTTCTACTAGCCAGGATTTTCAGGTGGTCAGAAGCAAACAAAAGAATTCACAACAACTAGGGTGGAATGGGGGATACCAACGGAAGAAGCAGACTCGCTAGAGGAGATAAACAAGGTACCAGACATTACTACTAACTTATCTGGGAACTTTAAAGTGTATAATTTCTCCTCTATGTACATCAGCAGCAAATAGTAGAGCTACTGACTAAAGGATTAACATTCATACCAGATAAGAGAGCTGATATAGCAAGAACTATCATTGACATAACGTTATACATACGTAAAATGAATTTAGCAGTTTTGTTTGGGAACCAGTCTACTATACACAATGATTTGCGTATATCTAGTGTTTTCAGCCCTCCTATTAATGAGGCTCTTGCTATATTCGAACATATTTGTGAGATGGACATAAGGTCTTTACTGGCAAAAAATCAACAGAGACAAGTTAAAAATATGACAGTTGATGAATTTGAACTATTTAACTTGTTGAAAATTTGCCATGTTAGAGTAATGAAGCCAGATAAAGGTGGCGGCCTTGTGTTCATGGATGAAGTGGATTATATTAACAAAACGTCAAATGTTTTATCTACTGAATGGTATTCTAAAGTTAATTTAAACAAAGTAAATAGTGCACACAGAAGAATTAAAGAAAGTTTAAATTACCTGTTTTTGGAAAACAGTAAATGATATAGACACATATAATTACCTATGCATGCCAGCACCAGTAACACCAGTGTTATTTGGATTTCCCAAAATCCACAAAAGTATAATGGATCCACCCTTTAGGCCAGTTGTGGATAGCAAGAGATCCATTACTTATGCATGTGCCAAATATGTGGACAGTAAACTTAAGCCATTTATTTGCAGCAAACCCCAAATTTGTAAAGATTCGTAGGTTTTTTTAGAGAATATTAATTCTCTTGAATTTGACGGAGAGTGTAAGTTTTTGATGGTAGACATAAAGGATCTGTATACCGTCATACCTCAAGAGGTTGGCATTGAATGGGTTAGAGAATTTCTATTTTTGAAAGGGATGGACCAGCAACAGATAAATGTAATTGTGTCCTTGTTAGAAATAGTTTTGAATAATAACTTTATGCTTTTTTGACAAAGAATATTTTTTGCAAAAAAACTGGGGTAGCCATGGGCTCCCCATGCGGAGGCAGTTTTGCAAATTCATTTATGGCATTTTGGGAAAGACATTTACTATTTCAGAGCTCCATTTTCAAGGAAAATGTAAAATGGCACACTAGATACCAGGATGACATGCTTTTTATGTGGAAAGGAAGTCTAGATTTAGTAACAACTTTTATTAATGAAATCGCAATATTCACAGACTTCCCAGATTTCACTTTTGAGTTTAACACAGACTCCATTAATTTTCTGGACATGTCACTATCTAAAAATAGACCCAATAATAGATTTAAGCCTAATATTTTCAGGAAACCTACTTACTCAAACACTTTTCTACACTTTAGTAGTAGCCACCCATTCCAACAGAAAAGGGCAGTTATTAAGGGCCACCTGGTTAGGTCAGCCTGAATGGTCTCATCAGAGACTGACTTTCTGTTTGAATGTAACACATTGAAAGTCATGTTTCATGAAAGAGGCTACCCAGAACAGCTTTTTCAACAATTGTTTGATGAAGTGGCTACTCAAAGGACTACTGGCCATTTTAAACCTATTCTATGCAGGGGTTATGGAGAAACAATAAGTGATACTCACCCTGATGAGCATAGGGAGAATAGTATTAGGAATTATGATGGCAGAATAAGCTTTCTTACTACTTTCATATTGATGCACATGCCAATAAGAATATTATGATTAAAAATTGGGCTATAATATCAGAGGACAGTGCTATTAATATGAAATTGGGAGATAGACCACATATTACTTACAGAAGAGGCCTACATTTTAAAGATTTGTTGGAAAGGAACAATCAAAAATGCCCCAACAACTGGAGGATGAGAAAGTGTGGGAGATGTCAGCAGTGCCAGCACATTATGGTAACTAATAAAGTTTGCATACATAACAAAACCTACACCATCAATGGAAAATGTAACTGTGAAACAGCAGGAGTAGTATATGCTGCTTTATGCCAATGTTGCCAAAGCTACTACATTGGTAAAACTGAAAGAATGTTTAAGCAGAGAATTTATGAACACTAATACCAAATCAGTAGGGGTAATACCACAAAGGCTTTGGCTAGACACATTCTAGAATACCCTAGACATAAATTGAATGAATTTATAAATATTTATTTATACATATCTATCTTTATACATTTATACAAATTTTATATTTCCATTTGTTTGAGTTGTTCAAGTTGTTATCTAGCATTTAACAGTATTTAAATTAATTTATATACACAAGAAAATTAAGTAATAAGACTGATGTGCTATGATTTTAAAACTGTTGCTGATTTAAAAAAAAAAAACATTTATATTATTTACATATATATTTTACCTTGTATAACACTGGCTCTTTAAATTTCTCAAGTTATGTTAATTGGTTTTATAATTAATTATCTCATCTTAATTGACAGTTTTATTTTAACTGAGGACTCTTGAGGTTTCTTTGTCTGAAGAAGTTTGTGTATTTCCTAAACGAAAGCGCTAACAATAAACTGGTTGGAATTGTACGGCTTACTGCCTATCTTTGTTTTTGGATACATTTTAAAAGCAACAAGTAGTCTTTGGTAGACTGGCTGGGCATTCGGGCTTCCACAGCAGGGAATCCCCATCTGTTAAGATTAATGCAGCAGTGAAGGCAAGGACATCTACAGCTGTGGTAAGATTTTACACAACTGTACTTTCCTCGTTTTCAGTGTAAATCAGGCTTGAATTCTGTGCACACTGAAGAGGATTCATATCTCAACACAATTACTAAGGAATCACAAATATAATCCTTTACTTGCAGCTCTGCATGCATAAGGATGCATCCCATTTCCTTCATTAATAGTCTGCATAATGGCACTTGTGCATCATACATTTGCCTAGGTAAAATGTATTGCCTACACTGTGCTACCTAAATCTCGAGGGGAGTGTAAAGTCCAGTGATCAAAACACTGACCTAGATGTTTGTTTTTCAGAATTCATGCTCATTAGTTGTACATAACACTGTAACTATGATTTTTTGGCAGACTTGATCAATGGTGAGCAGAAACCAGCTAAGCTAAAGGTGTCAGAATAAGAGTTAAGTTGATGTGGGTTACCTAATTTTAGTAAATGAGGAAGTTGAATCAACTTGTTACCGTTTTTGTCTTATTTTTTCACCCCATAGTTTATCATCAGCTACCCCCAGGACCTCTCCTCATCTGCTAGGTCTACTGAACTGCCAATTACTTCCCTGGTCTACCTGTGACCCATATTCAGAGTGGAAAGGAGATTTAGGCATCTGGGACTACATCATTCTGCTCCTGGAGAGTATTTTTCTGCAATTCCCAGTTGCTTGTGCATGCTGGTAACATCTTAGGGGGGAATGCACACTTGGCATCAGCACTGTCTGGTCCCTCACTTCTTCAACGAGTTTGGAATGAGCATGATGCTCCACCTATCCCAAGACAGGACTATGCACTATCTGTCTGGTGTTCATTAGGGAGCTCAGTACTCCAGTGTGCCATGTGAATGTGTACCTAACCATAAGGGGGCATGTGCATCCTCCCAGCCGTTGCTAACAAGTGCCCCCACTTCCCCAAAGGGTGGGTATGCCCAGCTTTCCTGCCAGTGGTAACAAGTGCCCATACTAACATTTGAAATCAGGTCATCTTGGCCGCAGTCTGGCTCTGTCCCTGCCTACCAGTGCAGATCACCTTAAGTTACTTTTACCTTTCCTCTCATTTCTGCTAAATAGGAAGATTATACTGCCATGAGGCACTGCAGAGGTCAAAATACCTCTTTTTTTTCTTTGAATACAGGAAATGTTTAGCATCTTCTGGAGCCACGTCTAATGGCACCATCATTTGCAGTCAGACAGGGAACTTGCAGTATGGCTTATGAACTGTAACTACTACAGCACAGAAAGTCATAGAAAGTTCACTCTGAAATGGGCTGACACTTGCATCACTTGTGTCTGAGTTTGTTGTACAACCTTCATTCAACAACATTTGAATGCCTGACTTACATGAGAACCAGGTATATATTTAGTTTGTGCTCAACAACTGAAGCCACAAAATTATCTTTGCTCCCTTTCAGCAAAGATACAAAACTATAGACATCACTGCAGTGTTAGAATTTGATGTCCTTGACTTTAGCCAAGCAATGAACTCATGCAGCAGATGGATATATTTGCATCTAGGAAGACCTGATGAAGAAGACTTTGAGTTAAACAGCATTCTCTTCACCTGGAGAGCATTAGAGGCTACATCTGCTGTGGATATGTTATGTTGTTGTTGTCTTTTCCCAGTTAGGGGTCGCCACAGCAGAACACCAGTCTGCTAATGATTGGCAGTAGATTTTCACAAATGCCAAGGTGCCAGCTTGACGTTCAACCTTCAACAAAGATGCACCCATTTATGCATGTCTTTCGAATGCCCACCCAACCGTGGGGAGGACATGCAGACTCCACACAGAAGGCACACCCTGCACTCCAGCCAAGAATTGAACAGGAGAACCTCTTGCTGTGAGGCAACAGCACTACCGCTGTACCACCGCGGAAGTCATGTTATGTAAATGGTAATAATGAGCAACACTAACCTCTCCTGCTGTTTCTCCATACCTAGCAAAATAATATAGCAGCAGCATAAGTTAACAGTGGTCATGTCATTTTGATAGGTGCCAGCAGCTGGTGGAGTGGGAGTTACCAGGCAGCACTAAAAACCATAAGCTATATCAGGCTTTTCTATTAATTCTATTTATAAGGTGGGGGCACTCTCCTCTTCTGCTGTAGCTTATTTTTTTAAACCACGTTTAACCTTCAGTTTAATGCTTTTGTAGTGCATAGAGCATGCAATTACTCTCCAATATTTGGAAAAAGAAAAATCAGGTAAGCACTATTATAGTGTGGGACCCGATCTTAATAAATGTTAAGCATCTTCTGCTTAACTTGTTAAGGTCAGGTCTTGTGTTAGTCCGTCACATCTGCCAGTACTGACCAGCAAGGACAGCAATGATTTGTTACTCCCTGCTGCCTGTTCCAGTGATGAGTCCCTGACTTCCCCTTATAAACTTAAAAAGTTGCCAGAACAGGATTTGTGTTCACCTGTATTTTTTGAAGGATACAAAGTCTGAAACTCAAATGTAAGTCATTGTTTAGTGACTTCAGTCCTCAAAAATTTACCAGAATACCACAAATTTTAGGAGGAGCAGACCAAAAATATGAGGCCTAAATCAGGAAATTCTGCAAAAATATGGACAGCTGAGTGCAAACATAAGTCACGCTGCCTTTCTGACAGTGCTCACTAAGTGCTTTAGTGCTTTATGTCTTTGAAAGCCAACAAAACACATTGTGCTTTTTTTTTTTTTGAAACCAGCAGATAAATCTCTATGCACAGTTGTGATCAGGTCTTGGGTCTCCTATCATAATCCTTAGGTTTATAGGTTAGTACTAGGCTAACTGCCCTTGCGCACCATTTTAAGCCTAGCTAGTTATCTCTTGTGAGGCTCAAACCTTGCACCTTGCCTTTGTAAGGCAAACACCTTAACCATTAGGCCACCCACATCATTTAATTATGTGTTCTCAGAATGGATGCCAAGAGTCACCTTTTCAGCATTGATCTCGAGGTGAATTTTTGGCATTCATGTCTTGAACATTTATAAGCAGGTAATTATTGCCAACCAGCTAAAACATCTCAATGTAGTGCACAGAATATTACAATTACAATCTAAATCTTGGTAGAAGACAGCTATGTTAAGTACCTTTCTGAGGCTGTTAGGATCTAGGCTTGTGCTACAACATAATAGTGGCCACCACTGAGTAGTACTGTAAAGTGTTCACAGCTTTAAAAGATGTTATACACTTAGTTGTCACATATGCGCGCGCGCACACACACACACACACACACACACACACACACACACACACACACACACACACACACACACACTCACAATGTGGCAGAGTGAACTGCTTAACAGCTTTTAAAGATGTTCTTTCACCATATGAACCCAGGCCTTCTGCTCACTGTCTGTGTGGTTGTGTTTCATGTTTTGCAGTTTTCAGTTACAAAACAACTGTGATCCCACATCTTTTCTGTAACTGGTACTTGCCAGATCAGGTAGACTCAATGCGCTAAATAACTACGTATTTGGATGTCAAGATATTGCTCTTGAGCTTTGCTTTAAACTGCTCTTCAGGTGTTTTTTTTTTTTTATATCAATGTCTCAAGCATAGATTATTTGGTTAGGATCAGAGACCCAGTCACAATTCTCTGTAACCACTGAAAGCTATGTATATACAAAACAATTTAATTAATATGTTTTCATGTCAGCATTTCCATTGCGGTTAATTGTTTTGAACTGATGACAGTGGGTACCACTTGCCCTTTGCTCTGCTTCCACATTTGTTTTGGATTTTTCTGCCAAACATTTCTTGTTACTACTGGTTAGGTTACTTGGTCAGTTGTTATTTACAGTAATATAGAAATTGGCACAGTGAAATGATATTTTTGTAAAGCACATCACTCCTTTGCAGGGTAGAAATGAAAATACTGGCTAAGAACAACTTTAATGATTGAAGTGCATAGTTTCATGAATTTTAAGGCTTTTCTGCAGGTCACAGAGAATACAAAGGAACTCTTTTGAGTGGCACATGATTTTGAACAATTAGGATTAGGAATCGGTACATTAGAGGGTCAGCTCAGGTTGGACGGTTTGGAGACAAAGTCAGAGAGGCGAGATTGTGTTGGTTTGGACATGTGCTGAGGAGGGATGCTGGGTATATTGGGAAAAGGATGCTAAGGATGGAGCTGCCAGGTAAGAGGAAAAGAGGAAGGCCTAAGATAAGGTTTATGGATGTGGTGAGAGAGGACATGCAGGTGGTTGGTGTGACAGAGCAAGATGCAGAGGACAGGAAGAAATGGAAACAGATGATCTGCTGTGGCGACCCCTAATGGGAACAGCCAAAAGAGAAGAAGAGAATAAATGTGGTGTAGCCCTCAATTTTTTTTCAGTTTTACCAAAGAATGCTACACGTAAATAATAATTAATGTGGATGTTAATGTAGTAAAAAAGGTAACCGTGTAAAGTGTTGTCCACTCACTGTTTAAATGCATTCCTTTATTTTCACAGTTTTGTACGCTGCCTAGAAATAGAACGGACATGTTACTATCCCAGTCTGAACCACATGTCTGTGCAGTCCTCAGACTGGCCCGCTCAGTCTAAATCATCTTGTTGGGTTATGCAGGGCCATCTGTATTTCTGAGAGATGATCACTAATTAGAAGGACAGACATAAGCTAACAGAGCATGAAAGGCAAGAAATACTGAGCTTCTGGAATTGGTTAATTTGTCAGCTACCTGAGTAAATACAGCAGTGAAAAATGAGCCAGTCTTGTTTCTTCTAAAACATAACAAACGGTTTCATGATTATGTCCTTTTTCTCCTTGGTTTAATTAAAATGATGAAGCTAAGTACAGAATATATAATGGTTGAATGTGCAATATTCCAGACATCTGAAATACAGTGAAGGGTGTGTATAACTAACAGTCTTAGAGGAATCACCAGAATTATCATTATATGAGTACCCTGTTTATTTCAGATATCACAAATCTCAATGAGATATGGTATTTTGTAGGTTATACTTACTGTTGTATGGGCCAGCATGGCTGTCTCACTGTGTTTGTCTCACCTGTTTGCTTCATTGCTGAATTGCTTTATGTTTTGATATGCTAACCCTCCCTTTGTCTGCATGGCTTTTTATTAACTTCCCAAGTTACCCCAGAAATCCTACAGTTGAAATGGTGTTCCACCAAATTGTGTGTGTTTGTGGCAGTTAGTGTGCACATCTTGGAATATGTTGGAACCCTATTTTAGATTCATTCCTCTGTCTTGCAGGCTCTGACACCTCCACTATGACAGGATGAAACTGAATGCACCAAGCATCGGAATCCACAAAGTGAATTCATTTTGAAAAATAGCCAAGAAAACACTTTTACAAGTGTTTTTTTGCAGTACAGCATCTCCCCAACACCCTCTGAGCTTATGTATGGTCACACCAACTTAAAGAAGGTGGAAATTCCCCTAAAAAGTGCATCACTGATGGCAGAACTTGCCAACCGTGATTACCTTTGGAGGAATTTCAATTGTCTGTGGGTTGAACCTTGGACAACTGAAGCTTGCGAGTTCATTCATCATCCACCTGTAGGTTAATTGGCTCCTCTGGAAACCCAATGTAAGAATTAATTAATCCATTTATGTTAGAATTTTTTGTTGTTTTACAATTATTTCAAGTCATAATTTATGTTTTGGAGTGATCTTGTAGTTTTAAACTTCTTGATTTATTAGTTTCTTTGTGTACATTTGCTTTTATTCTTATGTTTGAAGCAATTCTAAATAGGTAAAATATTAAAATGTCACATTGTGCTTTTTTCCACACTTTTATAGAAAGGTGTAACTTTACTTTGTCTCTGTTCATTAAGTCTTTAGACATATTCTGACTTACAAAGTCCTGAAGTCATCAATGGAATAAATTTATTTTTTTTAATAAACGAGTGTTATTTTATGGCCGTGTTGTACTTAGTCCGTTAAACTGTTGCTTTATGCTGTAGTGTTGATTTACATATTATTCTTATACTTTGTTCTGTATTGTTTTTTATTGAGATTAAATTTTTTTATCACGCAACTATGTGAGAGTTTGACTTTGTTTAATGGTTATTTTCAGTGTCAGAAAGCTTCCACTAAACATACCTTTTGTTTCTGTGCTTATGATATTATTTCTGCCGCTTTTTGAGGATTTTTTTTATCAAAGTAATTAATAAGGCACCTGAACAATTCATTGTACATGTTCATGTTTTAATTGTTCACATTCAGACCATAAGATTCAGAAAGAGGCTCACTGATTGATTGTAGTAATTGCCTACTGCAGATAAGTCAACTACCTTGATGGTGAGAATTGACTCCGTGACCTGAGAAAGACATCATTATCAGCTCATTTGCATGTTCCTTAATCACACTTTAACATTAGCCATGTCTGACCTGACTGCATTCTCCCTAGCAGCCCATACATCACATTCATAAAGGCACCCCTACATTTGCCCATACAGTCAAACAACCATCTACACATGGAAACACTCCAAGACAAACGCACACATTCATGCAACTTCATTAATATCCCCCACACACATACACTCATGCAGCTTCATTCATGCCCCCTACAGATACACACACACACACACACACACACACACACACACACACACACACACACACACACACACACACACACACACACACACACACACACACACACACACACACACACACACAGAAACACATTTAAGCTGTTTCATAAATACAAATCAGTAGTATACTTAGGATAGTTTTGAATATGTCAATGAATTTGAAAGACTCCCAAAATGCAGTTTGGATGATTATAATGGCTGCTTCCATGGAGCATTGCATGTTTTAACTAGTGGTTAATAAATTTATTTTTTAATCCATCATGTAAACTTCCTTCAGGTGTTACTATGGTTTTGGTTGACAGTGACAGTTTACACTGATGACCAATGTGCTGAATCAGTAGTGTGCATCGGGGGCCACTGGACAGGGAAGAGCCAATAAAAATTTGCCATTTTCCCAGATTTCCACATTAGCATTTAGCTCTGACAGTGAGACCACCCTCTCTGCTGAAGCATCTGCTAGTCCAAAACCTCAACATTAGTATGCTGTCTGAATATGAAGGGATTTGTGTGCAGAGGAAATTGGCCATCTCATGGCTTCCCCCTCATGATAAGCCTTTCTGAGTCCCAGCCAGAGAGTGAACAAATGTATCAACTATAGAATGGATGATTTTATGTGCTTGTAGCATTTAAGAACTGGTTTGAATTTAGTTGATGACTCCAGTTTAATAATAACTAAATTAAGCTGTGGTTCATAGGTTAGTACTAAGTTAACTGCCCTTGCAAGCCTAGTCAATTATCCCTTGTGAGACTCAAACCCTGCACCTTGTGTTTGTAAGATAAACACCTTAGACACTAAGCCACCCTCCAAATGCGAATAATTGATTTTGTTTTTATAGTTAATATTTATTTTTTGAGTGGTGGGTGGGGTTATGCATAATGGTTTGTCCTGAGCCAGAAAGGTTATTTTGTACTGTAGCAGTTTATTATTAGTAAAATCACTGAGTATCTTTTTATAAATTCTATCAAGGTTAGCATCTGTGAGGATATAAATATATTTATGTTGCAATAATAACAGCAGGAATGCAGATTTCCAGCGTAATGCGTATTTCTCTTCATGATTTGATTTTTCCAGAGATGTTTAAAATTGCTGTAAGATTATCCCCAACTCCACCTTAGCAATGCTTGCCAATCCTAACCCTGCCACTCTCCATAACCCTAACCACACACCTTATCTTAGAAAAATCATTTGTGTAACGCTACCACTACACTAGACAGCTTGAGTACTCACCAAGCAGATACTCTCTCTCTCTCACACACACACACACACACACACACACACACACACACACACACACACACACAACATTAAATCTATCCCCTTACTTCACCCTTACTAACTCTATAAACATTCGCATATACACTAAATCTATCCTGTTAGCTAACCTTTACCTTAACCCACAAACACTCGCACATACACTAAAGCTACCACCTTACCAAACACATCTTCTGAACCTAACATGCACATAAACTAAACCTATCCACTTCTCTAACCCCTTTACTAAATTTAACCCATACTCACTCGTACATACACTCTGTTCCAATGCACCACCACCTACCTTTGTCAACAATCGTCACTGTCAACTAAACTGGCATTTACTAAATCTGCTGGTTGCATAAAGTAACCAGTACTTCAGTTTGTTGACCAAAAAGGGAACCAAAAAAATGCAGTGCAGTCATATATAAATATATAGATATATGTGTGTGTGTGTGTGTCTCTATCTATATAGACATACATATCTATATATTATTATAATAATAAGAAATAAGATATATATATATATATATATATATATATATATATATATATATATATATATATATTTGTGTGTGTGTGTTAATGTTGCCATATATAAAGCTCATGTGCATACCCACACAGATATGAACAGATTAGTGGGAGGATCGCCAGATCACCTATATGCATTGCTTAGGAATGCGGCAGTAATCTTCAGCATGCAGTGAAAATCCATATAGGCACAATAAGGACATACAGACTGCAGAAAAAGCAGCCCAGCTGAGAAGCAAACTAAATGACAAAACACTGTGAAGCAGCAGTACTAACTATACATCACTGTGCCCCCCCCAACAATTTTTGATATGGCTTTTCATTTTTTATCACTAGTTTACTTGGAAATAAAATAAGAATGTGATCTTCACGTCATCTTCTCTTATATAATAGGAGTAGAGGCAAAATAATATATTCACTATGTCCACCACAATTATGAAGGGAAATAAAACATTCATTTTGTTGCAGTATACAAGTTTATTATATTTATCCAGTAGGAGTAAAGCAGTTGTTTTTTTTTTTTTTTTCATTTATTAATTTACTTGTATTCATGCAATGAGATGTTTATTTTTTTTAATTCTATGTACGCAGTTATTCTGAGTATAATGGACAAGTAAAACTCTTCTTCATTGTATTATATGACCATTCAATTGTTTTTGTTTGCAAGTAAGCCTGTGTTTCTATGGTGTTATATCATCCTCAGACCTTATTTACTGTTATTCTATGGAGTCATTATATTTTACTAATGGCATGATAGCTGTCTTCTTCTTTCGGCTTTTCCTGGTTTAGGGTCGCCACAGCAGATCACCTGTCCACTCATGATTGGCAGTGGAGTTTTACAGTGTTGATTTGCCAGCCTGGTGCCCAACCTTCCACAGAAGGCACACATATGCACACACTCACACCTAGGGGGTTTTTAGTGTCAATCCACCACACCTCATGTGTCTTTGTTGGGATGTGGCACCAGAGCACCACGAGAAAAAACACGACCCACAGGAGGGGACACAGACAGCACACACCACACAGCAGGCACCCCAAGGATTGAAACTGAGAACCTCTTGTTGTGAGGGCGGCAATGCTAAACACTGCATCACCGGGTTTAATGGCATGGCAGCTGTATTGTATTAAAAACACCATGTGAAACTATAATAAAGACAAAGAAAGAAGAAGGAACAGAAAATCAGAAAAGCAGAAGAGCTTGAGAGTTTTTGATAAGATTTTTTGGTAATCATCTTAATTTTAATGTTTTTTCCTGTTTATTTATGTATGTATTATGTATATTTCATACTTATACATGCCTTTGGTAAAATTAAAACACAAGAGATAAGCCATTTAAACCAACAAAACAACAATCCATTCTATCCAGGTTATAAATTTCATATGACTACCAATACAAATCTTGATTACTTTCAGATAAACAATGATTTCTTTAATCACTGTCTTAAGTTATTATTTCATGTAAAGGACTTCTCATGAGTGTTAGTTAATTGCTCCACAAAGGAAGGGATCACCTAACAGTTAATTAGAACCAAATTGCTGAAGGATGTATAATATTTTTAGCTGGCATTTGAAGAGATTTTTAAAGGTGTAATACTGCTGCTTTTTGCATCATGAAAGTAGAACTACTTATCTTGTCAAGAGAATACAAAAGACAGCATTGTTTGGTAATGAGAGCTCTTCTCATTCATTTAAAATAATAAACCACCATTACATGAGCAAATGACACTATAAGAAGGAATAATCCACTCTTAATTTGGAAATTCTACATAACAGCTTCTGAACATCTAAATTTCTTTCCTTATCACAAACAATTTTTTTACATTTCCTCCACAAAAATAAAATAATGGGTAAAACCAAAATGTGGTCCAGCCTTCAACAACACTGTAAATCTGAGAGCCTTTGACACTTTGACATCACTGTAAATCTGAGAGAACTCAATAATTAATATAAATGAAAACTTCATAAAATAATAATAATAACATTTTTAATGAAGCATAAAAATCAGTAAGCGCTTTTGCAATGTATCACATCACTTCTTCAGACCATTAAAAAGTGAAATAAAAGCCACAAAAGTTCAACAGTTTACAAACACTGGTCTGTTCAGAACACCAAGATTCAAATCTCCAGAAAATGCTGTGTAATAGGTAGGACTGGTCAAAAACCTCTTTAATAAAAATTATTTAAAATAAGATAAGTGCTTTTGTTTTGTTTTACCACAAAACTTCATCAGATAAATCCAAAGAAGTAGGGCTAAGAATTTAAGTAACAGTTCACTACTCAGCATCCAATCAAAGTATCAAAACTGGGCCAGTGCCCCCCTTAAAGGGAAATTTATTTTATCTTCTTAAAGCCTTTAATTTTAAAGGGGGCTAGAGGAGGCCCATGGCATTTATTTCCAGAAAGAAGTGAAGTATTTGGCAAATGGTGTTTCAAGCTGATGATTAGCCAGGTATTAATGAATGCATCTCCATTTCCAGTCTGTTAACATGATCTTATTTTAAATATTTTTTATTAAAGAGGTTTTTTAACGGTCCTACCTATTACACAGCAGTTTCTGGAGATTTGCATGTTGTTGTTTTGAACAGACCAGGGTTTGTAAGCTGTTGAACTTTTGTGGCTTTTATTTCAGTTTGTAGTTTTGTTGCTTTTTCAGCTTGTTCTTCAGAGCACTAAAAGTGAAAAGTAACAATCTTTATAAATACTATCAAAAGAAAGTTTCTCCCCAGGCCTCCGCTGAGAATTGGCTTTGTTCCAAGTCGGACTTTCCCGGTAAACCAATATTAAATAATTCAATTTAATTAAGACAATGTGATTGCATGCAACCAATCAAATGCATTTAACAGAATTATGCAATAAAATAGTGCCAAATCATGCAACCAAACTGTAAAATCATGTTATGTAAATTTTCATAGATTATGTATATATATTTTTCTATATTATTTATATATAAATATATATGTATATGAGAAATATATATATAAAAATGTAAAAAATATGAATGAACTCAGCGTATTACCCTTAATTTCAAAAACGGTTTCAAAGACACTCTTTCATTTAACCCACTACCCCTATCTGTTTGCATTCTAATAATCCATTTGGCTTTGACAGATTCCATATAGGTCCTAATGTCACCTTTCCTATCACTTTCCCTAATGGTATCTACAACCATAAACTTAAAGGTGTGTTTTCTACCTTTGGCCCTAACATGTTTGGCCAAAGCATTGTTTTGGGACTTAATTGGTATTCTTTCACATGCTGTCTTAATGTTCTATTAGTCTTATCTAAATTAAAGGCCTTACACAGTTGACATACAGCTAAACAGACCACATGATTAGTATCACAATTAACCAAGATGTTAAAATGAAACAAATGCCCAGTATCAGGATGTATAAATTCAGATTCAGAACTAATGAAGGCACAATAATTATAGGAAGTGTAGGGTCACATACCAATAAATGAATGTTCCCTATCATTGTCCAATATTCATGGATAACATATCCTACAAAGATTTTTCTTGTTCTTAAACTAAAACTTTCGGACAATCACCCACCAGATCCCTAATTGTAGGCTCAAGAGTTAAAAGTGACCAATGCTTCTCAATAATATCTATAACAGCACCGCAGTCACTACTAAAGCGTAGCGGAAAGCCCACCACACTATGTATACTCTGATAGGGACCTCTATTATTATTCACTAGGTTTTCAGAAAAATAGGGTTTACCTACATTGTCTCTACCTTGTGGCATATTGGAAACATCCTCTGACTGTGAATTGGCTGCCCTTGTGACTATCTGTAAACTACAATATTCCTTTTTTGCAAGAATGCACACTTACAAAGACACACACACACACACACACACACACACACACACACACACTATCTGCATTGAAGAGCATACTAAAATGTATTGCAATTCCAATTGTCCCCAGACTATCCCTCCTAGCCCAAAGAGTCCAGTGGTATTATGTCATTCCATACCTCTCAACTACATAGCATGAGAAATTTGAACAACACATAAAATAATAGGGGGAAAAGACCCAAACATAGGGACAGATTTTAAATATCCCTCTTATAATCTTAGAAATTTGCAACAGTAATATGATTTGTGTTAACATGTATTTTCTGAAGGGTATGAAATCTGAAATTCCGATGTATGTGACTTTAGTCCTCAATAATTTGCCATAATGCCACAAATTTTATGAGTAACAGACAAAAAATATAAAGCAAAAGTCTGGACATTCTGTAAAATTCTAGACAATTGAAGAGGTATGTGTCAGTTTGACACTAGTTATCACGGCAATGCTATAACACTACAAGACTCCAGAGACAGAGTCTACAGCCTATCTCTACCACTTTCCTCTTAATGCATGCTGGACTCCCCTGGCATTATCATTTAAGGTCTAGTGATAAAAGAAGGTTGATTATTGCTATTTTAGATTACTAAGGAAATTCACATCTTTTAGAGCTGCTACTATAAGGCTATGTTATGTTTTAGATGCATAATGCAGTAAAGAAACCCTTCAGGGGTAATTACCATGCACTCATGGATTAATGCAGCAGCAGCTATGAGCACTCAGGAAACTGAAGAGAAGAGATGTATTACATGACAGGATTACTTCACCTCTGGCTGTAATGAGTAGCTTTCTTTGGTCTGCCATGAACAAGCATTCACTGTAACTGATGTCTTCATAACTCCGAAAGATAGTAAGCACATGGAAAGTGTAGTCTTCACTTCGTACATGATAAATCAGCAAACTGAAGAAACGTTGTTACTAAAATAGAGTTGTTTGCCATAGATTTCCATATCCCTTTATTAACAAGGGCTATGAAAGGAATCAAAGATGGGATACGAACCAAAATTTGAGCCAGTTTTCATCTTAGAGTTATGTAAAAGCATATTAACTTGCCTGGCTGGACCAGAAATTTTAAAATTTCACAAAGAAGCATTTGGACAAGGCGAAATGAATTAAGAGCTGTCTGAAAAAAAGTATGACAGAATATCTTATTCAGTATGTGGGGAGGGGGGAAGTTACATGGCCCAAACACTTATAGAATCTCATAGTCATTTGCACAGTTATATTTTTCAGTTGTTAAAGAGAACAAATATATGTTTAATGCTGAAGCTAAAAGGGTTTACTCAATGTAGTTTTTTTTTCCTTCTTGGGATGTTGAAGGAATGCAATAACTTTATTTAATATAGGAATGTAATGAGTTTATTTAGCCTTGTTAAAAGGGGGCAGGTAACTCCGCTCTAGCTAGACACTTATTTTTGCTGACTTGAGTAGATAACAAAATGTTCTGCATTTTTTAAGTTTAAATAGAGAACTGACAGAGTCATGAGTATAGAGAACATCTAATCATAATATATCCATTAGATGAAAAAGACCCAGTGAATGCTCAACAAAGATGTAACAGAACATGAGAATCTAGGGATGTATGTTAGTTAAGAAAACAACAAATAAGCAATACATTAGATCTGCCTAGGAAATAAAATTAGCTTGGGTGGTATCTCTTTCTTTTTTGAAAAATGCTGGCACCTGTTTCTGGCAAAAGGCCAATTAGACTGCGTCTTGAAGTTTTGTCTTGGTTAAAATGCTGCAGATGTTTTGGAATACTGTTTCAAACAAAGGAGGAAAGGCAAATTAATGATTGGTTAACAATGTTTATTGATTCGGGTGCCATCTAGAAAACTTCTGCTGAGTCAAAGCATGTTTCAGAGTATCCTGAAAGCAGGGTTATTTGGAATTATGCATATCCTAAGAGGTAGTTTTGACTGATTAGCTGCCAATGAATTACCCTATGGAACAGTATGATATGATGTGGTCTGGCAATTCTATCAGCCTTTGTAATTTAGTATGGGATCTGCTCACAGAGCTGAAGAAATCATGGATGACTTTAATGACCAGGTAGAAGAATGACCATTCAAATCTAAAGATATAAGAGGTCCATTTCAGGAAATTCAAAACCTTGGAAGAATGCCTTCATGGAATGTGGTGGGGCATTGACAGGAAGTCTGCTTCTCCATTTCTTGTATGATTGTCTCAAATCAATTAACAACTGCATGAATAAGTAATAATTTATGGAGAATTACTATTATTGATAATAAAAGGAATATGGATTAATTTTAAAAGAAAAAAACAGACATCCAAAGAAGACTGCACTGGAGATCACCCAATTGTTTAAATCTTTATTTGAAACCTTCAGAAACAAGCACACATATAAAGAAAAGACTGGTTTTGACAAATAAAATTGCCTTTGCCAGTTAATTGTCTTCTCGTACCTTCCTTGGATATGAACTAAGTGGAAAAGAATCATATTGTTGATTAGCTTTCTTAAGATAAGGTGTTACTGTGACATTATTGGTTGACTTCTGAGCTAACTGTTCAATAACTGGATGTCGTACAAGGATGTGCTGCAGAAGATCTGTGCTGGTTTAGCTTGGTAGAATAAAGGTTTTACTGAGTAACTACTGAAAGAAAAACATACCTGTTTTCTCTTTAGCAAGGAAGGTTGTAGAGAGAAATATGTTTTTTTTTCCTTACAGGACAATTGTGAATTGAATATAATGGACCATGCAAGACAATGATCAATGACTATTTACTGGAAGACATTATCAATGGGGTTGTAATAATGGTCTTGTTAATCATTAGTTGTATAATAATGGAATTATTTATTTTGTCAGAGGAAACTATTGAATATTGATAGGCATGGGATCTGAAATTGCTTCAAGAGAACTATATATTGTGTTGGGTCCACTTTTAAATCCCGAAATACCAAAATCTCGAGTTTTGAGATAAACTCAAAACATCGACATTTTGGAATCTCGAAATTTAAAAGTGGAAAAAAAACACAAATTAACTAAATCAAAGTCTTTGCAGGGGGGCAAGCCCCCCTGAATCCCCCCCCCACTTAAATATATCAACTCCAAGATTGCGCTACAGTGAAGAGAATGGTAAGTGCAACAGGAGCATTACCATTCTCTTCACTGTAGTGAGATCTCGGAGTTGGTATATTTAAATAGGGGTGTGTGGGGTGGAGTGGGGCTTGCCCCCCTGCAAATTTTAGCTGTCTTTCTTTTTTTTTTTTTTTTTTTTTTACACTTTTAAATTTCGAGAGTCCGAAATCTCAATGTTTTGGGTTCATTATCTCAAAACTGGAGATTTTGGTATTTCGGGATTTAAAAGTGGACCCATTGTGTTATAGTATGTATAAAATGGAACATAGTTATTAGTGCATAGCACATAAAAGGATTAACAAATGATTATGAGACTTGAAGTCTATTATTCAAAAAATTAGGACATGTGAAAGTTTTTTTTTAAAACACACATCATTGCTGATATGAATGGGGCCTAGATGAGTGTGCATTGCATGGTTATGTGTTTATTGGTGTAAATGTGATCATAGAGATGCTTCACTAAAAAAACGTATTTATTGGAAATAGTCAGGGCCACTTCAGAATACTAGTAGCAGATAACAAGATAATTGTGTTCTTTGTGTATTATAAGAAAATCATGATGAGTTTGTCAATAATAGACTATGCTTTAGTTCAGGCAACATACATGAAAAATGAGAACATATATTAGATATTAATGGATGTTACTTAATTACTAAGTAGACGTGGATTTTCCTTGTTATATATTTAGTTTTGGTTTTGATATGCCTTGTGAGCCTATGATATTTGTGTCCTGGCAAGGAACAGGACCTTGTATCACCACTGCTTCCACCCAGAAGTGTCATATATTAAAAAAAAAAAGATCATTTATCTCATTGTTTCCTTTATGCATCTGATTCTACAGCATCCTGGCTTATTATTTTGCCTTTTGATAAAATTTGCATTGTTTCATTTTGATATTCATCTTTTAGCTTATGACTGCAAGTGTTGTCTGCATGACTTGTTATTTTTTTACTGAGAGCAAAGAAGTGTGTCATTACAGGACTGCTGAGATAACCATGAATGAGTGATAAAGGTGTGGGAGTGGGGGCTATCTCCAACTAAGAAATTAGGAGGCTCTATAAAACTAAATAACTGTCCATTATGCCTTGCAGAAAAAGAAAAAGTATTCACAGTCGCTTGTGCAAATGCTATAGGGGTATACATTATGCTTATGAATGAGCACAGCAAAGGCACTTTTCATGCAGGCCATTTATGCTAATGCACTAGACCTGAAAAATGAGAAATGTTATAAAGCACAATATGGTAATGAAGTGGTTTTGTAATTCATAGACTGATATCCTTGAGGTACACACATCCATTGTTAAATGCAGTGCTTTGTCTGTGACATTGGAGTTGCAATCCTTAAACTGGTTTGTCCAAGTATGCATAAGCACTTCCCTGACCCACAAATGAATTATTTCCCCAGCAACCCCTTCATTAGTTTGTATTAATTATGCACAAGCACTAAAATGACACACTCAATTATTTTCCCACTGATCACTTCAGCAATCTGACCATGTATGCACAAGCACTTCCCTGACACAAAAATGAATTATTTCCACCAGAGACCCCTTCCGTAACATTTCCTAGTATGCACAAGCACTAAAATGAAACATTCACCCGAGCAACCCCTTTCAGTAACATGCCCCAGTACACACAAGTACTGAAATGAAACATCCACCCAAACAACCCCTTCAGTACAATGTCTAGGTGTACACAAGCACCAAAGTGAAACATTTACCCAAGCTACTCCTCCAGTAAAAATGTCCATGTATGCACAAGCACAAACTCAGCTCCTATCACCATATTCTGACTGAAACCTGCTGCTTTCTGGCATAACTTCAGGGTGATTTACACACTTTGTATGCAAATGAGTTCATTATACATTCATGTGTAACCACCCCCTTAGCAGCATAGTAGCTGTCCCCCTGTCACTTATGCGTTAATCACATTACTCATTTCTGATAGGTTGGTGGGTCCATAAAATGTCCTCCACATTTCTGTAGTCATCCTGACAGTCCAGGATTTGGATAACTTTTTAGAGCTGCTCTTCACTGACCATGGCTACAAAATCCTGGACTATGAATACCACCCTATGTTTCAGTTGTCAGTTTTGGAAAATGCAACTAACAAAAACCAAAGTGCATAAGTCAAGTGGCTGTGTGTTCAGACATACAGAAAAAAACACTAATTCTGAGTATTTTTACTCTGTATCAGTCAGCAGAGGAAACTGATAGGAAAGGAAGGCAATGTCACATTGTGGGGACAATGTATATATTTCAGTCAGGAAAAGCCTTGATGGAAAAAAAAAGAATCATGCCAGTATGGCTGTTGTCCAACACCATTTTAACAGAATAATTTTATAATATTGAAAATGAGTCAGACTGTTAGGGAGGGGTATTAGTGCTGAAGAAAATCAAAGTTTATTCAAAATACACTTCATATTTATGGGCATACTTCATTTTTAGACTGCAGGAGCTCAGGAGTTGTGTGCATTCATAAAGTGGGACAAAGGTAAAATGGAGACAGAGACATTTAAATGTAGAAAACATCTGTTTTGGAGTTGATGCATTGATGCTTGGTACAGACATTCAAACAAAATCTGTAGTTTCCTGGATCAACTCAGAAGAGCACTGCCTGGAGCAAACACTGGTATATTGTTCAAAATGTCATTAATTGATCACACTGCCCAGATATATAGGGTTTAGTACCTGGTCAGATGGTGATATTATGGGTAATATTTCAATAGGCTGGAGTGGTGTTAAAAAACATGAGCTGTGACGTCAACCAGATTGGCTACATGTATCAACACAAACATATAAAGTTATTGAAGCAAGAAAACAAACAGCACTGCAGGCGAGTGCCACATATGACACATTGCAATATATCTGTTAATGAAACACTTGCACTTAAAAGATAAAGGATGTTTGTTTTGGCCTGAATTATTTGAAGACACAATATACACACCACTCTAACACACCACTGCTAGTTATCAAAAGCCTTATAGCTATTACTGCCAAAATAAATACTGATAACTGAAATAAAACAAGACTGTACCTTCTGTAATCTTAAATATGCATGACTGCAATTACTTAGGAAAAGCTAAAGTTATCACAGTTTTATTATATGGCATATTGTCATTATTCTAGAGACTTTACATTGCATCTTAGATATGGGCATTAGGAAAATAAATGTCCCACTTAGGATACTGATCATGTTTATACTCTTGTTCTGTGGTGTGGGATACATGGTATGTCTTTACTGAGGCATGTGGTAGTTCTTTATTATGGTATGTGGTAGGTATTTATTATGGTATGTGGTAGTTCTTTATTATGGTATGTGGTAGGTCTTTACTGTGGTATGTGGTAGGTCTTTATTATGGTATGTGGTAGGTCTTTACTGTGGTACATAGTATATCTTTACTGTGGTATGTGTAGGTCTTTATTAAGGTATGTGGTAGGTTTTTATTATGGTATGTGGTAGGTCTTTACTGTAGTACATAGTATGTCTTTACTGTGGTATGTGTAGGTCTTTATTATGGTATGTGGTAGGTCTTTACTGTGGTATGTGGTATGTGGTATGTCTTTACTGTGGTATGTGGTAGGTCTCTATTGTGGTATGTGGTATGTCTTTACTGTGGTAGGTCTTTATTATGGTATGTAGTAGATCTTTACTGTGGTATGTGGTAGGTCTTTATTATGGCATGTCATATGTATTTACTTTTGCTCTAATGTAAAATCGAACTTTTGTATCCTGGCTAGTACTGTTAAACCATAAGGATGACACTCAATTAAGTTTGGCATTTTCATACTGTTCATTGTTAAGCAGTGTTTCATTTTAGTGCCAGTTCTGTATAATTCAATTAAAAGCAGCCTTGAATATCTGCCTCAGGAAAGAACAAAGTTGTCCTTAAATAACAGAACTAGTCTCTAATTATCAAAAATAAAGTACATCAGTCTGAAATTATTCTGTTCTGAGTTATTAGGTAGATTTATATTTTGGGTGACTTTAACCTCTAGGACTGCTATGAACATATTTCACATACTCTTCACTATAATGGCTGTGAGGTAAAATATATGCAGCCTGTTAAGGTTCAGAACACATAAAAACTGTATGACTCATTAAAAACCTTCACAAGTTACAAGTTAGCAGCAATATAAACTGTAGGTCGAAATTTTCATCCTCAGCAGATCTCATAATTTCTGTTTAATCATCATCTTCAATAATCATCATCTTTGTCACCATCGTCAACCCCACCACCACTCCTTTCTCATTTTCTACATGGGGTCAGGGTGTCCTGTCAACTGTTGCCATCTTTCTCGATTTAATTCCACTTTCCTACTTTCATCAACTGTCATGCCCGGCTGTTGCAAGTCTTCTTTCACACAATACATCCTCCTCTGTGCTGGATGCCCCTGTTTCCTCTTGCCTTCTTCTAGTCTGTCACAAATATTCTTCACCAGATTGTCTTTTGCTTTTCTGCACATGTGCCATTCTTTGACCCTCTCTGCAACTAGAGCTACTTTGTTTTCTGATCTTTTGTTCTTATGTCTTCATCAGTCTTACAGTGTGCATCCTACCACCTGTCTTAGGCACTTCATGTCCATCACCTTTAGCTTCTACATCTGATCTGCCTTTACTGCCAGGCTTCTTTGCCATACGGTAATACTGGTCACACCAGTGTTTTGTACACCTTACTTTTAAGGTTCCTTGGCATTCTTCTGTCATACACTACCCCTGACACTCTCCGCCAGTTGGCTAAATACCCTCTGATTCTAGTTTCGACCTCCTCAATCAGACTTCATTTTTCTATAACCACCCCTCCCAGATACCTGAAACGGTAAATCTGTTCCACTATTTTACCTTCTATCTCAATTCTCAGCTTTTTCTGATTTCACTTATTTGCTGTCATGACAACTGTTAATATCTCCACAATACAGCAAATTCTCCAGTCTATATCACATTCAGTGCCCTCAAGAAACTATCATTATGGGTGACTTTAATATAGACTGATCAACCTGTAATTTACATAACCCCAGCAATCACATCAGTCTCTTTGGCTTCACTCAACTCATACAAACAGTTACAAGAATAGACAAAAAAATCAAACTGACAATCCATACTGGATTGGACACTAACTGACAAACCTCAAGCACTGTTAGTTTAGCGGTTGCTTACCTGATAGCCTCAGCGACTATATGCCAACCTATCTATTGAGAAAAAAACATTAATCCCATCAAACTTACCATCTTCCATCAAATCCATAATAAAAAAAAACTGTAACTCCTAAGACTTAATCAACACCCTAAAAAAATGTAACTGGTCTCCACTTAAAGATATGCTCCTTGACACTGCAGTACATTATTTCAATAGTACCTTCCTCAAAATACTAAGCAGATTGCCCCCCCATGTCAATTCGCATTAAGGCCAGATACACACCGTGACTAACTAATGACACTAGGACACTTCTTAGGAAAAGGGACAAGGCTTGGCAACTATGGCTCTCCTGTAAAACCCAAAACAACTGCACAGCATACCAACAAATTAGAAACAAGGCTAAGCACCAAATTGACCTAGATAAAAAGAACTTCTACTATAACCTACAACAAAAACATCAACTAAACCCCCTAAAATTTTGGTACACCATAAACACTATTCTCCACCCAGGACAAACCACAACCCCTCCCCCCAACATGCCACAATTCCCTGCCACCATGGCAGAAGAAATCAATAAATACTTCACTGAAAGTGTACTATCTCTAACTAAAAACAATTCCACAGAGCCTCTGCTAGCTACCATACCTCACAATCTTAGCAACACCTTCTCCTTTCAGCCCGTTCCCACAGCTGCCACAGAGAAATTACTCAAGAAGCTCAAACCCTCATCAATAGCAGCTGACAGGTTACCAGTTGAATATCTAAAACTAGCAGCTGAAGCCATATCCTATCCAGTGTCTATCCTTATCAACAAGTCCATAGCAAAACAATATGCTCCAGAAATATGGAAAGTTGCACACATAATCCCCCTACACAAGGGTGGACATTCAACGGAACTCACCAACTGCAAACCAATCGCCATTCTCTCTCCTCTATCAAAACTCCCATCCACTCCCAATTGCTCCATTAACTTACTCTAATAACTTGCTAGCAAAATGTCAACATGAATTTAGACCCTATCATAGTACCACAACTGGACTCTTTAATTTCACCAATACCATCAACCAACTCAAAAATTATGGCATAATAGTCTAAGCAGTCTTTCTAGACATGTCCAAGGCCTTTGATATGGTCTTCCACCCCAAATTATTAAATACACTCTCCAACCTGAACTTCAACCCCTCTGCCCTCCAATGGTTCCAAAGCTATCTACAGGACCACCAACAATTTCCAAAATGGCTTAACATGCTATCCTCCTCCTCCCATCACACTAGGAGTACCACAAGGCTCAATTCTTGGGCCAGTACTCTTTACATTCTTTACAAATAACCTCCACACTGCTACCCCACTGGATTCTGCAATCCAGTAAGCAGATGACACAACACATATGCACCACCAATACCCTGCAACACCTCCTAGAAATAACCAAAAATCATCCTCAGATACCAAACTATGGCTTTCTAACCATCAGCTCATACTCAACACCAATAAAATTAAACTCATGATCTTCCAACCCAAAAGATCCCCTCTTCCCCCCAACCACCTTCTTCATCAATGCTAGAAACAGCACAAAAAGATGCCCTAATTCACTAACAAAACTACTAGGAGTAACAATAGATAACAACCTAACATTTGACCTACGTATAGCATAATCAATTAAGAAAGTTCACAAAAAATGAGTACCCTATACAGAAATAAAAAGTATCTAACGCTTCTAGGGTTTCCATTTCTAGAACCCATCTCCTACCAACACTTCTCACCAACTTCAAAAAGACAAATTGAAATAAACTTGAAACTTGCTATAATAAAATAGCTAAATTTGCCACTGACAGCCCAATCATACCCACCACTGTCACTCCTTAAAAAAACTCTCCTGTTTAGAACTCCCATAACTTCTATTCTACAATCAATTAACCTTGGCACACAAACTAGTCTATCAACCTGAAAAAAACCCTGCCCTGTTAAACATTCTCCAGCCCATACTACAAGCCAAATTCTTCGCTCAACTAATAAATACACTACTACAAGTGTCCAAACCCAACAGTACAGCAGGTGACTCCTTATTTTCTTACCATGTAGCAAAAAACTGGAATTCCCTACCTCACAACATCAGAACTAACACAAATACCAACCAATTCAAAAGGACTCAAATTATCTTAATGTCACCTGGCTCTGTTCCTGTACTACTTCAGGCTAACTAGCAACAAAAGTCCCATCTTGTTTATTCCTCCTTCCCTGACTGCCTTCAGATCTAAGCTCTTCCTCAAGCTCATATACTCTAACCCTATCTTTTCTATCCAAATCTCCCTATTAAAAAACTGCTATGTCTACACTGTGATAAGAAATTGTCAGCTGTATCAGCAAAGTATGTAATTTCTAACCTTGTATATTTCTTAGGTATTTTTTTGCATTTTTTCTGTACACGTACAGCTTTGCTCCCTGGGCCTCTGCTGAAAACATGTCTCATCCCAGTTGGACTTTCCCTGTAAACAAATGTAAAATAAATATATGTAAAATAAAAAATAAATATTCAGTTTCCTCCCATGTGTCTTCATTTTTCCATTTACCGTATCCTTTGGTGAAGTTCTTGCTTAGAGTCTGTATGTAATGCCATGTCATCTGCATATAGCAACTATGTTGATCTCTCCCCTCTGACCCATTTGCTAATGCAGTCCATCACCAGAAGGAATAGTGGTGGGCTTAGTTAGAGCTGATTCCTGATGCACACCCACTCCCACTACAAATCATTCTGTGAGACGGAACCCTGATGCACATCCAATCCCACATGAAATCATTCTGAAATCACTCTGTGAGACTGAACACTGATCACACTTAAGCCATTGGGTCATTGTACATAGCATGCACTAATTCTACCAATGTTCCTGGGATTTTGAACCATAAAGAACTGACTAAATCAGCTTTATTTGGACCTTGTCATATGCTTTCCTAAGTCTAGGAATCTCCAGTTAGGTTCTTTCCTCATCTCTAACTTCTTCTCAACTATCTGTCTCATTGCAAACACTGGGCCATTTGTGTTGCATCCTGATCTGAATCTGAACTGCTCTCTCCCATCTTAATTTCTGCCATCATTATTACAATAATTTCTGTTTTCTAATACACAATATTATTGTTTGGGGAACTGGAAAATGCTAAACTAACACATTAAAAATATAATAAGAATGCTGTGAGTTATATTTCTGGATAGTGCAATATGTTAAAACAGCCGAGTCTTTATTCAATTATATTTATGCAAGCTTTACTAATTGGGTTACAGTCACCAGGTACAAATGTCAGCATATAAGAGCGACCTGTGATATTTGGATTGTTAAAGAAATTTGAAAATGTCTTAACTTGTCTGAGAAGTAATGTTAGCTACAGCATTTCAATTATTTTTCAGTTACATGGAAATCTATAAAAAAGTGCTCAGCTTCCTATAGCCCATGTCATGCATGTGAGATGCACTTCAGGAAGCAAGCATTTGCATACACAAAGCATAGGAACACTCAGTGAACTGAATATGCCATATATATGCTTGCAACTTATTTTTTTAATTATAATAATTTAATATACAGCATTACAACTAAGTCTCCAGTCATAAACAGCTTATTATGTGTCCAAAATGTGGATGTCAAGAAATTCAAATCAAAAGTGTTGTGAAGCAAATAACTAGAAGTGCATCTTCAAATCCATACTGAGAACACATAATAAATAATTGTGATCAGACAGACCTGATCACAATCCTTTGCTGTACATGGAGATTTATCTACTCTATGGACTACCACTTACAGAAAAAAGTATAGCAGGGCAACATTTTGTACAGACATGAAAATTATAAAACAAAGCATTGCCGCAGAGATAGCAGGCAGAAGTGTAATGCCCGTTTTATAAATGAGCAGCTTTAAAAGCTGTTAGACATTTTACTTTGACACAAAACTATTTTTTGTGTGACAGCAAAGTGTAAACTGCTTCAGATGCTGTTTGATGATGGTTACTGTTATGGTATCACACAAAACTTAAGATTCATCTCCAACTTTACCCCCCTCTCTTCCTCAACCTCCCCTTAGGAAATACCATCAAATATAACTCCCCCTACTATCACTAGGGAACAGGTCCTAAATGCTTTCACTAAGGTCAGGAACACTGAATCAATGGGCCCAGACAACATCCTTGGATGCTTTCTAAATAGCATGAAACATGACCTACTAGGCCCTCTAGAATTTCTACTTAACTGTAACCTTCAAACAGGCTTTATGCCTCATGAATGGAGAACAGCAACAGTCACCTTTCTGCACAAAGGTGGGCCATCTACAAACCCTGGAAACTACAAACCTGTAATCTCACTGGTCTCATATGCAAAGCCAATGAAAGAATTATCATGGAAATGATCAATATTGACATAGGAAACCTCCAGACACTAGACTCAGCCAAATTTGGTTTTGTCAAGGGCAGATCATGCATAATTACCTACTTACTGTCTACACTACAAACCGGCACCTAAGATCTAGTGAAAAATCTATCCTTTCTGTCACCAATGCTAACAACAATGCAGGGAAAGCGCTCTACTCCCACAATGTTGCCAGAAATTGGAATTTTCTTCCCCTATCCGTGTCCACTGCCCCCTCCACATCCATATTCAAACACTCCCTCTAATCACATCTTCTTAGTACCTGGTTATGCCCTTGTATCACATAACCCTACCCACACTGCTATTAACTCCTCAAACTGCTCTCTGATCACATGCTGGATCTCTGATCCCCTGTAGGCTTGGTCATCTGAAAGGGTACTTTTAACTGTAGTATCTTACTTGATATATTTTCTTCTCTTACCAATGTATAACTGACATTGTCTTTTTACATATGTTCTATATCTTCTTTTACCTGGAGTGTTTTATTAACTTCTTGTTATATTACTATGCTCAGCATACATAATGTAACCTGTTTTGTATAGTATGCTACATGTACTGTAACTGACATTGTCTTTTTACCTATGTTCTATATCTTCTTTTACCTGGAGTGTTTTATTAATTTCTTGTTATATTACTATGCTCAGCATACATGATGTAACCTGTTTTGTGTATTATGCTGGATGTACTGTATCTGTATAACTTGATGTCAGAGCTTTTCTCCTCGGGCCTCCACTGAAAATGGACCTAGTCCAGTCGGAATTTCCAGGTTAATAGATGTAAAATAAAAATAAATAAATAAATAACCTGGTGGACTTCTTTGAGAAGGCCCCCAAAGTAAAGGATGAGGGCAAAATGCTTCACACTACCTACCTTGACCTGGCCAACGCATTTGACACAATACCCCTTTTAGGCATTGTTGACAAACTCAACAGGTTAGGTATAAACCCTTATGTGATCCGGTGGATAGCTAGCTGGCTGACAAACAGGACCCAAGAAGCTAGAACTGGGAAGTTTACCTCTACAAAGAGTGGGTCAAAAGCAGAGTCCCTCAGGGATCAGTCCTGGGACTGCTTTGTTTGGCATTTACTTCTCTGAAATCAAGGCCAATGTCAATGGCCTCTGGCTGACCAAATTTGCAGATGATTGCAAATTAGCAGCAGTCATAAAATCCCCTAAAGACACAAATAGGTTCATAGGTGCATAGGTGTTTATTAGGCTGACCACAAGGGCTTTTTTAAGCCTAGCCATGCATCCCAAGTCTCTGACAAGTTCTGTTACCCTTGCTGAGTGTAAGCAGAGACTTGGGAGGTGAAACATTTACAAGCAGGGGTCTGGGGGGCAAACTATTTACAAGCTTCCTGTGTCCATTAGAGACATAGGTGCCAAACAAGGGATGAGCTTCCTGTTCCCCATCCAGTTGTCCAAGCCTTCTGATCATATTTTTCTCTACTTGCACATATTTTAGAGACGTCCTTTTTTCCTACAGACTCTGCAAGCATAATTAAATGCAGGATGACTCTACTTATCATGCTTAAATCAACAATATGGTGAGCTTTAATTACAACCATGTGATGTTTTCTCTAGCAATACCCTGGATTCTCATATGATTGTCTTTTTCATACCCATTATTGTTGTATAAAATTTGTTATGGATATGCCTAGAAAATGGCACAGCAGTGCAACTTGCAATGCACCAATGAGTTGCACTGTTGTGTCTTTAGCAATACAGTCATCCAGATTCCCAGAAGGGTAACATCTCATTACCTTGGGATTTGCATGACTGTCAAAGTCACAATAATCTCACACACATAGTTGCACACAGACATATACATGCACACAAAGAAAAACTTACCTGCACTAATAATCTGTGCAGGATTGTGCAGCTTTGAATTGCATAGGTGTGCACGGCAAGATTGCCACCACACACTCATGCATTTGAATTCCTGCCTTGCCTAGCACTTGCATGGTATGGATATATATGAATCCTGTACTACACAAGTTTTCAAAGTGTACCATGGTGGGAAGCCTGATCCTATAGACCCTTATCTATGGACTACTGCATTTGAATGCTGCAGTACAAAACTCTCTGCCTAAAAGTGCACAGTGGTGCTTATAGGCAGTGTGTGTGTGTGTGTGTGTGTGTGTGTGTGTGTGTGTGGGGGTCTCTGAATAAATACAGTTTTGTGAAGTATGAAAGAAAACTTGCGCTCACCTTCATGCTTTGTAAACCAAGTACAGATACCATCCAAAGTATAATACAGAACAAAGGCACATCTATACATTCAAATAAAATATGCTGTACATTGTACCAGCTGAAATTTCATCAAGCACTTCTACTTTCTTCTATCCTAATTATGTATGGTCTCCTTATGTGAGACAACATATAGTAATATTTCACATTTTTCTTCCCATAATCATCTCTCCCCCTTTACCTGCTACTTTGTGATACCATGTCATTCTTTTATTTTCATTTCATAGCTAACTTCAACACTAATCTCAGGCTTAACATCCTCAAAACATTCCCCCATATGTTCCTTGCCTCCTGTGGATTTCATTCTTCATTTAATTTTTATTGTTAGCCCCTGGTTTTTTTTCACTCCATCCTTCAAACAAAATGTTCCTTTTCATATACGGCTTATACCAATCCCTGCTAATTTCCACCATTAATCTCCACATTACCTCCCAAAGTATAACTTCACTGCCACTTTAATATTTTCTCTTTTCCTTACTTTCACTTTTTGAACTATTTAGCACATGTAATTCATATTCTGACATCCATCATTTAGATATTTGTTTCACTTAAAGAGGAAAAAATAAAGTGAATAATGTTCCAAGCAGATATAATTATTCATACCACACTCTTCTCTTCTGTGTATACATCATAGTCAGTCTCAATACTCTGCCTGTCCTAAAATGTACTAAGGTCAAAAGTACAACAACCACTAGCTTAAAATCTTCCCTGAAAATCACTGATGCTGGTTGAACTTAAAAATATATTTAAAATATAATGATCATATTTTCCTGTATGATAGATGGTACAGCATTCATTCATTCACTCATTCATTCATTTTCAAATTCTGTTAGGTCATAGAGAATCAGAACGTGCTCCAGAAAGCAATAGGTGCTAGGCATGAACCACTCCTGGATGGCATACCATTCTAGCTCAGGACACACACCCTCTTAGGTTCACAGGTTCATAGGTAGGTACTAGGCTATCGGCCCAAGGGCCTAAGTAAGCCTAGACAACGCGGTTCCCTGGCTTATGCCACCCAAGAAAGTTAATTTCCTGTGCCCCTGTCGAGCAGAGCCACAGAAGTGATCCCGGGGTGTATTTCCTATTTCCCATCCACTCATCAAGATTTTTCTTGAAGAGTGCTAATGAGGAGCTTTGTTTGACTTAGATGGGTAGCTTGTTCCAGAGTATAGGAAGTTTCTGGGACAGAAATCTATTCCTCCAGCATTTCCTGTTTATTGTTTATTCTTTAGGAGAAGCATGTCCAACAGCTCTGGGTTTAACATAGCTTTATATGTTAGGCAGAGATCTCCTCAGAGTAGGCGATATGCTACACAGTAAAGCTGGAGGTTTTGGAGATGGTCAGTGTAGGGCATCTGTTTGACGCCAGTAATCTTCTTTGTGAGGTACTTCTGTGGCCTTTCCAGCTGCTGCAGATGTCTTGTGAGGTACATTCCAAAAGGGGCGTTGCACTCTCTAATGGATCTAATGAGTGCCAACTAGAGGGGAAAATGACCTCTTTTTTCCTGGATGAGAACCCTTTTGTGATGAGGTGTGCCTCATAGAAGGATTTCCTGACTACTGTGGCTATGTGATTATCAAAGGAGAGACTACTCTCCACCTTGGTCCCAAGCTGTCTTATCACACATTTGGCATTAAGTAGACTGCCATTTATGTGGTAGTTCATGGGTACAGAGTTTTTACCAAAGGGGATGACAATGCACTTTTTAGCATTGAGCTTGAGGCCATGCCTCTTGACACCAGGCATCTTTCTCAGTGAGGCCCTTCTGTAGGATGTCAACATCATTTGGGGACTTGACTATGGCTCCTAGTTTGCAGTCATCTGTGAACTTCATTAGCCAGAGGCCTTCTGTGTTAGCCTGTACTTGAGAAGTAGATACCAAACAGGAGAGGTCCCAGGACTGAACCCTGTGGTACTCCACTTGTCACTGGTTTGAAGTCAGATTTGGAGTCTGCAACTTTTACAGTGTGGGATCTATCAGTGAGCCAGTTGGCAACCCATCTTGTAATGCAGGGATTTATACCTAGTTTAGTGAGTTTAGCTATAATTCCAGAATGGGGGATGTTGCTGAAAGCCTTGGCGAGGTCAAGATAGGCTGTGTGAACCACCTTACCCTCGTATACGGCTTTGGTGACTGCCTCAAAGAAGTCGATCAGGTTCAGAAGGCATGATCTGCCTTTCACAAACCCAAACTGGGCGGGGTCCAGAGTTTGGAGGTTACCAAAGTCTTTGTTTATGAGTTCCATGATGATACATTCCATGGCCTTGCAGACCAGGCTCATCAGGCTAATAGGGCGATAGTTCCCAGGATCAGTGGTGGCTCCCCCTTTGTGGAGTGGGATGATTGTTGCTGTGTGCCATTCAGTGGGCACAAAGCCTGACGTGAGACGATGATTGAACATGGTGCTTAGGTGGGGAGCCAGTTCGTTCTGAAGTTCATGTAAAACGCAGCCTGGGATGTTGTCCAGTCCCATGGATGCTGTACTTTTGGTTTTAGAGAGTGCAGGTTTTACCTGCATAGATGTGATTACAGGGACTCTGCATTCTTCTGGTATAGATATAGGCCCTTTAGGGGGTGAGAGGGGGGTAAAGTTAGCACTGAACCTATCTGCCAGGATGTTGGCAATATCAGTTGGTTCTGTAATTTTCATGCCATTGTGCTGTAACTCAAAGCAGATCTGGGTGTTGCCATTGAGATTCTTGACATAGCTAAAGAATGCTTTGTGGTTGCCCTTAGAATCAGTGGCAATTTTGTTTTTGTAGCTAGCTTTGGAGGATCTTATAAGGGATCTCAGCTTCTTACTGAGGCTGACCAGGGAGCTACTCCACTCATGGGATTTTACACTCTTTTGCAACAGCTTCTTCCTTCTGTTGTAGAGTTTGTTTATGGCAGGGGACCACCAGATTGGCTTCCTTTTTTTGGAGGATAGTGTCTTGGCTCTGTTTTGGATAGCACGATCCATGCACTCGTGTAAGTGCTTTTAGAGTGCATTTGTGTAGGATTCAGCAGTCGTAACTGTATTGTCCATCTGCATGGGTGTCATGAAGTTCACCACTTCTGTCTAAAGAAGCATGAAGTTGGCTTTGAAGACATTTTTTACCATGGTTTCCTTAATGGTGGATGCAGCAGGATGCGGATATCTAGGGTGATTAGCTTATGATCGGGTCTGACCAACGAGGAGTTGACTTCAGGTGTGGAACACCGGTCACTCATGTTGGTAATGACTAGGTCTAGGATATTGTTGCCCCTGGTGGGGGTGTGGATAAGTTGATCCAGGGCATTGGAATTTATGAATTCCAGAAAGCGTTGAGCAAAGGAGTTGGTACATGAGTAGTTTTCCCAGTTAATGGTGGGGTAGTTGAAATCGCCCATTATTAGGGTGTTTGGTTGAACCCTAATATTTTCCAGTATATCAAGAAAAGAGGAGTGGGAATCCTGGGGCATGGTAGGGGATTCATAGCAAGCTACAATTTGGATTGCAGTTTTGCCCAAAATTAGTTGCAGTTGGATAACCTCAGATGCATTATGCTGCACAACTAGCCTGGAGGTGTGGATATCCTTAATGAATATGGACACACCTCTGCCTTTAGTGTTCTGGTCCAGGTTAGATGGCCGAAATGTGTGGTATGAGTTATAGCCTGGTAATGTGGGGTGATCTTTAGAGCCTTTAACCAGGTCTCAGTCACTGCACAGATATCGATGTTCTCCATTTTAAGGAGTGCCTCAAGTGAGTGCATTTTGAAATTTAGACTTCTAGCACTGAGTAGCATTATCCTCAGTTTTTGCTTACCTGTTCCTGTTATGGTGGTGAATTTGTCATTTTAACCTTGCCTCAAAAAGGAACTATAGGGTCGGCAAGACCCTTAGCCAGTATCCAGAATCCCAGGGGCAACAGGTGCAGGCCATCCCTGGCAAAGCATCGTGGTCTGTCGACCATGTTGTCCCAGGCAGACAAATACTGGATTCCCTTAGAATGACACCAGAAGCTTAGCCAATTGTTGAAGTCAATCATTTTGTCCTTGTACTGTGGTATCATTCTGGGTGATGGCAGGATGCTACTCAGGGCTAGGGTCATACCTGCCTGAGCTGCAAGATCGGAGAGCTCTTCCATTTCTCTTTTCATGTAGTCCAGGGAGGTACATCTCAGGTCATTCACACCAACATGGACAATGACAGAGTCATATTTGTACTTGTTGTAGAGTGACCTGAGTGCTTGGGTTATGTGGCGGATCCTGGCGCCCAACTGGCAGCTGACAGTAACCTTCTCCTTCTTTAGCCTGGTGAGTGGGACATCAGTGTGCCTGACTATAGAGTCACCTATGACTAGTGTGTTGGATATGTTGTTTTTCCTTATGGGCTGTGGTTTATTGTCACACTGAGAGTGTGGGCTATGTGTCATTTGGGTTGTGTTGGGGGGTGGAGGTTGCTTGCTTTTCTGCTGTGGGGGTCTCTGTTGCTTGAGCAGATTATTATTGAGAGCCTCTGTGAATGTTTTCATATTTCTATGTGTGGATTTTGGTGGTGTAGGTTTAGTGGGACTCTGTGATGAGTGTGGTGTCATGCAAGTGTTTACCTTCTCCTCTTGAGTGTCAAGTTCAGTCTTGGTCGGAGAGAGCTTTACCTCCAGTTTGACTAGATAGGTGCATCTCTCACAGACTGTTGTGTTGGGTGGTAGGAGGAGAGGGTTGTCTGTGTACATGAGGCAATTGCTACATTGCCCCAAGATGCCGAGATTAATCAGATAGACAGGAGAGAGCAGTGGGAGCTGACCCTTGGACATGCCTGAATAAAAAACTACTTTCCTCCAGACAAGTGAGGAAATTGAGTATAACAGCTGTTTTTCTCTAAGCAAGTGAGGAAAGTAAGTACAAAAACTGTTTTCCTCTAGGTAAAGAGAAAGACAGTGCTGTAGTAATTTGTAGCTTATTTAGTGCTAACAACAAGTTCTGAACAAGTGCTGAGCACGAATAAGCAAATTCAAGTGCTAAAACTAAGAATCTGTACCTGGATCTTGTGGTAGATTGGCTACCTAGTGCTTACCACTCCCACTGATAAGCTAGAAGGCTTCCCTCCAACACAGAAAGGCTTGGGGGGCACAGAAGCTTAAAAATAGTCATGGATACAACAAATCTGTATCTGGACTAGACTAGTTACAGGAAAGGTGGGAAACAAGTGCAAATGTGGGCTTTTAAACCAGAAAGTTAAAAGAAATGGAAAAACTGCCCAAATGGCCAATAAACTACAATTTCAGGGCCAGAAACCACTCTTGTAGTAGATAGGCTACCTAGTGCTTACCACTCTCACTGATAAGCTAGAAGGCTTCCCCTCCAACACACAGAAAGGCTTGGGGGGCTCAGAAGCTTACAAGCAGTCATGGATACAGCAAATCTGTATCTGGACTAGACTAGTTACAGGAAAGGTGGTAAACATGCGTAAACATGGGCTTTTAAATCAGAAGGTTGAAAGAGATGGAAAAACTGCCCAAACAGCCAATAAACTATAATTTCTGGGCCAGAAACCATCCTTGTGGTCAATAGGCTACCTAGTGCTTTTATGTACTTTGCTTGTACACCTATATACAATTTGGTGTACTATAAAGTCACCTACATGCTTGTCTTCTGGATGTGAAAGGAAATTTGAGATAAGCAGCAAAATCTCATGGGAACAAATATATCAGGGTCCGAATGGAGAGATAAGTCAGCAAGCAAAGCAGAGCAACATTGGTGGAACTGAATTCATCCCTAAGTCTTGGTGAGTACCTTCACAAGGTGGACCATGTTTTTCATAAAATCTCACCAAGATGGCACTGCTATATAGACTGTATTTTATATAGCATGCCACGAAAGGAGATTCTGCCAGCACAGCTAGATGGAATTTTATAAATAATTATATGTCATTTGTCAATATCAAAATGATTTATATAAGATGCTTGTGTTACAACTTTATTAGAACTGTATGTCATGTGTATATCAAACTGGTTGGTACAGACATGTGTGTTGAAAAGGTATTTTGTAAAGTGTTTGTGTTTGAAGTGTAACCACAGTGTACCCTATTGAAAGAGAACAAAAATGTGCATGCACTATTGTAACTATTTAAATGTATATATTTTAACAGTAAAAACTGGAATACAGGAGGTTAACTTCAGTCCAGCAAATTTTAGGAAAATAGCTGAAATTAAATTACTTCATAGATTGCACAATAAAAGATGGCATCCTTTAGTTTTCAAGGCAGCTAGAGACACAGGGCCTGTGCTGAGAAGCCTTCTTGTCTTTAGGATAAATGAATTACTAGTTTTGAAAGCTTGAAGGAATGCAATTGTTTTATGACTTCCAGCATCTGCCAAAGATCTGAGATCTTTGTATTTTTACAGGCAGATGCTAAATACTGCCAGTTTCCAGCAGGTTGGGTTTCACCTGGGATACAGTCAGATGACAAGAAATGATGTCATTCTGCAACCTATCCCAGCAGTAATATTTGAGATATTATTTTGATAAGCCTCTTAGTGAGACAGAGCATTCTGCAATCTGCCTTGGACCTGACAACAACTAGAAGATCCATTCACCACATCTGCCTTGCTCTAATAGTAAGTTACTAGGGAATAGTAATTCTCTTAGATTCAGTCAGGAATATAGAGAAGCTTAGTTTAAATATTTTTCTTTATTTATTTGAGACTGTCATGCAATGTTGTTTTAAATATTTCCCATGGTTTTGAACTATGATGTCACTGTGACTATATATTTATTATTGCCTTGCTCTTTTATTATTTATTATTAAATATATTTAAAACTTTAATTGTGGCTGATCTGTGTAGGGATATTTACTTTTTGAGAGTACATGCATATTTATTTGTTGACAGTGTGTGGGCCACTCCTAATAGCCCTGCTCTTGGTCAAACTACCATTTGCATTAATATTAATATTACACAGTAAGATTGCACACCCTTTGTTAAGAGCCTTAAGGTAGCTGGCAGAAGGGTTCTGGTGACAGTGATACCTACCTTATAGTTTGGGAAAAAGGGAATATAGCTAGTAAACCTGTGCCAGCCTTTCCTAGGTGTGTGTGGGCAAATCAAAAATCTCAAATAGTGTGCATGTGTGTCAGAAACTTGGGCAGGGACAAGAAGCACTGGTTGGACAGAGATAGTGTTAGATGACTTGGCTTGGAACCTTGGCTAAGGACTAAACTCTATAGCTGTGCCAGTGGGGAGTCTTACTGGGGATCTGGAGAAAGGTACAGGAACCAACCTCAGACTGACTGTAGTCTCTGTGTGCTCTTAAGGAAAATTGCACTTGATGCAGAGAGAGAGGCATCTGGAAATACTGTATGTGTACTTGTAAACCTCCCAGTATACTTTCCCCACTGTTGCCAGTGGTGAGGATTGAGGGTCCTTAATTACTGGTCCAGTGGTGGGGCGTCACATAGCATATATCATGGACAGAAATAAGTTAAAAAATAAAAATGATAGCAAGGTACACAAGACCCAGGATAAAAAAGTATCCAATCCTAGTAGGCATACTGGTGTCAGGACTGGAAAACAATGACAGTGTAGAATCTTCAAGACATGGAAACATTCCTACAATGGCGCTAGGCCAGACCTAGTGGGAGGATGGCCCCTGCCTGGTGTAGGAGGAAGTATGAGTCCATAAAAATCCCCAAAAAAGGATAGGCCAAAAAGAGCCATAAAGTTGATAGAGTGGACTTTTGAGGATAAGAAAGAAATGATGCATTGTTACTATTATGCAATAAGCCCAGAATTTCCAGGCAGAAGATATACAATAAGAATAACAGAGAAATTAGAGAGAAGAAAAATACTTCCACAAGAAAAACTGTCAGAAGCTTCAAATAAAAACTTGTGTTCATTAATGCAACAGATTTATCAAAAACATTATATAGACCAAGAAACATTGGGCTATTTGGAAAAAGAAATGACCGAGGAAGTGCAAAAGCATAAAAAACATATAAAAAAGAAATATGGACATGGAAAAAAAGAGACATCTGATATGGTGCAATATTTATGTAAAGGAGAAAACTAAATTAATTAACAAAAAAAGGCAGCCCCAAAGATATTCAAAGAGAAATACTGGCAAAGGCATCCAGATATGGAAAAATTCACAATAAAAAAACATAAGATCACAAAGAGGGAACACAGAACAGAAGATTAGTAAAGTAGAAGTTAAAAAGGTAGAAGATGAAGTTATGGCATACTTGTAAAGTAAAGGATTAGTGCAGAAAGTCTAACACAGGTTAATCACAGTATGATGAAACAATGAGTCCCGGAAGTAAGAAGAAACAAGATGAGAAGGAGAAATCTGAGGAAGAAATATGGACATGGCAAAGAAAAAGAGATTTTTAATATGGTTCAATGTTTATGCAAAGGAGAAAGCAAAACTAATCAATACAAAAGAGCAACACAAAGCTATTTGAAGAGAAATACAGGTAAAGGCATCTGGACATGGAAAATTTTACAATACAAAAAATAAGAAAGCAAAGAGGGAAAGTAGAAAAGAGGATTAGTAATGGAGAAGTTAAAGAACCAGAAACTGAGGTTATGGTTTACCTGCAAAGTGAAGGATTTAGTGTAGAAAATCTAACTCGGATAACATCACAGCAGGATAGAGCAATGGATCCCCAAATTTAGCAGAAACCAGTTGAGCAGAAAACATCTGATCAATTGCCATATGAAGATACATATTCAGTTGAACTTGTACAGCAAGAGAAGGAACAGGAAACTGTAACAACTCTGACACAGTCAATATTGTGGAGTGATAGGCCAGCGAGCTTCCAATATGAAAGAGCAATGGATGACATGGGATGAAACTGAAGAGAATGTGCACAGGAAGATGCTCTGGAAATTTCTAAAAAATGCCCACAGGAAATGGTGAACAAAGAATGTGCCCTTGGTTTAGAACAAATTGATCTAAGAGTAGAGTTGCTTGATTTAACAGAAATGGACAGACATATTAAGATCAATGAAAGAAACAGACTTCAGAAAATCAATAAAATCCAAAAAGTTAGAAGTCTGATAAAACAAATGAGCACAGTAACTAGGACTGTCCATAGAGATTCATCTGATATAAGAGATGTAAATAAGATATATTACTGTGCAGCTAAATAAATAACAGATAAAGTCTTATCACAAAACATGGGGTAGTGAGGGAAAGGAAGTGGAGAAATTGAATGCCATCATGGAAGTGCTGAATAGAGAAAAAGTACAGTTGTGTACCTAGCATAAATGTAGATGTTTGAGTGTATTCACTGTTGCAGTCATTACTCTTGAGTTATCCAAAGATGGAACTTCCAGAAATGTATTTAGTATAGACAGGTCCAGTATTGGTCTCCAGGTTTTGTCCTTTCTGGGTACTAGGAAAAGTATCCTCATGTCCATGAGGGCTGTAATTTGGTTTTGTGCCTCTGCCCATTGAGTGTGTGGCAGGTCTGGCATACCTGGTAGAGTGTGAAAATGGAACCTGTAGCCTTGGGACACTATGTTCAGGACCCATTTGTCTTGGGTAACCATTTGCCAATTTGGATGAAAAGTGCTAGTTTTTTGTGGTCTGTCTGACACTAAACCTGGGTGGCTGTACCTGTAAGAAATCCTTGACTGTCTGCATGGATTTTGCTTTATCCCCCATTTTTTTCAACACCTCTTCTGCTTTAGTACCAAATAAATTATCATGCTGTATGATCAGGCAGATTCTGTTCCTTTAACCAAGCATGCCTGGAGTAATCCTGTTCAGAAGAGGAATCAGAGGAAATGGAAACCTGATCAGTCATCAGCTTTAATGAAGACTTCGCTTTGAAATCGGCAAGAAAGACTGAAGAAAAATGGCGCGGCTGCATCTTTTTTACACCCCGTGCTGACGGAATTTAGAAAAGAGGGTAGCCAGCAGGATAACCCAAGAGTAATGACTGCAACAGTGAAACACGATGAACATCTATAAAGCAACTAAGACAAGAAGTGCCACTGTTAGAAGAGTACAAAAGAGGGAACAGATCAACAAAAATACTTAGAAAGATAGACATGATAAAAGCAATGTGCAGTATTAGAACAAATCAGAATCTGTTGTATACTATAGCAAATAATAAACTAAAAATATCAGCACAGGCAGAAACACTTAAAAGATATACAAATAAATGTAAGGAAAAGTACAAAATAAGCAATTTATTGATGACCCAGAAAGGTTTTATAGAGAATTGGAAAACAAGGCAAAAGGAATTGAAACACCACCAAAAAAGAAGAAATAGATACATTTTGGAGAAATATCTATGAAGATCCTGTGGAACATAACAAAGATGCTAAATGGATAGAAGAAGTAAAAGAAAGAATGAGAAGTTCAAATGTACAGGATATTTAATGGGATGAAGTAACAGCCAAAGAGATTGAAACAAAGTTAAGAAAAGCTCCTAATTGGAAAACCCCAGGCCCAGATGTAGAACCTAACTTCTGGCTAAAAGTATTAACATCTTTATACAAAGATTTAGCCATGAGTAGGAACTATTTATATGCACACACTAAACTGACACCAGCCTGGTTAACAACAGGAAGAACAATGCTCCTACTTAAGAGTGAACCTGCAAGTTATTCTAAAAACTGTAGACCAATAACTTGCCTTCCAATGATGTATAAACTATATGCTAAAATTGATGCCGATAGAGTTTATAGTCATTTAGTAGAAAACTCAATCATGGCAATAGAACAACCAGGCAATAAAAGTAAGTCATATGGAACAAAGGATCATTTGCTGTTAAATAAAGTAATAATGGAGAACTGTAAAAATGGAAATAATCTAAATATGGATGGATAGACTCAAAAAAGCTTTTGACAGGATCCCACATTCACGAATAAAAGAGTGCTTAAAATGTATTAGATACACCCTGCACTGATTGATTACATTACAATGACCATTAAACAGTGGCAGACCACTTTGCAATTAAATCATGATAAAGGACAAATTATTACTCCAGGGATAAAAATTCAAAGGGCTATATTCCAGGCTGACTCTCTGTCACCGTTGCTCTTTTGTCTTGCCCTTAATCCATTAAACTGTCTATTTAACAGATTAGGTCATGGCTACAATTTGGCTCCCAGAAAACAACAAAGTGTAATAACTTCTCATTTTCTTTCTGTAGATGATTAAAAACTGTATAGTTTGTCAGATGAGGAAGTGAAAGCACAACTGCAAGTGGTCAAAACTTTTTCAGATGATATAAGAATGTCATTTGGTCTTGATAAATGTGCAAAAGCAACCTTTAAAGCAGGAAAGCTGCAGCACCAAGAAAACATCAGTCTGGGAAAGGAATGTGATATAAAAGAACTTGAGCAAGAGGGGGGGTTATAAATATTTGGGAAATGATGAAGGATCAACAATAAAAAATGAGCAAATGTGAATAAAACTTAGTAAGGAACATTTTAGAAGACTAACATTAATACTTAAAATAGCATTGACATCTAGGAATAAAGCCCAGGCTATAAACCAATTTGCTTTTCCTGTCCTAACTTACAGTTTTGAAGTAATTGAATGGCTCCAAAAGGTGTTGCATAGGTTGGACAGGAAAACATGGAGGATGCTTTATGCTCATTAAATGATTTATAAAAATCAGTGCATACCAAGATTATATAGTCCTCATTCTGAAGGAGGTATGGGCCTCCTCAAACCTGATTGCATGTAAAGATCTGCAATCATGGGACTACATGCATATCTGCTGACCTCACAGGACCCAAATGAAGTGAATGTTTTGAAACATGAGGAGAATAAGTCTATGATGTTGCCAAGTGGGAATGAATCCAATCCAGAAGTAGATAAAAATCAGGCAGCAACTAAACGTGCCAAAAAAACGAAAGAGTATAAACTGAAGGATCAGATGAGAAGGCAATAAATGTGGAAAATGCATAAATATAGTTGCAAGTATAGAAATCTCTTCGAATAACCTCATGTTGATCAGGGTCGAATGGAGGAATGGTTAAGGAGAGGTGAATTTAAGCCAAATATGAAAGGTTAATATTGGTGGACCAAGATAGTATACTACGTATGTCTTTGTTTACAAAGTCCATTGAACAAGTGGAAGAAGACAAATGTAGGTTTTGTAAAAAAGAACTGGAAACAGTTGCATGTCTTGTTGCTGGTTGTGATATACTAATGGCAGAAGGACTGTGTACTGAAAGGGATAATAATATGGCAAGACTGTTGCATTGGGGATTGTGCAAACATTATAATATTGAAGTAGCTGAAAAGCACTAGAAACATGAGCCACAAAGCATCATGACAAAGCTTTCATCACATGGGATCATCCATTACCAAAAGTTCAAAAAATAGACACAAACAATCCAGATATAGTAGTCCATGAAAAGAATACAAAAGCAGCACTAATCGTTGAAATCGCTACACCTAGTGGCTACAGTGTCTTATGTACAGAGAGACACAAAGTCATAAAATATCAGGATTTGCAGGCAGAAATGAGGGCAATGTGGAAGAAAGATACCACACCAGTTCCAATAGTAGTAGGAGCAACAGGTCATATAAAAAAATAATTTACAATCATATTTAGATATGTTACTGATACATGCAACTCATTGCAGAATTGCAGAAGGAGTCATTACTGGGCACATTATGAGCACTCGCACAGCACTTCTGGCTAACATCAAAGATGGAAACAATGCTTATTTCATGAACTTCAATCATACTTTGAGTTAGGAATGAGGTCCATTCCTGTCATTGTATTAGAAACCCACATTGTATTAGAAACCCAAAAGGCTTGGAGAAATTAAAAGAATGAAAAATGGGAGGATTTATAAACTCCACATGTTAGCTGGGATAGAAATCAGAACATCAAATGCTGTGAGATGAGAATGTATTTATTTATTTATCAGTTAATCATGTGAGTGAGCTGGCCAATGACCCTTTATATCCACAACCTCAGTCATAAGGCAGAAAAAGCTGTACAGTGAATTGCATATACATATAATGTAATGAAAAGGAAATAGGAAGCAAACTGCACGTTATATACATAGACTGCTGCATGAGAAACAAACATTCAAGAAGTATATACATCAAGAAAGAGAGAACATGAAAACAAGGAGAAAGAGAAAACATCTACAGAAGCCTACTGAAACATTCATGCAATGCAACATAGTTCAATTACAGTTTACATGAAAGCTAGTATTAAACCTGTAACAGCAATTTGATGAGTATGTTTAGTCAATGCACATTCTAATTTTAGATTCACATATACCTAAAAAATAACTGCATACAGTGTAGTATTTTCTCATAATATCACAGATGATGATCATGTATCTGAATATAGCTTAATTATTTAAAGTAGCAGGTTATTTCTACTCAAAAGCATGGCTGAATGTATCAGACTTTTCACAAAGCTAAATATTTCACAGAAGGTTTTTGGTTATACTAGTATGAGCAAACAATTTAACACAAACATTACTTTAAAATATGAAATGATGCAAAAAGTATTCCAAGCACCATTCTTCTAAGAAAAGGCTTTTCTAACTTGAACCAAGACAGTTTTTGACTGAGCAGACTGAATATAGAGGCATACAGATAAACAGATTCAGGCGAGCCATTCCCTACCTACTGGCCAGCACCAGCAGCATTCACACAGAAAAAAGGTCTGAAATCACATGATCCTAAGTGGGTAAACAATTTCAACATTCGCCATACAGTCATGCTGCACAACAAAGTCAGTGACTTGACAGTGAAAGGAGTAAAAAGTACTTTCTTGCTAGTGTGTGAAAGGCAGGACTTCTCACAGCCCAAGTATGATGCATACATGCACACTGTTTGCAGACATGGTAATACTACTGCTGATATGCAGAATCTCTGCAATTCAATAAGTTAGATTGCAACCAGTCTCCAAATGTCCCTAAATGCCTGGATTACTGTTGACTGCAATATTTTTTTACATTTGAGAGCTCATTTACAACATATTTTTTTTCTATTTTGGGACAACAAGAAAGATTTAATGATAAAATTACCTCACATCAGTACAAATGCCTTCATTTTCTTTAAAATCCATTCTCAGTTTAATTTAACATAATTCCTGAAACCATATTTGTATTATGAATATTTATTTCTTCTCGTGGTAAGAAAGCAAACTTCTGTTAAACTTTTATTGTTACATACCTTTGCCTATTATGCTAGCCATGGGATTTATTTTATTTAAATTATATCTTATTTCATTGATACCTATATGTACCTTTTTTATATTAGTATTTTCTCCAATACATAGTTTAAGACTTCTCTCCAGAGTGAGCTAGTCCCTTAGACCTATAATCTTTTCAAGCTAATAAAACGTGATGGCTTTTATCATGTGCTTAGCTACTCTCACATAGCATCTCAGTGATGCCACTGCTTGCTGTTTTTTAAAAACATTATTTCCTTTTGGCTTACTGATTTCTTTGTGGAAATATCAAATCATTAGTTTGCATATTGTTGTTGTCTTGTTCAGATCTCTAATACACCTGTACAAAACTACGTTAGCTATAATGTCTCTAATATTTTTACTCATCTACCAACTAACTGTGCTGAGTAAAATTTTATAGAATTCTTTGAGAGAAATGGCAAGCATGTGTGAAAAAGACATGGTGGATAACAGATATGGTGCTTAGATCTGCTCCACTACCTCCCAATAAACATGTCTTTAAAATAAAAAATTGCCACCAGGGATATGGCGTCTACAGTTATATCACTGGTAAAATGAACACATCTATGATCAACTAATTAACAAAGTTTAGCTATACCCATAGCCGGCCTTAGGCATAGGCCAACTAGGCAGCCGCCTAGGGCACTGCTGTAGTAGGGGCGCATTTCCAGTATTTATTTGATGTAGGTAGACCAGGATGGGGGCACCAGGTGGTGTGGTGGGGGGCACTGTGGAGTCCTTTTTCCTAGGGCACCAGTTGACCTAAGGCTGCTCCTGGCTATACCAAAAGAGTATGGAGGATATGTTGGCTATTGCCCTGGGAACAGGCCTTCACCATCCCAGGCCAAGAATAGACTTCAGCCTATTCACACCAATGAGCAGAGTCTTAGGCCTAACTTCTTGGATCCCTTTCTCAACACTCTCTGGGTTTCAGTTCCTTCTAGTGCCCACTTGCCTGTAGTAACTGCACTCTGAATAAACTGACACACACACACACACACACACACACACACACACACACACACACACATATACATATTTACTCATATATAAACATATAAATCCCTTATTTGCATACACACATTAATTTCCAGGGGTGGATAGCCACCACCCAAGATTATAGGCTGGAGACCTCCCAGTTATGGCTTCGCTCTTGTTAATAAGCAAAATTATAAACACAAAAAATTAAAACACTGATGTTCGGGTCTATACTATGAGCTCAAAAAGACCGGACAGCGAATGGCTTAAACATCGAAAATGCCATTCCTTGAAGTTGTTCTTGTGGGGGGGCTGTGCTCCCCACACCCCCATTAATTATATATACCAACTTTAAGATTGCACTACAGTGAGGAAAGGGCAAATTGTCCAATCTTAACTGTACCGCAATCTCACAATAAACACATCGATGAACAGTGTTTTCGATGTTAAAGTTGTTTGCTCTCAAGCCTGTTTGATTTTTGTGATAGGAACCCCTGATGTTCACCTTTAACTGTCAGTCAGGCCAAATAGAGATGGGTGTCAGCAATTTTGTCACTATTTTGCACTAAATGACACTTTCTTTAACTATTCATAAATATCTAACTAGATGACTACACACAAAGTTTCATTTAAAGTATATAAATACAAATACTGTAGCAAAGAATGAAAGAGTTAGGCTGTACAGTTAATAGGTAAATATAAAAAGAAATATGAATCTGCAGAGGGTAACAGAAGATAATTCTGTTGAACAAATAGATTACAAGAAAGAAAAAAAATATGTCTACAACTAGGTATTTCCATAGCTGTTCTTGACTAAACTAATCACTACCATAAGCTTAACTGGCTAAATTTTCACCACATATTACTGGCAGAGGCAATGTGCAGAAACAAGTCCTCATTACAACACCAGAAAAGCTCTTGTTTGTATGTTTCATTCTTCTGATGTATGTCATTTCAGGTATTGTTTAGCAAAGCTTTATATTTACTTGCTAATCAGTTAGTTTACCAGCACTTGGTTAACTATCTCCTTAAAGATTTTCTAATGCACTTTTACAGCTCCTGTCCTAGGAATAGTCACGGACCCTGTAATCACCTAGCAGAATAATTACACTTCAGGATTTGCATGGCTGCCATGCATTTCACACCACATGTATAACTACTGTATTTCCCATTGCATGTGACTAGATCATGTGATTTATGAGTAGTTAAAAAGTTGGAGAGTAGAGTTTTTTTTTTTCAGCATGATGAAATGAAGTCTCCAAACTGAGCTGTTTGTATGTGAGAGGGAAGCGCTTACTTGTTCACATGTTTTTATTTCTAATTAAAAGACTTTCTTGTTTACTTGTACCATTCTCTATTTGTTTTAATTTATAACCTCAGCAACTGTTTACAGTGAAATCAATCCACAGAAGTTGTACCTGTAACTTACACATAGTAGTTTCCATACTAGTCTTCATTACCTATTTTCCTTATCACCTCCATATATGATGGTTATATTATAAGCTAGCATGTTGTTTGTCATTCACATCCAGCTATTTCATTTCTTTACATAACTTCTTCCATCTTCCATATTACACTCGCCCCTACTTTTCCTGCTGTCTGTCTTCCTTTCCCATAATATACTTCCCCTTTATTATTTCTATTTTCACCTGTCCTTCTCAGTTTGTCGCCTCACAGTAAGACATTGTCCTGTTCGATTCTCAGCTAAAGTGTCTTCTGTGTGGAGACATGCATGAACGGGTGTACCTATGTTGAAGGTTGTGCATCAGGGCTGGCAACTCGGTATGTAAAAATATACTGCCAATCATTAGCAGACCGGAGTTCCGCTGTGGCGACCCCTAACTGGGAAAAGGCGAAAGATACAACAACAACTTATTTCCTCCTTTCCTAATACAGACGCAGCATACTTGATAGTTGCATTTATTTTATTTGGGATTGTGAACTTGAGGTATTGTTATTGCACATTACCCTGCATTGTTCTCTGTATATATATATATATATATATATATATATATATATATATATACACTGGAAAGTATTTTTTTTGTGGAGTAGGAGCTTGTTGTTGGTGATAGATGTTTCTTGGCATCTAAGAAGCTGCTGAATCACACTGTAGAGACATAAGTTCAAGTACTATGACTGTGTGTCATGTTGCAGGAATTTCAGGAAATGAAGCATGATTAGCATTATATCACCTTTCTGATGTTGTCAAACGTTGTTGCTATGTCGACAGCTGAAATACTGAAAATGAGTGTGTTTACTGTTTGAATGCTTCCAGTATGTTCCATTCTACAAACGTTCACGCTGTGGATACCTGTTTTAGCTGACCAGCTGCCATGACACTACAGTCTGTTATCTGCGTCTATATCATTTTATCGTATGATGTAAATAACGAACGCTATTTCATCATACTGATAATATCGAAACAACAAAATATTGAACAAACGGAACAGCAAATTTTTTCCAGGGAAAAATTTTGCTGCTCCGTAAAAAAATAATAAACTTAAACACAAATTGCCCCCCCCAACACCCCCCTACTTAAATATACCATCTCCGAGATTGCACCATAGTGGAGGAAATGGCAAAGTCCCGAAGACGGCCCACCAAATTTTTTTCCCTGGGAAAAAATTTGATGTTCCGTGACTTCGCTATTTTGCCATTTCAACAGTATCAGATCAACCCGTTTATCTATACTACTGCCAAATGCAAAACCACTCATGGAATAGTCATCTTTTGCCTCCACTGAAAGCTCCATTCACTTTTGCTGAATGATGCAGACAGTGCTTCTTTGATCACTGGGTACGCAGGACAGTATTGGGACCTTTTTGCAAAACTGCTGGTTTGTAACTGCTGATATACGTCAATATAACTGAAGAATAACTCACTTAATCAATGCACTGTGCTTTGGCTACAGGTGAGAAAGCACTTTTGATGTTGTGATGCAACTATGTCAGCTAGCACTGTTAATTGTACTATGTACTAATAAAGAAAACCCTCAGCGAAGGCACATCACGCTGTGTCACTACATCAATGCAGCTGGAGAAGAACCGTCTGTGGAATCCTAGAACTCATAGTAATAAATTAAATCTGTTACAGATGATGCCTAAATGTTAATCATAAATGACAGCAAGATTAGTACATAATAATTTCAAATGTCCAATTCTCTTTCAATCTGCACAGAGACTGAAGCATTCAGTATGTACTGTCAGTGACACCAAGAGCCAAGGTGAGTGCTTATTAAAGAACTTCATTAAGCAACACCAGTTGCATACTTGTAAACATGTCTGAGCCAAAGACAGCTATCATTAATTAGCCAAGCTTTGCATTCCAATCTGGAAATCATTATGAACACAACAGCTGGCAGATTAAGCACTGAGAAATTACATTCATCTTTTCTCTTACAGTGTATGTAGTGATAAAGAGGAACATAAGCATATCATGATATCAGATTTACAATACAAGTGATATACACAAAATCTTAAACAGATGTTAATTGTGTGTGTGTGTGTGTGTGTGTGTGTGTGTGTGTGTGTGTGTGTGTGTGTGTGTGTGTGTGTGTGTGTGTGTGAGAGAGAGAGAGATTGTCTGTCTGTGCCTTATATTTTTCTAGAGTTAAATATCTATAGCTGTCTGTCTTTATATATTTCCTCCTCAGTATGTCTCAGATACATATTTACACAAATAAACTCACTGTAAATGTACTCTTGAAGTAAGTCCCCTGACAAAATGACTGCATAAAAGAAAATATATTTGCCACTTCATAAGTGTGGTAACAAATGCTGGGTTGTGTGCTAAATAGTTAGGTTTCTTTTTTTTGTGACAGTAATTGTAAAATAACTAACCAGATAACACTTTACATTTCTCAAACAAGAATGCACATAGAATAAGACACTTTCACAAAGGTGTAGGCAAGTTAATAAGCTTAACAGCTTTAAGTGCCAAGGCTGTAGGTTGGTACTGTAAAGAAGGAGCAACAGGACTACACTAACATAGTAAACATTCAAAATACATCTACTCAAACATTATCACATTGCAGGCAAAGAACATTTTTACCTAAGAGAGGTGCAAATGATTAAACTGCATTGACAATCTAAGCACATATCTGAATGGTACCAGCTAACTTAAAAACAGATGCCAAACTGAACCCTCAGCGCCTTTGACAAGACAACACCATGAACTTTATGCTTGGCCTACACGAGAAGAACGGTTAAAAGGGCAGATGATAATGTCCATAATTAAAACTGAGACACCCCCCATTACAAGAGCTCCTGCTTAAACACTTATGCTGTTATTAGGGTCTTTCAATATGTAAAAAGCAGTAAAAGAATATTTGTGGAACAATGCACATTGTAAAATATCCACTAAAAAAGGAATCAAACTTACTCTTAGTATCTATTGAACTCACCCCACCTATGCCATACACACCCTAGCTGTGTGCTTGTTCATAGTTATCTAAAGGCTAAAGCCAAACTGATTCATTTTATCACCTGTGTACTAGATTTACTATTACCAGCTATTTCTTGCTATCAGAAGTAGTTAAAAATACCCCAAGAAGTACATGGCAGCCAAGTAACTCCTTTGTCAGACACATTAGTTTATGTCTTGGAATACATATAAAAGAAAACCCAAATGACACAATGTGAAACAAAAAGGGTTACATGTAACGAAAAGGGTACAATGCTCCAATCCACCGTGCATCAGCATAACAAAGGCATAACAAATGATAGCTTTAAAATGATATTGGAATGTATTGACTAAACAAGACAATAAACACCAAGGAGGCAGGATCATTTTAATGAAAAGCTGGCAAACTGAAATAAAGCAGTGGGCTCCAAAATGGGAGTCCATGTTGGAGATCAGCAATGGCAGTGGAAGTGTTGGTAGCTGAGGCACATACCTGCCTAACAGGAGAGTTATTTGTGAAGATGGCTTTGCCAAAAAGGTGTTGGTAAAAGACTTTTCCACCAAAGAAATTCCTACTAAAATATTTTGAACTGTTTTTTTTCTGTACTGTTAGTGAAAGATCTTTTTTTTTCATAGTTTCATAGTATAGTATTAGGCTATCTGCCCTGGGGCATTTGTAAGCCTAGCCATAGTGGTGTGGCTTTTGCCACCCCATGAAATGGTACAAAAATGTACAGAATTTTTAATTTTTAATTTCTAAAAAATTTTTTAATTTTTAAGAAATTTTTAATTTCTTGATTACTATTTTGATAAGTGCATTTGTGCCTTTAAGGTGGGTGGCCACAGTGCTGCAGTGGTTAGCATTGCCACCTCACCGCAAGAGGTTCTCCAGTTCGATCCTTGGCTGGGGTGCCTTCTGTGCGGAGTCTGCATGTCCTCCCTGTGGTCGCATGGGTTTCCTCCAGGTGCTCCGGTTTCCTCCCAAATCTCAAAGACATGCTGTAGGTGGATTGGACACTCTAAATTGGCCCTAGGTGTGAGTGTGTGTGTTTGTACCTTCTGTGGAAGGTTGGGCGCCGGGCTGGCAACTCAACACCATAAAAACTCCACTGCCAATCATGAGCAGACAAGGTGATCTGTTGTGGCGACCCCTAACTGGGAAAAAGCCGAAAGAAGAAGATTTGTGCCTTTAAGATCATCAGCCTGGAATTCTGCACTTGCACCTCAGCTGTGTGTTGGTACCAAAGTGGCTAAAAATCTGAATTACCTAAAAACTGTGTTAATGAGTTACTGCTTGATTTTCTACCTGTCTCTCTATTTTGGCTGCTATTTATGGCAATGCTAGCCTGCTCTTATGCATACCTAAATAAAACCACAGTTTTTATGAAACCTCAAATGCGTCAGCTACTTAAAATTTTGCATTATATGTGTGTGCGTGTGTGTTTATGTGTGAAAATGCATCACATCACCTATGAATCATTGCGTTTCAGTTCAACGAGGTTTCAACAATGTATTCAACTGGTCAAGAATACAACCCAACAAAAAATATTAACTGTTTATTTGTGGGGATAAGATCTCTTCACTGCCTGAACTTATATACGTCAACTCTGTGGTCACACAATCACAAAGAAAAGTGGCACTTATAGGAAAAGAAGAACACTGTTGTCAGACAGTTACTGCACCAGCAGTGATTTTCTATGGAAAGAGCTATCAGGAAACTTAACATCAGGGAGTTGAACGTAGCATAGGACGGGTAGGAATTCACTCTCTGGAATCGGGCTGTGAGAGCATGAAAACTGAACGTGAGGTGGTATACTAGTCCACATTATCTGCTGTTGAAAAAGCACTGTTTTCTAGTAGCGCCATTCTCGAAGCTAATTTCTAGAGCTCCGTGTTTCTAACCTACAATGAGCTGGTTATGATCAGAAATCAAATAATAAACCTGTATTTTAAGCCATTGAGCAAGGATAAAAATGTAACGGTTTTCTTCAAAGACCACAAAAGCAGTTGCTAGTTGAGAGGAATTTGACCTTTAGTGATAGTGTTAGCATCTGCTTTGAATAAGAGACCTTAGTTCAGCCTCTTTTATAAATACTTATTTTATGAATGAAGAATGCAAATGCAAAATGAGAATTAGTTCCAGTTCCAATCACTATGATAGTATCTTTTGTTTTTATTTTCAGAAGTAACATGATGCAATAAATTGTCTGGTTTCCTTATTATAAGCAAGACATAAGGGGTACAAAAAAGCTTTTAAAAATAAGCATCAGATGAAAAATATTATGAATGTATTGTATTTGTTTTATTTTATTTCAAAGGCAAAGCAACTTAAAACTGAACAAAACCCCTCAGATAAATGCTACATTTCCCAGACTGCAAAAATTGTAAAACACTTTTAAAATTAATAAAAATTACTTGTTAACTCCATAAACTCTTTATCAAGGAGCTTCAACTTCTTTTCAGTTAAAAGAATGTAATAACAGAAAACAAAATTTCATTTTCCTTTGTGTGGTACTGTAGACACTAAGAAATCAATTAATGTAAGGCAAAGGTCCCACAAAGAGCAAATCCATTGCTAAGATTCAGAGAAATCATCTATGAATGTATACACTACCTAGTGCAGGTAGGTCCAGTGTTTACTTTCAACTGTCCAGATTTCCATAGAATATCCAGATTTGTGCCTCATATTTTTCATCTGTTCTTCATAAAATGTGTACTTTTTGGAAAACTCACTGAGGATTAAAGTCTCTACATAATGACATACATTTGAGTTTCGTATTTCATATCCTTCATAAAATGCATGGCAACACAAACATTGTTACTCTAGCATCTTTCTGTGTTTATAACAGCAATATTTACAATATGTCGCTAATTTTGGGCCTTTGTCCCTTCATTATTTCAGGCTCCGTCCTGATTTCTTGCACTAAGAGGTTGAAAGGTATGGTCCAGTGTAAGCAATCACTGAAAAGGTGATTCAGAGACAGGCTTATCTGCAGTGAGGAAGAGCTCATTATCCCCTAACTGGCATGTCTCTGAATCTAACAGAATTACCATCACTGCTAAAAGCACTTTCTGCATTGCATTGGCACAGGCACCCCCCATTCACTCTATCACACACGGTGACATCTGTGCACACTTGCAAACACACACACACACACACACACACACACACACACACACACACACACACACACACACACACACACACACACACCTACACTGTAAGTCTGAAACCTACCTAACCCCAGTCTACTAAAACCACCAAGGCAAACACACACACACACACACACACACACACCTACACTCTAAGTCTGAAACCTACCTAAACACACACACACACACACACACACACACACACACACACACACACACACACACACACACACACACACACACACACACACACACACACACACACACACACACACACACACACACACACACACTGTAAATCTGAAACCTACCTAACCCCAGTCTACTAAAACCACCAAGGCAAACACACACACACACACACACACACACACACACACACACACACACACACACACACACACACACACACACACACACACACTCACTCACACTTCCACTCATATCCACATACACGTCCCTTGCCACTACTTTTCTGCTGAACTTCACTATACTTACTTCCAGCCTTGTCTCTCCCATTGACTTGAATTGGTGACCACCATGTTTCAGCTTGCTCAATTAACACAGCTGGCCATGATAATTTACATAGACTAGTGATTCTTCTCTGAATCACTTATCAGTGTAAATCACTTACTGCAGGCATTTCTTGGGGATAGCACATGGGTAATTAGCATTAGCTACTGCCCTAGATTTGCTTGTTATCCTGCAGCATGGCCAGCAGGACTATACTCTGTGGTGATTTTTTTCCATCCACAGAAAAATCACTGCATTGAAGTGTCCTCTAAACTGGAAAGGGTTACCAAAAGAGCTGGCCAGTTGTGCTAGGGCTTACGACTCATATTAACCCTGTGTGAATCCTAGGGAATGTCTGTATTTATTATGGAACAACTTTTCTACAAAAAGCAGCTCCTGTATAATCAGATCCAAAGATCCCAGTTTAGAAGATTATGACGGTTATCAAAAGAGCACTGTTCCGATAGAACAAAAGCAATGGAGAGTCAATTAATGTGTTAACATGAATCAAACCTGCATAAAACAAACGGGTTCTGATCTTGAAATGTTTTTGAAGGTGCACAGACATGAAACACAGGAGTATTTGCCCTATTGCATTTATAATGTAATTTCAGGGAGTAAATATCCCTACCGAAGTTAACTCCCCTACATTTTGGGTTAAAGAGAAATATAAGTTAAAAACTGCTGTACTGAACCAAAGATTTTCAAAAACATTGTATTATTTATGTACAACCAGTTGGGCATGAGCAAATAGTATTTGTGTTTATATAGCAAAGGAAAATTCTTCCATGGCAGAAATACAGCCAGAAACATAAATGCATAAATAAATAAATAAATAAATAAATGTTGGCAGTCATTAAAAAGTAATTTTCCAGCAAGTTACACATTTTAGTAGCAAATATTTAACTCCTAAAAACAGACACAATGCTGTAATGTACATCAGCAGTGAGAAGGCTGCTTCCTGCTTCGGTCAATCCAAACGTTGCTGAAACTCAGCACTGACATAAAAAAAATACTGAGCAAGACAGCCGATATTGAAATAAGGTTTTAGTGTCCAATAGGAGATGTAAGCTTGCAGTAAGTAACAATGTAGAGAGTTAAACAGTACAGCAACACAGGAAACATTCAAATCTTTTTGGCTGTGATGAAATTTCCCCAGCATGAGTCAGACATTGGGAGATACTAATTAAGGTTGCCACAACTATTTACCCCCAGAAATGATGGGGTATCTGTACAAGCAGACATAAACTTCAATACTTAGCAAATAAAGAAGTATTAAAGATAAATATTGCAAACAGTAACTGCAACTACTCTGTTACTAGGCTCCTCCTTCTGGGCAGTTCCCTCATAGAGAATGTGATCCGATGTATCAGACCTATTTAGTATTCTTTATAGTGTGGTGTGTGCGCGCGTGTGCGTCTGTGTGCGTGTGTGTGTGTGTTTTGTGTGTACTTGTGTGTGTGTGTGTGTGTGCGTGTTTTGTGTGTACTTGTGTGTACTTGTGTGTGTGTGTGTTTTGTATGTACTTGTGCGTGTGTGTGTGCGTTTTGTGTGTACTTGTGCGTGTGTGCGTGTGTGTGTGTTTTGTGTGTACTTGTGCGTGTGTGTGTGTGTGTGTGTGTGTGTGTGTGTGTGTGTATGAGAGAGTCATAGAGGGGAAGAATGCCACTGCCTATGAAAGTATGTGTGTGTATGTTTGTGTACTAGGTACACTTATGGAATGCTGAATTTAGAATTTTCTGTAATCTTGATGTGTAGATGACATTCAAAGTGGAGCTAATAAAAATGACACTCATAGAAAGAAACAGGTGCCGCGTGTTGGTGTATGAAGATCTGAGCACAGATAAATGGAAGGGTACTAAGTGCTGATGTTTCTATTACATTTAGCTCCCTCAGGAACAGTAAACAGACACTATAACTGAGTCATTTCCTGCAGAGAAGTATTACAAATCAAATCTAGTAACAAATTCTTATATCATAGAATTGTCATACAAAGGAAGTGATGGAAATATGTTTCTAATGAAGAGAGAAATAGTTTCAGTAATGATTTATCCAGAAAAAAAGCGGTCATTGTTCCCCTCTACTCATCACTCATTAGACCCATTATAGAGCACAACGCCCCTTTTGGTATGTACCTCACAAGACATCTACAACAACTGGAAAGACCACAGAAATACCTCACAAAGAGGATTACTGGCCTCAAACAGATGTCCAATGCAGACCATCTCAAAAAACTACAGCTTTACTCCATTGCATATCACCTACTCAGAGGCGATCTCTGCCTAACATACAAAGCTATGTCAAACCCAGAGCTGTTGGACATGCTACACTTAAAGAAATCCCAATCTCTCCAAACCACACACTCCAGGGACCTAAACCTTGTCACCACAATAAACAGAACATGCTGGAGGGATAGATTCCTGTCCCAGAGACTTCCCATACTCTGGAACAGACTATCTATCTATGTCAAACAGAGCTCCTCATTAGTACTCTTCAAGAAGAATCTTGATGATTGGTTGGAAAATGGGAAATTCACCCCGGGGATCACTTCTGTGGCTCTGCTCGACAGGGGCACAGGAAAATAATTTTCTTGGGTGGTGAAAGCCAGGGTACATTTTTTGGCTAGGCTTGTATGGGTCCTAGGGCCGATAGCCTAGTACCTACCTATGAACCTATGAACCTATGTTCAAGTCATTCAGCCATGAGCTTTCTGGTAAGGAACATAAAAGGTAAAAACAAATACTCTTTGGTAGCCTCCCTGTAAAAACAGGTATGACAGAGGTTTTACCAACATTATGTCTTCAAACGGGTCTAATTTACATGATCGACAACTCAAATGTTCGACTTTCATATGGCCGAGACCATATGATCGAACATTTGAAACATCGACCATGTAAACTAAACACCATAACACACAAAAAAAAACTAACTCTGTTTAGCAGGGGGGCAAGCCCACCTGCACCCCCATACCCTCCGCTACTTAAATATACCAACTCTGAAATTGCACTACATTGCGGTAATGGGAAATCTTCCCATTCCGCACTGTATGGAGATCTCCATTCAGATCGGTCGAGCTTTTAAAAGTTCGATCATATGGTCTTGGCCATATGAAAGTCGAACTTTTAAAAGTTCGACCATCTGAAGGGAACCCCTTCAAACATACACTCACTTACATACACAGGAGTACTAAAACCATCGTGAGAACTGAATGTAATGTTTGAATACTGATTGAAAAGACAAAGAAGTAAGGATTAGGGCTAGAAACTAAAACAAGTAACTTTCATTTTTTTTATTCTCTCTCCCCTCCTCCCCCAAGTGACCCCCCAATCTGCTGCTCCACAACATGACCTCAGTCAGGCCATTTGTTGTATGGTTTTAGTACTCCTGTATATGGAAGTCAGGCACCCCTGAGCTAAATGAGAGGTCTTTGACCCGTTAGTACCTGTCATGGAAGTTCTATTGGCCCATTCATTCCCTCAGTAACAATGGTTATCTAGCATGGAGAGGGTTAGCCTCCCAGACTGACCTACCCCAAGCCTGCTTACATACTCATCAAAGTTCCCAGACTATGGGAGCAAGAACCCATGCTCCCATGTACAGATACCTCCTTTTCTGCAACTCTACAGAGTCCCTGTCTGATGCAGTGTCAATGTAGCCACTGGTGGATGATACATCCAGTTAGTGCTAGATGTTACCAATGCCATGGGCCTAGCAGCCTCCCATCACCATGAGGCTCCTCCTTCACTCCACCAAACCCCTCAGATGCCTACTCCACTAATCAGAAATGGGTCACCTAGGCTGTAGTCAGAGCTTCTTCTCTCTCTCTCTCTGTTCCCTGGGCCAGGACCTAAGAATTAACTTAAGTTTATGACAGTGTGAACAGTCCTGAACAAAAATGAGTAAATTCTGAATTCCTAGTAAATTCACTGTTTACCTAAGACAATAACAATACAGACTATTAAAAGGCTAGATACAGCATAAGCAGGGTCTGTCCTATTAAGAAAATGAGCCAGTGTGTTCCAATGAATAATAAAAACACCTCAGAAAAAATGGGTGCACTTTACATTCACTGAATTTCAGTAAACTCTTCTGTTAGGTATGTCTGAATGCAAATACTTAACCATTTTCACAGAGATTGTGTGACAAACATGACAATGAAATTCATGGAGTAGTCGGAAGAACTGCATATCGATACACAGTTATTGAGTGTATTTTTTGTCTTCTTGGTAAGAGTCTCCAGAAGATACTATATTGTGTTGCAAGTGGAAGCTTTAGAAGAGTTGTCCTTGTTCCTGTATATGTTTATTGGAGAGGGAAAGGGGGTTGCTAAGGCTTTTGTTTACATGGGAAGATCTGTGATAAACAGCAGTAAGAGTTCACTGATGCAAATTCATGACAGCCCTTCAAGTCATGCAGCAGAAAATCAACAAACTGGAACAAAATGGTCGAACATGGAACTGAGTGCATAGCTATCCATTCCCACACTGCAGAAAAAGAACAAAAAACAAGAATCTAAAAAAGAAAAACAGAACACCAAAGGAAGAGTTACTCAGGGGGGTGTTTCCTTTGCTGTTTCTCAGTGGTGGGGGGTGGGGCTTTGGTTTCATGCTCAAACATATACAGTAACTACACATCTATGAAGTAAGGAGAGAACCATAAAGCTGATAAAACAAATTTCAGCACATTTTCAGTGCATACTGCATAGTGCACAGTAACATAAAATATGAATATGACAAAAAATTGATAGAATGTGTTCCAACAATATAATGCTCAATGAAGCTGTGTGTTCCTGTGTAGTTCGGTGCAAATGCAAAGGTCAGCAGTGCAAGAGGCCCCTGACATTCAATGGCAAACTCTGTATCATGATTCTGTATGTAACCCAATTGAAAAAACTAGATACATAAGAGAAAGAATGACTGAAAAGTCAAAGTCAGACTACTGACACAGGTGCTACATGAGGCAAATTCCTTGAATGTGCAAACATTTGTTGAAAACCATGACATGCTCACTTGCATCCTCCACATGGGGCACTTTGTCCCCCTGGCACCATAATGACAGTATTATTTGTACAACATCTGAGAAAAAAACAAAACACTTGATAAGGATGAAAAATGGTTCACACAACAGAAATCTCACAGTATAGCTGACATATGTTAAATACTTCCAGGAGCTGATGTTCAGAATGTTTTACTCAAGTGCTATCTTTTCTGGGGATCTATATTTGAATAGATATAGATTTTCCATGTGAGAAAGAGACTGCAGAGCAAAGTGCCACTTGTGACAGCTAACTCTTCAAATGAACTGCATGTCTTGCATACACTACTTGCAGGTAATCTCAGATATAACCAAACAAGGAAATCCTGCACTTAAAGAGTAGAGAGTAATGTATTTATGCATTGCTTCATAGATGTGTAAGTAAATATTATACATGTGCTCTAGATGACCACTGAGAACCTAGCCGATGTATGTCCAATATACTCAAAAAGTATTAGATGCCCCATTATGGAGAGCTTCACTAAATATCTAGATGTGAATGCATAAATACTCAGTGGACAGTAGCTTTCTTCCTTTTCCCATCTCACTGTTCTGCTAATTCTCCTGCTTCACAAGCATGTTGACCAGGGTTTACATTCATTTGGTAGAATTGCAGTACGTCGGATTTTATTTGACCAAATACAGTTACTAGATTGATTGAAATGTCATACCATGTATTATTGAATTAATGTGAATGAATGGAGCCTGCCATTCATGCATGTGACGTAGACGTTATGAAGTCTGCTGCTGAAGCTTTTGAATGGAGATCGCGGTACAGTGAGGAGTGAGAAATTTACCGTTTTTCTCACTGTAGTGCAATCTCTGAGTTGGTATATATAATTTGCAGGGGGTGTGTACAAACAGGTAGATGTTTGTGTTTTTTAGCCAGTTCCATACTTGGTGATTTTGGGTTGAAAAGAAAAAAAAAATGAAAAATTGCAAATGTCGACCGTCGGTGTTCTTTAATTCGACGTCTCTACCATTCGGCTGTCCATAATTTAGCTATTAGCGGCATTGTTTTTCTACAAAAATGTTTTGTGATTCAGTTAAATGAATGTAAAGTGTGACCAGTGATTATAACTCTGATCTGTAACTGTGCAGTAAGGTAATTACCTAGGTATGTCAGGTGCTGGCTATTACCCAAGTCAGCAGTGCACATTTACGCTATATCCTTATGGTCAGTTGCTCTTTGTATAATAACTGGTACCATTTGAATTATTCAGATCCAATACTGCTAGTTCCATTGTACATCAAATATTGAGAGCTTCAGTGCTGGAGATAAAACTCTGACTGACACATATTAACTGATGGTCACTTTGGGATCTATTCACCTGTTTGTCACAATTCTAACCAGCACTAAAACTAGTTTTTAAGTTTCTGAAGCTTATTTCTATAAATAAGTTAGCAGTACCAAGTATTTCTATTTTATAATCACAGTAAGGCTCTCCAGTATTGGTATTGCCATTAAATCATGTATGTTCCTTGGTAGTACATTTACTTAGCTTTACTGTTTAAACTACCCAAGCAATGACATTATACCACAATAATACTCTTCCTAAAATATCTTAGTGTATAATTAATTAATAATTTATTAGAATGGCACCTTGACAAATACTCTCATTGGTTTCTGCTAGAAAAGCATTCACAATGTTTTTTCTGAACACTAGCATTTCTATCCTCAATAAATTCACACAACAGACAGAATAGAAAGACAAAGTATGTTTAAATACATTTTATCATTTTCACTCGTCTATGCATTCATCCAGTTTCAGTACCTGTTTTGTTCAGTTTTAATCTTAGCAGAGCCAAAGTATATACTGGGAAGCAATGTATGCAAGGCAGACACCATTGCAGGATGGGGTGCTAGTCTTTCCCAAGATGTATGTACATTCACATGCATGGTGTGTACACTTCTGTGGCAATTCAATTATCTCTGATCCTCTTACCTACATCTTTTGGATGTGGGAAGAAACAAGAGACCCTACCCAATAATTACATGAATATATAGAAGACATACAACCTGCACAGGAAGTACCCCAGCCAGGAAATAAACTGGAGGACAAGTTCTGAGAGGCAGCAATGCTAACACCTGCACCACTGTTTCATCGCTATTAGTCATAAAATAAGAAAATGCAAGACAACATTAAGAAAAAGCATTGAAAGCAGAAATCCTTTTTTTAACTTTCCAACGTATTTAGTTTTATTCCCTTGGAAGATTTCACTTTATATCTGGACTAGAAGTTTAAAGACTCCTACACAGTAGTTTTGTAAATTCGTTTACATGCAACTAAATGTCTAAGCTGACCTTTATCATATCACTTGCATCATACCTCTCAACCTCTTAGCACAAGAAAATCTGGACAATGCCTAAAATAATGGGGGTACAAAGGGCCAGAAATAGGGACAGATTTTAAATATTGCTCTTATAAAATTAAAAAGTTGTTAGAATAACAGTATTTGCATTTTTATGCATTTTTCTGGAGGATATGAAGTCTGAAACTCAAATGTATGCCATTATTTAGTTATTTCAATCATCAGTGACTTGCCAGAAAAACACACATTTTATGAGGAACAGACCAAAAATATGAGGCAAAAATCTGGACAGTTGAGAGGTATGACTTACATATTTATAGACAGTCCCTTAAATTTCAGTATTATATTTCAAATAGATGTATACAAAAATTTCATGACCAGAATTATATGCATGTCAAATACTGGATTCATGTTTTAAATTAATGTGTACATACATTCTTAATACTGCAAATATGCAAAGGATAAAAAGGGGAGAAGAATAAAGCCGTTGTGATCAGTTACAAATTCCAGTCTCACTAAAGCATATTTGCTAGTGATCAATAATGACAAAATACAAAAAAGGGGAAGAAAGAGAAGATCACTGCATTTCAATGCTTCTACCTTGCAACCAGCCTTCATCAACCCAGAGCTGATGTCAGCTTTCCAATTTAAAGATATAAAGTAGTAAATAAACAACATAACAAACGCATTTATAATCTGGCAATTTGCAGTTCAAATATAAATTTGTTTAACTTGAAAATCAATAATCATCACATATATGATATATGATGGGGATAGGCTGCTAAACACCATCAGTCAGCAGTATTCTTAAGCTTGGCAGTGACTGCACAGGCTTAATGCTTTGGATGAAGGCCTGAAGCAAACCAAATACGAGTCATAGATAACTAAGTAGCAGGGTTACCCAAGAGGAATCGTATAGAAGACTAAACTGACTAACATCGTGATCTCCATATGCAAAAGGACAGAGAAGTGTGCATAATAACTATAACATGATTTAGAGATAGCACATATAGCAAAGAATGACATACAACATAGAAATCAAAGGATACTAAATGAGTTGAAGTCACTGTGCAGATATCAGACGTGCAAGCAATAATGAATATACTAAACATTAGCAGTGCTGTACATGTATAGACCCCCTTCAGGGCAGCTAGCCAAATACATTAATATGTTGCACACTGTGACACTTACAAGGAGGTTAACAACACTAATACATTTACATAGCCACAGCATTTTAGATCTAAGCCGATGTTCACACAGTGTATACGATGTGACTGCATATCCGATGCTAATAGTATTTTACTTGCCATTCTTACAAAAAGCTTTTATTTGCAATATTGTAATATGTTCATGTTAACCTGAGGGGTGGTGATTGTAAAATAGTATTAGAATCTAAGGAGGTTAAATGGCAGCTTCAGTTAAATGCCACACAGTACCCAGGTATAAACAAAAATATTTCCATCCATCCCTTACTTGTTATGCAGTCTAATAAATTATAAAAGATGTCATGATACACCTTTAGTGGAGACATATTTTACATAAATGCACATAAATGCAATGAATTGGTTAATTGTTCAATTGTTTTTTATCACCACAGTGACATTTTACATATATATATATATATATATATATATATATATATATATATATATATATGTGAGTTATGTCTTTGCAAGTTGATTCTGATGAAGTCCTGATATAATCTGGATCAAAGCCCTCATTCTTTATATAAACCTTAATAAATGGGTCTATATTACATAGTTGAACAAGCAGAATGTCGACTAACTTTTAATTGACGCATATGTGCCGAAGCTGCATTTCAGTGAATGGCCAAATCATTGATTTCTTTCCAAGGGAAAGAAATCGGTTGGCCGTTCTTTTAAATCTGTCCTTTTCCTGACTGTAGTGCAATCTCGGAGTTAGTATATTTAGTTAGGGGGTATGTGGGGGGCACAGCATTTGTATTAATGTGGTGAACGTGGCTGGCCTATCGATTTCTTTCCCTTGGAAAGGAATCAATGATTTGGCCATTCTATGACGAGCAGCTTCAACACATATGTGTCGATTAAAGGTTATTCGACATTCTAATTGTTCGACTAAGTAATATACACCCTTAATAAACTTAGTGTTTAACAGAGTCGAGCTGTGGATTTTAATGCTGGCAACTAGTGTTACATTTTGGTGATTCTTTAGTTGTTTTAGTAACACTACACTTATTTTTCGTGGTACCAAACTTAACCTTAAGTAAAACCGTAAATCTTAGACATTTGCAGAAATACTACAAACCACACATACATGCAACTAAAGCAGCCCTCTACCCTACCTTTTACTCTAACCCTAACCTGAAAATTTTATTTATTTTTATTTATTTTACATTTGTTGACCGTGATAGTCCAACTGGATTAATATCCATTTTCAGTGGAGGCCCAAGGAGAAAAGCTCCAAGGTAGACAGATAAGTAATAACAAAGAAGGCATATGCCTTCTTAGCCTTGCTTACCTGCACACATGCATACATCCCAGAACCACTACAGTTGATTATCTGCCATTTGATATCTCCCGAAATTAACAGTTTAAACAGTCAAGTTAAAGCGCACCCACTGCACTTTGTTGACAAAGTGCATGATGATGTATGTAATATAGTTCTCAACGGTTCTGTGATATATTGACAGAAAACTCCACAGTCCAATTGCCATTGTAACATATTTATTTATTATTCATTTGAATTTCTTTACCAGTGCATGGCACTGATCCCAATTCCTGATTGTTCCATTTTAGCTGCATCCCAAGTAGTAAAGAAAACGATGCTAGAACACAAATGCAACATAGGTTCATAGGTTCATAGGTTCATACTAGGCTATCTGCCCGAGGGCATTTACAAGCCTAGCCCATCGTTTTGTGGCTTACGCCACCCCTTTAGTATGGGGAACTATACCCATTATTTTGCTGTGCCTCTGTCGAGCAGTGACACTGAGGTAATCCCTGGGGTATATCTGCGATCTCCCATCCATTGGTCAAGATTTCTCTTGAACAAGGCCAGCGAGGTGCTCTGCCTCACATATACCGGGATTTTGTTCCACAGCATAGGGAGTCTTTGGGTGATGAATCTATCCTCCTGCACGCCCTCCTATTAATAGTGTCAAGGTTTAAGTCTCCGCCTTGTGGCTCTGATGGATCTAGATTTTTGAGGTGAAGCATATTCATCAAATCTGGGTTTGACATGGCCTTGTATGTTAGGCAAAGGTCACCTCTGAGCAAATAGAGCTGGAGCTCTTTCAGTCGGGCAGCATAGGACAGATTTTGAGACCCTTTATCCTTTTGGTGAGGAACTTTTGTGGCCTCTCCAGCTGCTGCAAGTGTCGGGTCAGATACATTCCGAGTGGGGCATTGTACTCAATCATTGGTCTGATGAGTGATGAGTAAAGGGCGACTATGACCTCCCTTGATCTAGATGAGAATCCCTTCATGATAAGGTGGGCAATGTAGAAGGTCTTCCTAACTACTTTAGCTACATGGGTGTCGAATGACAGACTACTATCAACCTGGGTCCCCAGGTCCCTGATAACTTCTTGTGCTCAGTGGATTGCCACCTATTTGGTAGCTAGGGGTAACCTTGTTTTTCCAGAAGGGTATGACTATGCATTTTTTGGCATTTAACTTTAGGCCGTGGCTCTGGCACCAGTTATCCGTTTCTGTGAGACCCTTCTGAAGGATATCTGTGTCAGATGTGTTTTCTACTATGGCTAGTTTGCAGTCATCTGCAAACTTTGTCAGCCATAACCCTCCTGTGTTTGCTTGTACTTCAGAAAAATAGATGCCAAACAAGAGTGGGCCCAGGACTGAGCCCTGTGGGACACCACTTGTGACAGGCTTTGAGTCTGACATGGCGCCAGCAACTCTGACCCTGTGGGTTCTGTCACTCAGCCAGTTTGCAACCCATCTTGTGATGGCTGATGAGTTTTTCAATGATACCCGAATGGGGTATTGTATCAAGGCCTTCGCCAGATCGAGGTAGGCTGTATGGACTGCCTTTCCCCATCAATGGCTTTGGTGACTGTTTCAAAAGTCAACCAAGTTTAATAGGCATGATCTGCCTTTGACAAAGCCAAACTGGGTTGGATCCAAAGTCTGCAAGTTCCCTATGTCTTTATTTATGAGGTCCATTATGATCCTCTCCATGGCTTTGCAGATAAGGCTTGTCAAGCTAATGGGAATTTCCAGGGTCGGTGGAGGCACTGCCTTTGTGAAGTGGGACCACAGTTGCAGTTCCAGAGGTAAGACTTTGATTAAACAGCTGTCCTAGCTGTGGGTTTAATTCCTCATTGAGTTCGTGGAGCACACAGCCAGGGACGCCATCAGGTCCCATGGATGCTGTGTTTTGCTTTAGAGCAGTTCTCACTTGGGCGTTGGAGATGTTTGGGGGCTGCAATCGTTGGTATAGATATCTCTCCTTTGGGGAGGGGGTTTGCACTGAACCTGTCAGCCAGTATGTTGGCAATGTCTGTAGGATCAGTAATCTTCACATCATTTTGAACTAGTTCTGAGCATATCTGGGAGTTTCCTCCCAGGTTTCTAACATAGCTAAAGAAGGCCTTATGATTGTCTTTTGAGTCTTTAGCTATTTTTCTCTCAAATTTGCTTTGGATGATTTTATGAGAGCTCTTAGTTTTTTACTTATAGTGATCAAGGGTGTCTTACCTTTTTGCTCTATCTTGTAGTAGCTTCCTCCTTTTGTTGTAGAGTTTGTTTATGGCTGGGGTCCACCAGACTGGACGCTTGCCTTTGGTACAAAGAGTCTTTGTTTTGCTTGGGATTGCCTTATCCATGCAGTCCTGCAGGTGCTGGTAGAAGGCATTTGTAAGTGATTCAGCGGCTTGAGTACTGTTTTCCATCTCGGGGCCTTAAAGGAGATCACACTAGTCTTTAGAAGTGTGAAGTCGGCGAAGTTCTTTACTGTGGTCTTTTATTTCAGGTGGGGTGGGATGAGGACCTCCAGCGAGATTAGTTTGTGATCTGATCTCACCAGTGAGGGGTATAGTTGAACATTGTGCTCATGTTCGTGATGATGAGATCAAGTATGTTATCTCCTCTTGTGGGGATGGTGACTAGTTGTTCCATGGCATTTGAGTTTATGAATTCCAGGAACTTTTGGGCTAGGGTGTTTGGGCTTGAGTAGTGTTCCCAGTCTATATTAGGGTAATTGAAGTCACCTAGTATGATGGTGTTTGGTGATACATTTATCCCCTAGTGTTTTCAGGAAGGCCATGTGAGGTTCCTGAGTTTGTGAGGGTGGCCTGTAACATGCTACAATTTGCAGAGCAGTCTTGCCTATGGTTAATTGCACCTGGATGGTCTCCGATGCATCGTATGCCACTAGTCTTGAGGTGTGGGTGTCCTTGATGAATATGGATACCCTCCTTTCTTGGTATTGTCTGGATTTTGGGGAAACCTGATAGTGCTGGGGTGCTCTCAGGAGTCTTGAACCAGGTTTCTGTCACAGCACAGACATCGATGTTCTCCATACTGAGAAGGGCCTCAAGTGTGTGCATTTTGAGATTTAGACTTCTGGCATTGAGCAGCATTACCCTTAGTTTTTTTTTTGTGTTCTAGGGTGGTAGGTTTAGAATTTGAGCCTTGTCTAAAAAGGCACTATGGGGTGGCAAGAGCCTTTGCCAATATCCGGAATCAGGGGTGACAGGTGCAAGCCGGCTTGTCCAGCATTCATCCCAGGCAGACAGACACTGGATCCCCTTTGAATGACACCAGTGTTTAAGCCAATTGTTAAAGCTGATCATCTTATCTCTGTATTGTGGCATCATTCTTGGTGAAGGTAGGATACTGCTCAAGGTCAGGGTCATACCTGCCTGGGCTACATAATCAGAGAGCTCCTCAATGTCTCTTTTCATGTAGTCATCAGGTCATTTACACCAGCGTGGACAATGACTGAGTCATATTTGTACCTGCTGTTGAGAGACCTGAGTGCTTGCATTATGTGGCGGATTCTAGCGCCCGACAGGCAGCTTACTGTGACCTTTTCCTTACTCAGTCTGGTGAGCGGGACGTCAGTGTGTCTGACTATGGAGTCACCAATGACTAGTGTGTCTGGCATTGTGTTTGGCCTTAAGGGCTGTGACTGTTTGACACTCTGACTGTGAGGTCTATGTGTTGCAGGTGTTGTGTTCTGAGGTGGTGGTTGTTTGGGTGTCTGCTTTGGTGGCCTCTGCTGTTTTGGTAGATTTTGATCAGAGCCTCCAGTATGTCTTTGTGTGTTTATGTGTATGATTTGAGGTTGTGATGGTACTATGTGAGACTGGGTCTATAGTGTGTGTGGTAACCTTCTCCTCCTGACTGGTCTTGCCAGTCCTATGTTGAGAGAGCTCAGCCTCCAGTTTGGCCGTATAGTTGCATCTCTATTTGTGTTTTGTGGGAGGAGGAGAGGGTTGTCTGTGTACATGAGGCAACTGTAACATTGCCTCAATAATCCCAGGTTCACCAGCTGAGCAGGAGAGGACACTAGCAACTCGACATGCTAGAAGGAATAGACAGAAAACTTTTAAAAAGATTCCGGGGACGTGGGTGACCGAGAAATGGGGTTTGCCTTTTGGGGTACTATGTATGACAAGAGTGCCGTATCAAGGTAATAAGTACTGTAGGAGCAAGTGCTAGGTTTAACAGATAGAGAATAGTCTACTTGGAGTCAAGTAGAGATGATCTTTTTAGTTATAGGATACGCTGATTAGATCAGTAGTATAGTTCGAGGAAGGTAGTTTTAAGGGAAAATTTGAAGAGTGGACTTTAGGTAGCCCGAATAGTTTAAACCTGCTTAACTGCCCTAGTGTGCAACAGTGGCAACTATAGCAGGGGGCTGTAAAAGACAGGAAATGACCCAAAATGGCCAATAGACTACAAGTTACTGCCTTAAACCACTCCTCTAAGGACAAACAGGCAGCTCAGTACTCCCCACTCTCACTGGTGAGTAAAGAACTTCCCCCTGACCAAACAAGGAAAATGGCGGGCAAGGAACATAGCAGAAAATAAAGCAAATAGGTATTTAACAGGCATGTATACTAATGTGATAAACATTCCAGTACAGATGTGATCAACTAAAACATATACAATCCCAAATAATTTTATATATAGTATGTATAGCACTGAGATGGCAGAGTAGGCAAGAAATGTATTATGTTAGATTAGGATAGTGTCAAAGTAAGTAAAACTCCATTTCACTGTGCCCAGTGCTTTCATGCAAATAGCAATCCACCAAACTATAGTAAAATAAAATCCAAAAAAGAAAGCGTAAAATCTGTCAAAGTTAACCAAGCTAACGCAGCAACATACTAAACTAAATAGCAAAATATACACAAAATTAGTATTAAACAATTTCAATAAAAACGCAATCAAAAACCCTGGCTACCAAATGCAAAAACAAGCATCACAGTCACAAACCAGAAATGTTATAAAAATGCACATACAACCCGACAAAAAACATCCAAGCATCCGATCTACTAAAGTGCTAACTGAAACCAATACATGTGATAAGGAAGTAGATGATCCAGCAAGTCTCACACAAAGTGCAAGCGTGGGATTGACAATCAAAAACAGATAGACATAGATAGATAGAAGATAGATAGAACAATAGATAGATAGATAGATAGATAGATAGATAGATAGATAGATAGACAGACAGATAGATAGATAGAAACAAAATATCAGGAATGATTTAGTCACTATCTTAGGAACTTACTAGACTTACTCTGCTATGGTGTCTATCTAAATTCATTGTATCACACTTTCAGCAGGCAGCTCTAATATCATATACGCTCTCTCAGAATGACAATATTAGTTTTATTTATATGCATTCATTAACCAGAGTAGAGGACTGATCTACATGGACCTTTCTCAGGCTCAGCCTGGAACATTGCGTGATTGACGGCCTCGCTCAGAATCACACAGTAAACAAATGGAGGCTGAGAGAATCAAACACTGAACTATAGTAAACAGCTTGTAATTAGCTTAAAGACCTAATCTTCTGTGATACCTACCAGCTTAAAAGCTTCAAATATTTATGTTAAGGTATATGAGCAGTTAGTTCAAAATGATGCTGAGATGCTGTTGAAAAGTTGTGATGATGTATGTTTTACAAAGTATTTGTAGCAGGATTTTGCATACTATATGACCTAAGGAAAATTACAGATATAATTTTTAAAAGAAAATAAAAGGTGGTGAGATAGTCTCCATGTCTGTTGCAGAATTTTTATATTGGGTTCATTGCTATTGCAAATATGCTATAAATGAGCTGCCGTCCCACTGCAGAGAGTCACATTGCCTCACAATCACTCATTTCAAGTTCTTTGAATTTTATATTTGCCATTTGTCTTTATTTGGATAGTTCACTGGCCTTACATGTTGTGTACTGTGTCACCAAATCCTGCCCTTGTTACTTCATTTCTTTTCTATTGTCTGGTGTTTTCTTCAAAAATCCCTGCACACTAAACAGTATATTATAATTACTGCATTTATAGGCTACACATTTTTACATCACCTTAGTGTATCTTAATCTAATAAACCTCTTGAACTCTGTGTAGATCATTATATATCACCACACAGACATTATACAATTAAGCCTGCGTATTCTTGGTTGGATAAACCAGTTGATGCTTACCGTAGACAGTAAGTGAGAAGTGCGTGTGTGAAAGTAATAGTCATGTTTTCTGATGTCTGCTCTTTGAGTGGTTTTCTTATAGAAGCTCATTGATTTCTGCCACCGAATTCCTAGGAAACTGAAGTAGTAACCACTGAAATACTGGAGGAGGAGGAGACAGAGGTCATATGAAACTTGATGCCAGTGGAAAACAAAAAAAGTATCTGAAATAATCAGTTGTTACAGGTGCCAAGTCTGACTTTACAAGGCTTACAGTACATCGTTGTTAGCCACTGTCCCTGTCAAATGCCAAATTATGCTTCTTTTCAAAGGCAAGGATAAGAAAATGTTACCACAAACAAATTTTAAATATTTAAAAAGTTTTTGTTTTCTCCATTTTTGTTAAGATAACGCTGTGTTTATTTGCTAACTTGAGTTGTTAAGAGTGCAGCTGCAATGCATTACCATGTAGTAAATGCAGAGCTGTAAAAAAGAAGCTACAAATGTGAAGACAATTAGGATTTTTTTTCATTTCTCTTTTTTTTAAAGGTTGGATGTTTCAGTGAGCTGAAAGCAGATAAAGGAGCTTTTCAAGTCAAGCTTTGCTGCTTTAAGTGCTGCAAAATCAATAATCAAAAAAAAAACATTATCACCTAAACTTTATTCAGAGGCATGTGTGGTATGAGTTAGGAATTTTGCCCATCTCTCACTGAGGAAATACCAACACAGTAGACAATAAATTTACCCATGTGTGCTGTAGTATATTGGAGCCAAAAATTGTACTGTCAGATTCCTGACTTGTTTCTTTCATATACAATATGTTTTTAAATTACACTGTTAAGCTAATCCAGCTAAGGCAGAATAAGGAAACCAGCTTTCTGATTGTGCTGTTTTCTCATGGATAAATGGAGGTTTTTAATTTGTACTGCTGTCAATCCAATGTTTTTAAATGCTTAATCATTTACATACAGAAAAAAGTAGCTTAACAAATATATGCTATTTAGAAATTGGACTTCACCTCCCTTCGAAGTTTAAAATTCGAGCTAATGATGTTGTTTGAGGAGAAATGTTTCCAAAAATGCATAATGATCTGGAAGTCTCTCTTAGCTGCTTAGTTCATACCAAAGTTTAAGTCTGTCACAATGGCTAATCTTAGAATCCTATTAAGAACCATTCTGAAGGCTTTCTACAGTGTATCTATTAAATTGCTCACCTTGAAAATGTGGTATCCTATTAAAAGAAACCCAGAGTCCTATTTATAGCAAGTCAAAGATTTAGGACTACAAAACACATATTATATTCCCTGCTCTCTCTGCAAGTATACAGATGCATATTTGGTCAAAGCTGTAGCTGAATGAACCACCGGGATCTGCTCCCATGAGCCTTTGCAAATTTCATTCTTCCCAACAGTTCCATTTCACATTAATTCAATTCATTTAATGCTCACCTTTCTCCTTCATTTAGATGATAATCTATATTCCTCAGCAGATCTTAATGCCATCCCCCATCTCCTCACTCCTTCCACTAATCAATTCTATTAGAGGTAGGAACTCTGGGTAACAAAGGCTGGTTTCCTTGAAGCAATCAAGTACGAAAATTGCTGTCGGGGATTAGTCTTACATTCCAGTCTTTAATCTTAATTCATTAAATAGTCACACTTATGCATATAGAACTACTTGCCTTAATATCTCAAATTTAAGAACTACTTTTAACTTTAGTACCACTATCCAGTTAACAAAGTTTACATAGTGTGAACCACAGTCATAACTTGAGAATGTTTAGGCAAAGTCGTGTTGTAAAAACATTTGATTTTTGAAAGAAGAAGAAGCAGTGTTTCACCTGCACTGCATCAGTGTGCATATCAACAATCACAGCAGATATGGTGCTATGATGGCTGAAAATGCTCAGGTAATTTTATTAGTGTGCAAGCAAATGATGGTAAAAAGCTGCTTGGGCTAAAGAAGCAGAAGGATCCAATCCATTACATACCTTTATTCCATCTTACACCCCCTTTTAGGTAGCTGGTCAGCCATTGTATTCATTATTTGGTTACTCAGCAATGACTTAAACGTTTTTGTCTTGTTAAGGAAATTTATCGGTTTCACAAGGCATGCACATTGAAGCAGCATGAATCAGTTCTAAATCTGCAGGGTGCAATTTATATACAAGTCAGCAGTTTTATGTGTTTCACTATACTATAGGTTTTGAGCTGTAGACCTCCAGTAATCTCTTGTATAACATACCACTCCAATGTCCCAAGATATGCAGTAATTCCTCATGCTGTCCAGTGCTCTCCTGCCAAAGGCTTCTCGCAGACCTCATGTTGCTGCTACTGCAGACAAAAATCGAATCGCCACGCAAGTTGTTGGCAGTAGCAGCTCATTAATTAACTGCTAAAGCTAAATATGCAAGTCATATACAGTCCCTACTGCAGTGCATGCTGTATAAGTTTAAATTACTCGATTCACTATGTTCTAAAAAATCGCATATCCCTTACTGTTGTGGCACTAGAATGTTTGGCTTTCATTTCAAATCGAATGGTTCTACACACTTTTGTTACCTCCCTTGTCTTGTCTAAGCTTTCATCTGTACTCTGGCTTTTGTAAGCTTTATTTTACCATATCGTATCATGTTTGGATTTTTGTGAAATTAATGTTGGACTCCTACCTTTTCTGGTATAATGTTAATTCTAGAGCTTTTCTTGAAAAACTTGGCTTTTTATGGTATTCATATTATTGTATTTGTGTGTATAACACCAAATTAACAGTAACATTTTGAAGTTTCTTTCCTGGCCTCCACTGAAAAGGGGCTTCTTCCCAGCTGGACTTTCCTAGTAAACCAATACAAATAAACAAACAAGTAAATAAACAACATTTATAAGTGGATCATATAACACTGCCAGATAAACTACATTCTAACACTAACACTATTTATGTGACGCATGGTGATGTGTCTATCCATTACTGAAACCATAATTATTCCAAGCATCCTCCTTAGTTTTGTAAAACTATACATTATCAGTTTACTAGAGCAAGATACAAACACCTTAAGTAACATCAGTGCTTGCAAAATAGAGTTTGTTGTTAAATCAGTGGTTTACAGATTGACATGTGATATGAGCACAAACATCCAAATGGTACAAGTCCACACATGCAAATACACGCGTGGACACACACACACACACACACACACACACACACACACACACACACACACACACACACACACACACACACACACACACACACACACACACACACACACACACACACATTTCTAGTTCTCATCTTTCATATTTTCACTCACCTTTCTACATTACCTTAATGTAACATAGCAACTTGGTGGTAAGAGCTTTGCCTTATACCCTAAGCTCTGGTGTTCTGTCCTGACTTCAGGCTACTCTAGACTTTGCATGTTCTCCATGTATCTGTACTGATACGACTGAAAATTGTGCTCACTGTATACTCTGTCCACATCTCCTCCCCAGCAAATGATATTGATTTCAGTAACTGCTCATTCCATAAAATCAGTACAATTTATTTATGCATGCTGCAAATAATATTTAACACGCAGGACAGTGTTGCTTGATCCATGTCATGGTATTGATGCCCGAGCATATCATGTTGACAATTATGGATTAATTGTACACCTCCTATATCCATCCTATCAGTGTTGTTGAGAGCCAATATCCTATATCCATGTCATCAAAAGCTTTGGAAGTATATTATTTAGTGATGATCAGGATCATCTGATCTTCTGCATCCCTTACGTAACCATTGTTACATATTACTGTGATACAGTCATCGCTACATCGGATTGCAAAGGATTTCTGCATTTAGTTAAAAACTGTTACTTTGACAGATAGCACAGAGGACTAAAGCTCCAACTTGTTTATAAGCTGCTTCCTATGGCAAGGGTGCAGGGTTTGAATCTTTTCACTTTCATTTACCTCCCGTGCAACACTCAGCAAGTCATTTAACCAGACAATGCTTTGGAGCAGTCCGCTATTTGTGCTATGTTCATAAATGATCTCCAAGATTGCATGCCTAGTAACCATGAACCTGCTGTCATTGTCTGCCTGACATTTCCTATTGTGCAGCTAATCTAGTTCATGCAGCGCACTATTTTTTAATGCAACACAGGCAATTTATTCTTCAAGGGCAGCAGGCACTGCATTTCTCAATGAAGCACTAAAATGCAAAGTTGCTTCCTAGTAGCAACTTGTGCATTAGTAATGGTGCTCTTAAAAGTGGTATTATTCAGATGACTTTTACTTCTGTGGGGATTGTGTATATTGACAGCATATGTTATTAGATGCATGATATTTCTTGAGCTGTTATAAATACTCTTCTGTTTAAAATGTACTACACATGGCTGGATCGTATGGCATGATACTATCATACCTCTCAGTGCTACAGATTTACAGAATGTCCAGATTTTTGCTTCATATTTTTGGTCTGTTTCTCAAATTGTGGTTTTCTGGGAAATCATCAGCAAATCACTGAGGAATGGTGCCAGAAAATAAATTACATATATCTGAATTGCAGACTTCATCCCTTCAGAAAATGTATGTCAATGCAAAATCTATTATTCTATCAACTTTCTAAGCTTGTTAAGAGCAATATTTAAAAATTATCTCGCTTTTTTGGCCTTTGTCCCACCATTATTTCTGGCTTTGTCCAGATTTCTTACTCTAAGAGGGTGAGAGGTATGGATACTAGTGATCTTTATACAATTTCATTAAGATCATACAAGGTACCAATATTGTACATGTAATTTATTTCTTCATAACAATGATTGTTGACAGTCAACAAAGTAGTTAGAACTGCTGGTGGGGTGGGAGGGCTCTCCGTGGATGAAAGTACCTTATGCTTATCTGATCTTTTTAGACAGTCAGTAATCTGGCTTTATAGTAGTATTGTGTGTGTGTGTGTGTGTGTGTGTGTGTGTGTGTGTGTGTGTGTGTGTGAAAAATAGACAGAGTAAGAATTAAGTTGGAATACTTTAGCTACTTTTGTTTGTTATGAAACAAATTTGACATAACATGACACGCTGGTCATTGTTAATTTTTTGACATTAACATCAGCAATGTAGTCAAGAATGTAGCTATAATTGCTGGGTTTGGGGGATGTCTGTAGATGTAAATATACATACCATCTACCACTGGCCAGATGCATTTTCAATGAATGTGAGTTTGAGGTTTACTGTTGCTCATGCAATCTCTGTTTTCACTGTGAGACTATTTTGTTTTGTTTTCATTAGCAAAAAGCCATTAGTGTTCATGCTATAAAATCTGAAATAAAGGTTTTAAATCAAATCTCTGTAAGCACTGCAAAAATAGAGAAGAAAATAGTATGCATATTGACAGGTTTGAGCAGTGCTTATGATAACTTGGGAGAGAGAGCCGAGTAATGGGACGCTGGAATGGTTGCAGGGAGTTGGTGGGTCCTTGTCCATTACTCTGCGTAGCAACCTGCTCTGCACCTTGTGTGTGTGTATATATATATATATATATATATATATATATATATTTTTTTTTTTTTTGTATTACATACCCAACCAATCAACCCCTTTCAAGGTTAGGCCTCTTTTTCAATAGACATAAAATGTGTTACATCATCCAGAAAGGAGAGTAGAGGAACAAATAAGATGTCATTGCAGTTTATGTTTCATAGTGCACCTAAACTGAATGTAGATACAAAGACCATCATGAAAGACAAACTCTTTTTCTTTAAAACTAAAACTAAATTTTCTTCCATCCATCCAGACATAAAGAAGGAACATAAACTGAGGTGATGACCTTGCACATCTAATGAATAGTCGTAGCCTTTTAGTAGTTTTGGAATCAACTGCATGACAAACTGATCCCAGGTGACAGCTGTACACACACACACACACACACACACACACACACACACACACACACACACACCTACCTGCATGTCTTTAAATTCTCTCGACCACAGGGAGGACATGCAGACTCTGCACAGAAGGCACTCCAACCAAGAATCGAACCAGAGAAAGTACAGTTGTGTACACTTACCATAAATTTAGATGTTAGAGTGCATTCACTGTTGCAGTCATTACATTTGGGTTATCTGCTTGCAGTAGCCCTCAGTCAGCCTGATTAACAAAGTCTTGGGTCCTGCATTGGTTGCTGTCCCTTCTTCCATGACGTCAGGTCGTCATTTTTACTAAAGACGGTTCTCTGAAGCACATTACAGTGGAGATAAGGAAATATATAATTTTCCTCACTGTAGTGTGATCTTGGAGTAAGTATATTTGACTAGGGGGGTGTGGGGGGCACATCCTCTCACATGGGGGTGCAAAATACTGTTTAAAGTGTTTTTTTGTTTTGTTTTTTTTTCTGGTTTGGAGAGCCAGCTTTTGCAAAAGTGCACTTTCGATGTAATGCATTTTCGCTTTAATGGGGCTCAATGTTTCTTGTTCGAGATAGTGAAATTTCAATCAAGAAACAGAGACCCATGTGTATATATATATATATATATATATATATATATATATATATATATATATATATATATATATATATATATATATATATATATGTATATATATATATATATATATATACACACAATTGTTATTGTTAACTGCTATGTTAATCAAATTGTTAATTGCTATGTAAATCCAATGTAACTACTGTCTGTATATTTTAACTGTGGAGCGTTTCTCCCCGGCCTCCGCTGAAAATGGACCTACATCCAGTCAGACAATCCCGGTCAACAAATGTAAATAAATAAATAAATAAATAAATATATAAATAAATACAAATAAATATACATATACACACACACACACACACACACATATTAGATCTAGATATAGTAAGAGACAGAGAGAAATAGTAATGGATGCATAATTATTTCATGTAATTCAGTCTTCTAGACGGATGAAAATAACAGTAAAACATTAAAAAAGTTAATAGGTGAAACACAAGACAATTTGGCTGTTAAAGGTCAAAATATCAAGGTAATTCAATATATTATCATTTGAGACATTTGAACTGAAAACGTTCTGAGGTCTCTACTAACATTTATAATTTGTCAGTACTGCACATCACTCATACTGTATCAAAAGTCACAACCTTACCAAGTAACTTCCAGCTTGATACTGCCATCTCTACTATCCTGCCACAAGCCAATATATTATCCCATGTACTCAATGTTATAGGTCTTTATTGTGCTTTTAAGAAGACTTTTATTTAAGGTATTTATGATCCATCTCTGAAGCAACAGACATTTTTATGTAGATTGTAATGAGGGGGTGAAAATATAAAAAAAAAATCAAATATCTCAGAAATGGTGCAAGATATAACTTGTTAAACTTTTTTACCCTCCATACCCCCTGCAGAACAGAACACAATGGATCCTCTGCCTGTACCCCATCAGTCCAGTCATGCTGCACATGTGGGAGCCAGGATTCCCTTAGATAGCAAAGATCTCTATGGCCCATTCACTCCATAGAAGTGGGAGCCATGATTCCCTGAGACAGGGAAGAGCTCTATGGCCCATTCACTCCGTGGTAGTATGATGGAATGAATGGACCATAGAGCTATTCCCTATCACAGAGAATACTGGGTCCCACTCCCATGGAATGAATGGGCCATAGAGCTATTCTCTATCACAGAGAATACTGGGTCTCACTCCCATGGAATGAATGGCACATTTGTTAACAACAAAATGTAATGGGAAAGCATCAACATGGTAAACTGATGAGTCTGGCAGTTGGCATAGAGCATTAAGGAGCTGTTAATGAGCTGTTTCCTGTGGTCTAGTGGTGCAAGGTTTGACTCCCCCAGTCATCATTGTCTAACTGTGTGACTCTGGGCAAGTCACTCAACCAGACGCTGATCCGGGGTGAGTCTGAAAAAGGTCCATGGAGATCACTGCTCTACCCAAGTAAACAAATAAAATAAAAAAGTAGTGAAGCCACAATTCTCTGTGGAAGGGAAGACTTATATGGTGCATTCATTCTGCAGTAGTGAAAGGTAGGATTCCCTGAGATAGGAAATTGGTCTTTTGACCATTCATTTCAAGGTAGCTGGATCCAGGATTCCCAGAGACAGGAAAGAGCTCTAAGGCACATTCACTCTGTTGTAGTGGGAGACAGGATTCCATGAGATACAGAATATCTGTATGGCTCCTCATTCTGCAGTAATGGCAGCCAGGATTCCCTGAGATAGGAAAGAGCTTTATGGCCCATTCCTTCCTGCACAGAAATGACAATTAGCTCATACGCTCCACTGTGAAAGTTGGGTGGTAGAGAGAATCCTGAAAGGTAGTCTAGCTTCTCCCTGATGGAGTATTCACACCCCAGCATCAGTTCTTTTGAGCTCGTCTATGTTCTGCCTTCTGTGGAGAGGCGTCTCTCTGCATGCTTAATTGCCCTTGGCTTACTGTGTAACTTGCACAAGGAACTGCAGGCATGCTTGGCTCAGGCTGTATTGGGAGGAATACCTATCTTTCCAATTACCTATCCCCACCTAGGAAGCTAGAAAGTACAGTTGTATGCCTACCATAAATGTAGATGTTCTAGTGTATTCACTGATCCAGTCATTACACTTGGGTTATCCCGCTGGCAGGCTACCTGCAGTCGGCCTGTATTTCAAAGTCCTGGTCTGGCGTCGGTTGCTGTCGCCTCTTCCCTGACATCAGTGCGCCAGGGGTATAAAAGATGCAGCCGTTGCCATTTTCTTCAGTTTTTCTTGCCCCAGATGTCAGGTGCCCCCAAAAGGGTAGGCTAAAAAATTCTGATCATAAAAAAGCATGCACATAACCTTCATCTACCAGCAAATACACCACATAGGTTGTATAGAATAGAGAAGTACAGATAAGTCCCAGCAATGAAAGGGGGATGATGTGAGGGTAACTTGGACTGCAACAGTGAATACACTCGAACATCTACATTTATGGTAGGTATACCCCTGTACTATGTTCATCGTGTTTCACTGTTGCAGTCATTACACTTGGGTTGAATCCCAAAGCTGAGGTTGGGTGGCTGGGCCTAAATAGAATTAGGAGTGGCTATGAGGCCCTGCAGAGCTGCAGTGGCAAAGCCTGCTCTGGATTTAGAGTAAAGATGTAAGTGGTAGTGTTTTTAAAAGTGTGCACTGAAGTCCAGGTTGTAGCCTCCAAAATGTCCTTAGTTGGTACTCCTCTGTGGAAGGCTGCTGAATTGGCTGCTGCTCTGGTAAAATGTGGCCTAATGCCCTTAGGTACTGATTTGCCATGTTGTGAATAGCAGAAACGAATGCAGTGGCCTATCCATTTGAAATAGTCTGCTTTGAAATAGCTTTTTCTTGTGATCCTGCAGCATATGCCACTAAGAGTTGTTCAGTCTTTCTGAAAACTTTGTCCAAGTAAAAGCGTAGCTGTCTGTTTAGGTCCAAAGAATGCAGAAGTCTCTCCCCCTTATTCTGTGGGTTTGGATAAAAGGTAGGCAAATGTATGGTTTGGTTAAGAGCCACACTGGACACTACTTTAAGCATAAATGTTGGGTTTGTCCTTAGAGAAACCCTGTCCGGATGGAAAATAATAAAAGGTCCCACAGCCATTAGTGCCTGTAACTCTGAGACTCTTCTTGCTGAAGTTATTGCTAGAAGAAGAGCTGTTTTCCATGATAAGTATTTTATCTCAGCTGTATTGGCTGGCTCAAAAGGAGGCAGTGTGAGTTTTTCCAAGACAAAATTGAGGTCCCATGCAGGTATTGGAGCTCTCCTTGGAGGTCTTATGTTTTTGTCCCCTCTGAGATACTGCCTTAGCAGTGGATGAGAAAAAATAGGTGGGTCCATTTTGTAATGAGCTGAAATGGCAGAGGCATGGATCTTACTTGATGAGAAGGATAGGCCTTTTTCCAGCATCTCAGTTAGGTATTGTAAAATCTGAGGAATGTTTGGAACAAGCGTGTCAATTCCTTGTGCCTGGTTCCAAGCACAGAATCTCTTCCATTTTTCTGCATAACATTTTCTGGTGCTGGGCCTCCTGGCCTCCAAAATAACATCCATAACTGCTTTAGAGAGAGGTGTGTTCTGAATGGTCACATTATCCACCATGCAGCCAGATTTAGGGCTCTGAGCTGGCTGTGTAGGATCTGATTGTTTTGTTGGGTCAGCAAATGAGGAATTTGAGGTAATGTCCAGGCTGGGCCTTCAGACAAACTCTTTAGGATTGGGTACCAGTGCTGGCGTGGCCAGTCTGGGGCAATCAGGATCATTTTTGGCTTCTCTTGTCTGACCTTTAGGAGTACCTTGGGGAGGAGAGGCAGAGGAAGGAATATACTGTAAGGGCTTTCCAGCTGAATGAAAGGGCGTCCACTTTCCATGCTTGTTTGTGATAAGTCCGAGTGCAGAATCTCTGTAGCTGGCAGTTGTGAGGGGAGGCAAATAGATCTATGTCTGGGCATCACCATTTCCCTGTTATCGTGCTGAAGATTTGTGGATTTAGTTTCCACTCGTGAGGATCCATGAGGTTTCTGCTTAGTTCGTCTGCCAAAGTATTTGTCTTTCCTGGCAGGAATTGTGCTTGCAGGTGTACTTGATAAGTCAATGCTGTGTTCCACAAAGTCATGGCTTGGCTGCAGAGGGGGTAGGAATGTGTGCCTCCTTGCTTGTTTATGTACCACATGACTGTAGTATTGTCCGTCTTTATCAGCAGTTGTCCTGAATGAAGTAGGTCCTTGAAGACTGTCAGGGCATTCTGTACAGCTAGCATCTCTTTTTGATTGATATGAAGATGCATTTGGCATGTGGGCCATCTGCCCTGAATACATTTTCCTGCCATGTGTGCTCCCCAGGCATAATCCGATGCATCCGTTGTTAGTGTCTGCCTGACTGTGGGTAAAATGAAGGGCTGTCCCTTGTTGTGGTAACAGGCCTGTGCTCACCATCGAAACTCCTGTTGCAGGCAGGGAATAAGAGTAATTAATGTTTCCAGGCTGTGGCAATGTTGAGTCCAAACACTTTTTAGATACCATTGTAGTTTCCTCATATGCAGTCTTGCATATGGAATTAGCAGAATGCAGGATGCCATGTAGCCCAGAGTCTGCAGAATTTTTCTTGCAGATAACTGGGTCTTTGTTGCCTTGCTTTCGAAGTAAGAAGTCAGTTGCCTTTGTTTGTCTGGCATGAGATAAGCCATCTGGGCAGTTGTATTTAAGCTTGCACCCAGGAATATTATCTCTTGAGGGGGTACTAGTTTTGATTTATTTTCATTTACTGTGTACCCTAGGCAAATTAGTAATCTTTTTACAAACGCCAGATGCTTTAGTAGAATGTCTTTGGTCTCTGCTTGAATAAGGCAGTCGTCTAAGTAGGGATATATTTGACTTCCTCTTTGTCTGCAAAATGCAATTACTGGTGCCAGGCATTTTGTGAAGACCCTGGGTGCAGTAGATAAGCCAAAGGCAGTGCAGAGAATTGGTAGTGCATTGAGCCAGCTATGAATCTGAGGTATCTTTTGCAAGATTGTCTGATTGGGACATGCAGGTATGCCTCTTTGAAGTACAAAGTTACAAGCCAAGCCTTCTTGCCCAGCATGGGCAGAAGCTGATGCAGAGTCAACATTTTGAATTTCAGAACATCCAGGAAAGTATTTAGAACCGACAGGTCCAGAATTGGTCTCCATGCATTGTCCTTTCTTGGTACTAAGAAATGTCTTGAGTAAAATCCTTGTCCCTGCTCTTGTCGTGGCACTGGCTGAATAGCCCTCATGTCCATGAGAGAAGAAACGTGTTTTTGTGCCTCTGCCCATTGATTGTGTGGCAGGTCTGGCATACCTTTTGCCTTTGGAAGGGTTTGAAAGTGGAACCTGTAGCCCTGAGAGACTATATTTAAGACCCATTTGTCCTGGGTGATCATGTGCTAATTTTGTGAAAAAAAGTGCTAGCTTTCCTCCTATGAGTGCTGCCAAAAGATAAATGCTTGGCATTGGCAGAGGAAAGTCATTGGGACTGTTTTCTATATGGTTGTTATTTGTCTTCTCCACTTTTGGAGGTAGAATCACCCCATTGTTTGGGCCTGTATGAGCCCTGGGGCTGTTGTCTGCCTCTAGGGCATCTGTATCTGCCTCTTTGTGGCCTGTCTGACACGGGAAAGGACCAGTTCTAAGAAGGCCAGTTCCTGCTAAATCTGGGTGGCTGCACCTGTAAGAAATCCTTTACTGTCTGCATAGATTTAGCTTTATCCTCCATTTTCTTCAATGCCTCTTCTGCCTTAACAACAAACAAAGTATCATGCTGTAATGGAGCATCCAATAATTTTGCTTTAACATGATCAGGCAGAGTCTGCTCATTTAACCAAGCATGCCTTCTAATGACAGAACCTGTTACAGCAGCCCTGCAAGAGGCCTCCGGTGAATCATAACCACATTGCAAAGTATGTTTTCCAACTTGTTCAGCTGCATGCAATAAATCCTGCATTTCCTTGTTCTCAGAACATTCAGAGTTTGCCAACATTTTCTGTTTTAGCAGAGACATTAAGTATTGCTGATATTTAAGCATATGAAACTGACAATTTAAAGCCCTTACAGCCAAGGTAGCAGAGGTGTAAACTTTTTCCCCCATCTGTCCAGTGCCCTACAATCTCTATCTGAGGGGACAGGGGGGTTTGCAGTAGCGGTCTTGACCCCTTTGGGACCCTGATAAATAGTTTCTGGATCAGCAGCAGGGTTTTTATATAGAAATTTATGAGAATCTGGAACCCTGTAGTATTTGTCTGGCTTAACAGGTGCAGGAGGTAAAGTCGGGAGATAGGCCGGACTCTGAAAATACATCATCTACAATCTTTAGAACAGGTGGAATAGCAAGAGGTCTGTGCTGAAGAAGTAAAAGAAAGTCTCTGAGCCTTTTCTTAGAATCTGAGTAATCTTGGCTCTCCTAGTGGAAATGCTCCCTCATGGTATGCAGGGTTTCCCCAAAGGAGTAATCCTCAGGAGGAGAAGCTGAAGGAATATATTCTTCAGCATCAGAATCCTCATAGGGAGGAATAGAGTATCCCTGTTCTGAAGAGGAGTCAGAGGAAATGGAAACCTGATCAGTGGAATCATATTCAGTGTCTTGCCTAGGCCTCTTATCAGGAGGGGGATGGGAACCCCTGATCAAAGTAATTAAGTCTTCGGCCATTTTGAGCATCTGTTTCTTAGGCATGGAAGTCTGTCCTGGAGAATGCTGTACTTGTTTCCTTGTCTTTAAAACTGTTTTAGTCTTTGTCTTGAATGCTGAAACTGGCTTGATATAAAGCTGCGTAGGTCTGAAAACACCCTCAGAAGCCGATGCCTGCTCAGCGGCTCCAGACCCATCTGAGGGATTAGTTTCCAAAGGCCCAATACCTTGATTATCCAGAGGCCTAGTTGTCTCCATGTGGGAGTCGGAGGCAGCCTGTAGCTCTGAGGTAGCGGGTGTCAGGGGCTGTGAAAGCGCATCACTGAGAACCGGCGAACCGGCAACTGGCCTAGAAGAGGCTTCGTTGTCGGTTTGGGACCTTGGATGCCTATCCCTTTCTTTTTCCTTGCACTTTTTATGAACTCCAGTCATCGGTTGTTCCAACGGCATTATATAGTTAAACCTTCGGCCAAAGTAATGAAAAGCAAAATCATACCGATGCTTAATAGTGCATTGGTTAAATCTAGCACAAAACCGACAAGTAGCAACATCGTGGTCAGGGCCTAGGCAAGGAATACAGTAAGAATGAAAATCCTTATGAGGTATTTGCTTCCCACAAGAAATACAATTGTTAACTTTTTCTGACATCGGTCTGGAGCAAGAAAAACGTTTCCCCAACGGGGTACTTAGCTTTATTGAAGACTTCGAATCTGAAATTCAATTTCGGAAATCTCAGGAGTCGGCCAACAGGCACTTGGGAACTGCTTTTGCTTCGGGCACCGCACGGCAAGAAAGACTGAAGAAAATGGTGACAGCTGCATCTTTTATACCCCTGGCACACTGACATCAGGGAAGAGGCGACAGCAACCGACACCGGACCAGGACTTTGGAATTCAAGCCGACTGTGGGTAGCCTGCCAGCAGGATAACCCAAGTGCAATGACTGCAACAGTGAAACACGATGAACATCTGCCTCCCTCACCTCAAGATGGATGAGCAGCAATAGCCACATGTAGTCAGGGCTTTATCCCTCTGTTACACAAGTTCATAGGTTTATCGGTTCATAAGTATATAATAGGCTAATGACCACCAGGGCCTTTATAAGCCTAGCTATGCAATTCAAACAGTCATGTCCCTATGTATAATGAGATTTTATTATGAGGAGGTATGATAAAATGTTTCTAAGGGTTATGTGTGGGGGTATGTTAGCCTGGGCATTACTGTCTGCTTCTATCTATCAGATATATGCAGACCTGGAGTGACTTTCCAGTTACCCGTCCACTGGTCAAGGTTACACTTAAATAGGATTAGGGATTGGCTCTGCTTCACATGGATAAGGAACCTGTTCCAGAGCATGGAGATCCTCTAAGACACATATCTGTCTTGCCAACATGTGTTATTTATGTCAGAAGAAAAATGTAACTCCTTATATCTAGTGGTTCTGATGCTATTAATTTGTGGATGTGCAAAAGGTCCATCAGAGCTGGATCCAAGGATGCCTTGTACACCAGGCAGAGATTGCCTTGTATACCAGACATAGATTGCCTCTCAGTAACCTGTAGGTGACAGAGAAGGTATTGATATATGACTTTAAGGTGATCCATACAGGGCAATGTGTTTATACCCTGGACTCTCCTTTTAAGGAACCTTTGTGGGCTTTCCCACTGTTGCATATGTCTGGTCAGGTACATGCTGAAGCAGGAATTATATTCACTGATGGGTCTGTTAAGGAATGAATAAAGTGGCACTTTGACTTCCTTGGACCTGGATGCCATGCCCTTACTTATAAGTTTGGCAACACAGAATGATGCTCTTACCACCTTGGTCACATGGCCAGATTACTGTCTACATATGTTCCCAGTACTCTGACTACCAGGTCAACTCTTAGGAGTGTCTTATTGATGTAGTAATTAGCCTGGGTGGCAGTTTTCCCAAAAGGCACTACAGTGCATTTCTTGGCAGTGAGTTTTAGTCCGTGACTTTGGCAGCAGTCGTTTGCATTTGTTAGACCTTCTTGTAAGATGTTTATGTCATGGGGAAATTTATGATAGCTCTCAATTCACAGTCATTTGCAAATTGTATCAGCCAATTCCACGAAGAAGTAGATGCTGCATAGGACCGGCCCCAGCACATAGTCCTGAGGCACCCCACTGGTGACCAGTTTCATAGTGAAGGTGTTATCACCAGTCCTGAATTTCGGGGTCCTATCTGTGAGCCAGCTGACAATCCAGGGAGTTATGCAAGGGTTTATCCTTAGTTCGGTGAGTTTGGCAGCTATACCCATGTGGGGTATTGTATCAAATGTCTTAGCCAGAGATGACTTATAACTTGTTAAACTTGATGAAAAAAATCATCATGTTAGACAAAATAATATCATCTCTACCTTTTGTTTGATAAAGATTTTGGAGATCCGTAATAAGAAAACATCCTCAGCTTCGTAGACCCTTTTGTCTGATACATTTATGTTAACATATCCCAAAACTAGATGAAGCTCAGAGTTCCACATTTTTTATATTGTTATATAGTAGCCCATTTCAGAACTTCAAAATCATAACTAGCAGGAAACTTTTGTACAGTACACTTTATTTATTTTACTTATCTCCTTCCCCTCTTTCTATTCATCTCACCCGCAAATAGTGCTGTGGGTCTCTACCCAGACTGATTTGCTCTTTGTAGTATTATGGCTTCTTATCAGACATTCAAAATCCTAAACAATGAGCCTTAAACAGAAAAAAATGTTGATTCTGCCTCAGAAACAGCAAATTCTGAAACTCTTGGTTAGATGATTAAAGCATTTTCCAGGGGAGCTGCACCCTCATACCTCTGCTAACTAAATAAACTAACTCAACGGTCACTGTACATTGGAGTAGGGGATACTCTGAGATGCGGCAACCTCAGACTTGTATTCTCCCAATCATTCAATTACAGTCTTGAAATTCCAAGAACTGCAGTTTTGAGCATAACAGTTTGTTGCATCCTGTATTTATATGTCCTGGCGAAACCTGATATGCACAGAAATTGTGCAGCAAACTAGCTGTTGTGCAACAATGCAAAAAATGCTACTTTCACCTTCATATAACCTACAATGAAAACTGTTAAAAGCAGATAAGAGGTGCTACACATCCAGGTAATATCTGATACCCAGATATAAACATATTTACAAAACAGTTCAGCTCTGTCATAACAGTTTAGGCAGTATACTGCTGTAATCATACTGGTGGTATATCGCATCAGACATCTATTCTTTTGCTATTTCTACTGCATGACAATAACCATACTGTATAAACATGGTACAAAGAATTAGTCACACCACCATAATATCAAGGATGACACTCTATTGCCTGAACTAGTAAATTTTTGTACTTGCATGCATTCATGTTTTGCCTACACCATAGTTCCTTAACAGACAGACAATGCAGATAATGGTACACTATCTGTGTTTAGCCCTGAAACCAGCTCAGCTAAAAGATTAAGGGGGAAAGGATCATTGCTATGTCTTTCTTTGTATTTATTTATATCTTCATGTCATTATATAACAGATCTACTCAAGCAACCATTGTAGATAAAAGTTATATGATAGCAACCTAACGTTGGTGGCACAGTTTATATAAACATCTTATTTTTAAAGTTTGACAGTCTATACCACAAAGTCAGTTAAAAAACTCATATATGGCAACAGTGGTATTCCCAAGGCATACACTTCTCTATTCTCTCATTCTGGAGTTTCCCAGTTGTACATTGGAACTCATCACACCTAAGTTTCCCGCTTGAGCTAGACAATAACTCATGAAAACACTGACATGTAATTAGGGCAATGGGAAACAAGTTTCTGACTGTACAGTCTTAAAGATCAGTAAAATTGCTTCATTACCCAGTTTTTCAACATCAGGTTACATTTTATTTCAAGTACTGAACACACATAAGTTGGTTTTATGTACTCTGGCAGTAAAATGAATGCATAGTTGAACATGTCTGCATACAGTAAATAAGCACAAAAGATCATGTTATAAAAAAAACTTAAGTAAAAGAAAATTCTAGAATTAGATGTAAACTGCAAGCACAGTCACACATTGCTTTGGCAGTGCATTTAGAATTTTTTCTGAGTTGAAGAAGTGGGTTAAGACTGTGAGCTGTAGCTCCTGTGGTACAAGAATTGATTCCCTTAGCCTTCATTTGACTACTGGGTAACCCTAAAGCAAGTGACTTAACTAGGCAGTGCTTTGGGGCAAGTAAAATTTTGATGAGGCTCCTCAACGGTCCCCTGGACTCCAGGTCTCGTAACTACCTATGAACCTAAAACTGGTGACACATTATATTTCTGATCCAGCTCTGCAGAAATCAGAACTCATGGCTGCTGAACAAAGAGGAAACCAACATTAACAGCAACAGCAAGGAGGCTTAAGGCTTATTTTGTTATAAGAAGTATTTCTGTCCCACAGTGTAGTGACCTCAAAGGTGATTATATTTAGTTGAAAATATGGAGAGCAAAGCTCGGTGCAGAGGAATGTGGGAAGGCAGTCTCTGCTCTCACAGAAAAATGTACATCTATGTATTTATTTATCTTCATATTTGTTTAAAGTAGTGTTTTTTATAGTGACTAGTTCACTTGTTTCCATTTTATTTAGTAGCGGTTTCACTATTGCATAAATCAATCTGAGTGTACCAGTTTACAATTAGCAACACACTATGCAGCCAAAAAACACACTTTAAATAAGTCACTTCAAATCACTAAACCAGATATGTGAGAGTAATAACTCATCTTTCTTATGCATGTACAATTACATTAACCGTTTTCAAATTAACCTGCTCTCTTAATACTTTATATCAGTTTGGGATGTTCAAAATTATAAAGTGCTTGATTTATATTTTCACAGCCTCTAAGTAACACATTTTTTTTGGCTCAAAGGTCACATTCTACAATTCTATATTGGTAAGTCATAAACCAGTAAAGAGAAAAAAATGTGTGCAGCTTTAGATGTCAGTTTAGATGTGGGCAGTGCAGTGGTGCAGTGGTTAATGCTGTCGCCTCACAGCAAGAGATTCTCCGGTTCGATTATCGGCTGGGGTGCCTTCTGTGTGGAGTTTGCATGTTCTCCCTGCGTTCGCGTGGGTTTCC